>NC_090925.1:58255448-58580726 GCF_040938575.1 Ambystoma mexicanum | reverse complement strand
GAGTTGCACAAACAGATCGTAATTAGCAGTAGCTGGATCAGCCTGTAATACCAACGGTGAAGCCCATGCCAAGGCATTCCCCGTTAAATTGGACACTAGGAAACCCACCTTGGCCTTGGTGGTCTCATAAGTACGAGGGCGAAAGATGAAATATAACTGACAGGCATCCAAGAATACCTTCAATGTCTTTGGATCTCCGTCGAATTTCCCGCAAGGTAAGGGAAGGGGAGGTAGATCTCCACGGGCATCCTCACAAGCTGCAACCTGTTGTCGCAGAGACTGATTTTCGGACCGGAGTGATTGCACTTCTACGGTAAGCCCCTGAATGGCTGCCACCAATTCTTGGTACTGCTCGAGAGAAGCCATGGGGGTCCTTTGGGCGTTGCACTCTGTCAGGGGTATCCAGGTTGATCCAACTATCCCCTCCTTCCTCCTCACCTGAATCGTCTGTGGACCTGTCCTGTAGTTCCGGCCTTCTTCCAGGACGTCTTCGGGTCTGTGCTTTATCTGTCTTCTTTGCTTCCTTCTTTTGACGTAAGTAGGGGCGAGCTCCCTGGGATGCCACACTGTCGGGTAACTAGGGAACACGAACAGCAGGGACTCCCGGGAGCTGGCCCCTGAGCAGGGAAAAAGCCCAAAAAGGCAGAAAAAACCCTGCAGCAGTTGTTCTGGTGAAAGTGTCCATGGCAATGATGAGACCAGGAGAACGATCCTTCAGTGTAGAGCGGCTCAATAGGATCCAGAGGAGGGATCAGAGGAGACTCACAAGTGGGCTGAAGGACCGCCAGAGAACAGCCGTGGTAAGTGCACAAGAAATAGTCAGTAAGGCTCACAAAGGAAAATAGTAAACGCCGGCGGCCATCTTGGATAAACACTAGAGCGGTGCTCTATGGCGGCCGTCAGACGTGGTGGAACCGTTAATGGCGTCTCCATAAAGTAAAGAAATGCCGCCCAACTGAAGTCATGACATCTGCCTCACAGGCAGAGGGCTTCCACCACATGGCCCTGCCCACTGGTGGCCAGCCTCCCCGGCATTTCACCAGAGGGACACCACTGATCCTCGAGCCCCCTTCTGCATCAGAGCAGGGCCAGGAGCGGGTCCAGAACTCGGCCGTGCCCAGTACCATAAACACTGTTGCCAGTCTATCTATCTATCTATCTATCTATCTATCTATCTATCTATCTATCTATCTATCTATCTATCTATCTATCTATCTGTCTGTCTGTCTGTCTGTCTGTCTGTCTATCTATCTATCTATCTATCTATCTATCTATCTATCTATCTATCTATCTATCTATCCATCCACCCATCCATCTATCTATCCATCCATATCTATCTATCTATCTATCTATCTATCTATCTATCTATCTATCTATCTATCTATCTATCTATCTATCTATCTCTCTCTCTCTCTCTCTCTCTCTCTCTCTCTCTCTCTCTCTCTCTCTCTCTCTATCTATCTCTCTATCTATCTCTCTATCTATCCATCCCATCTATATGAATTTTATATTTCACAACTCGTTGGAAGCCTCAGGGCACTCACAGGACAGACAACAAGAAGCAAAAAGATGAGGAGCCGATCAGCAATGCTGAAGGCCATTATGGTGAATAAGTTTAGACGATCCCTTCATCAAAGAGGAATGTCTTAAGATGCTTCTTGAAAAGGGTGACTGATACACACCCCCCGATGTCCTGGGGAACTGAGTTCCATAAAGCTGGTGCCCAAGTATTAAAACATGCGCATTCAATCTTTTTTCAGACTGGCTCTTGGTTGGTGGATTGTAACGCTGTTATTAGAGTATAGAGTCCACCTGAAAGGGTAATTTTCACTCTTGAGGAGAGATAAACAGGAGCTTCACCCTGATCGATATCAGAAGCTAATGACCTAATAGTAGAGATCGAATCTCTCCTTCCAGATGTTTGTACTACCAATCCCTCTGTTCATAGAGGTGACAATCTGGTCAAATCTAAACGTAGGGCGTCCCCTACTAACTGATATGGGATCTCCAAGCAGACGTCAGACAACTGAGAGAGTAGTTAACCACGCAGAACATAAATGTCAATACTAACCCTGGCAGATCTGGAAATGAGAGGTCAGGGCACGGTCCAACCTCTGGCCACTGCCAGGACAAGCATAACAGGTCTACCATCCAATCAGTGCCTCATCTGAAAGCCGCCTTGTGTCGCAATATCAACCCTGCAACACATATCAGCACCAGGGGTTCTTCCAGTATCCAGGGGGTGGGAAATAAGTCCTATTGCAATGCTACTTCTGGCTATAAAATAAGCAGCACACATGCACATGCCGACGCCCATTCCAACTGTGCCACCCCAGATGTGTTTTACATGGTGAAGGTCCCAACGTTGGTGGTGTAAGTGGTTTCAACCCAGCACTCCACCTAAGTCAATGCCTAGCGTGTGATTCCCAGCTGGAACCCTTAATTATATATTTTTATGTCTAAAGTTCTTTTATTTCTGAATGATGTACCCTTATATCACGCCCCTCTCTTTGAAACCCCCCCCTCCCCGGTCTCACTGAACCAAGAAGAAGGTTGTTTTGCAAAGTTAAAAGATTTATTTTATGAATTGAACAATATATATATGTTTATGACACTTTTATGAACTTGAACAATATCTAGATATCACACTATTCATATTTAATGATATTCAATGATCAGCGTTGGGTGATATTACAATCAACAATCTCTTTAATCAGTAGGAGTATGGATGAGAAGAATAATGTAGCATCGAATAAAACTTTGTGTGGGTTCAATGAAATGCAATGATAGGAAATTAATGCAGCACAGAAATAATACTTTTGTGTGTTCAATCAAATTCAATGTAATCACTCTTTCCCCCTGATACTACTCAATCCATTCTAATATGCAATATAGAGATGGAAGAAGAGAAAACAGGTTTCAGGAATAAACACTTTACAAATGCAGTTTCAATCCAAATTCCCCTGGCAAGCTTAGAGGGAAACAGGAATGATTTCAAAACAGGTCAATTGCTTTTGAATGTGATTTTAAATGAATGGGAAAAATGCTAAAAATTGATTTAATTCTCTAAACGGGATTCAAAACTAGTGGGAGCCGCTTTGGATAGTTCCAGGTAGACACTAGCAATGATGGTTAGATAACTAGCAGATAGGAAACTGAATTCAGAGGTTGAATGCAAGAAATAGCTATTTTACATGTGTTGAAATTAAGCCAAATGCAGATTTGTGGCAAACTTTTCAGCGCGCAAGAACGCGATTACAGAAAAACTATAAGGTGTTGGAATACGGTTTTATGTTTGTTTGAAAGCTGAGGATGATAGCTTCACTTTGACACTTGTTTCTAGCATGTACGGTTCAGAAGTTATGAAGGTTTTAGTAGAGGTTGATTTATTTAGAAAGAGTCAAGGTTTTCAAATGAAAGATGCGCTTTTCAATATTACAAACAATAATTTTCTTGGCACTAAGGAGGCTATGAAGATGTAAGATACCCAACGGTACAGCCACCAGAACAGGGCGCCTCCTCTCTGACTACTGCCCACCGAGACACTTGACTTTCTTCAGCAAATATATTAGCGTAAAGAGATATTATCACTACAATTATCATAGGACTATATGGACGAGGGAAAGATTCAGAACAGTCAATAGAGATACTACAAGGCAGTTCTGGATATGATAGAATGGATTGGATACGATTACTTAAGGATAAGAGATTGGCTATGGACAGTTCTATGCTAGATACTCACAACTATGGTTTCGGAATAGGCCCGTCAGGATCTGGTCAAAGGTTTTGGACTGGAATTCTGCTAGCCCACCAGACAGGATTCAGGCACCCAGTTCTGCCCTCAGCACGGCACTCTGGTCTCTGCACGGCACTCTGGACTGGATCTGAGGGGTTGGTACTGGAGTGTACAGCTATCTGGTTTCAGCTCTGCTCTACTGGTTTGGATCTCTGGGTCTAGCAAGAGTTCTTGGCCAGAAGCAGAAAACAGCACAGCCAGGTTGTTCAAATTTTGATATGTCCCTTGGAAGTCTGGGGTTAAAAATCAGGTTGCAAGATTTTAAAGGCCAGCTGAGAAGGGTTCAGCTTTGGAATGGGCCTTCTGCTTTCAGAGTTCTGGAGTCTTGGATCTGGGTTCTCCTGCAGAGCACTTCGCCAGTAAATCAGTTGATGGGTGAATGTGTGTGTGTGTCTAGGTCCCAAACAGTCCCTATTTATCTATTTCCCAAAGATGTGGATAGGCTTATTATACTAAGCCCACCCTCTAGGAATCTGATTGGTCAGAGTATTCCCCCTCTCCTGGTTTGAGAAGGAAACCTAGTGTCATAGTGATGCTGCAATTTACAATCCAGGGAAAAACCTCCCCTTTGTTTCTACACAGAAAACCTATTTTTCATAGAAAGCATATCTAAAATATCACCAACTTGCTAATAATACATATTCACATCACATATTTAATAAAGCACGTACCCGTCCGAGTCCCATCTTCTTGAGAGTTTTGGTTCAAAACTGACCGTTTTTCACACTTTTGGTTGGTTACCCAGTGCCAGATCTGTACACATTTTTCCACATACATGCGCATGACATCTGAGCATAATCCTGTAAACTTTCATATTCCTAGCATGATCACAATTGCTACAATATCAACATTTTAGTAGTACAGTCTCTGAATATCACACAGGGTTCAGAGTAGTTTCAAATTGTGAGCAGCATTTTTACATTAACAACCTATAAAACACAGATGTTTCCAAACTGTTCACAGTTTTCTATGAGCCTTTTCCAAAAAGATATTTCCTTGACGTTTCAGATACACATATCAGTCTAGCTCTGCCTCCAAGGTTTGGCTGGGCCAAGAGCAACCTGAGCCTCTCTTCCTTAGCAGTTGGTTTCTGTTGACGCCCGAATTTGCATTTCCTTTCAGTCAAGGGAGCCTTTTGTCCCTACTCAGAGCAACAGGCCAAAATCTCCTCCCACTTCCATTAACAACCCAATGCCAGTTCCTGAGCAGAGAGCAGGAGGAAGATTCCTTTGTGTGGGAGCAGCTGTGGATTTGCTTTGAAGTCCAGTGTGGCTGCCAGTAGTTCACTTTAAAACACTGTTTAAAAATGGGCTTTTCGAAAATACAATTTACATTTTCTACAAATATACACACAAATCTCTTCATTCCAGTCTTTTTAAAACATAGAAATTGAATTGTAGCAACCCATATTGCTTTTTCTGGCAAGTCTCTTTTTTTCTACAATTTGATTTAGAGAAACAAGTTTTATACTGACAGTATAAGTAATGACAGCTAGGACGCAGACGAGTGATGGTACTGCGCCCATATCTGACATATTTTTCGAAGCAAGCACCTTTTGAATAAGGATTTTTTTATGATGAAAAGTGTTTCTCCTGACATTGTGCTTATGGGTATTCCTTAAATAAGGTGATGGTGAACACCCCACAAGGATGTTGGATCTTCTCTGCTGTTTGAGAGCCATGATTTTGCACTTTCAACAGCCAACGAAAACAGATTTTAAAACACTTCTGTGTTTTCCTTGGAATGTAGCACTGCCTTTTCAAGCAGTTTTATTTTACTCTGTGGGCAGCCCAATGATAGGTTTTGGCAGTGTGGTCTCCTGTTTTACCACTGTCATAGGCAAAAATAGATTTGTTAGCCTATTTTTCAGGTTTCCCTGCACACTTCTCACAGATATTTAGCACACATAAGGCTTGTTGGCGGCCATACTGTTGTTTTTGATGAAAGCAGCACACAGCGCTGTTGCAAGGCAGAGCCAGTGGGACAGGACATCCCACAATCCCCCCCTTGCGATTTGGCGGTGCTCGTCCATCAATGGGAAGTCGCAAGACTGGGATGACCAGTCTCTTTTCTTTCGGTTCCAAAATGGCAAAGTTCATCATCTTTTCCTCTATCAGGGATGGATCGACCGGTTCTCTTTGCCAAGTCCTGATGTGAGTATTGAGCGATACCCTGGGCCCCTTGGATCTTTCCTCCCGGTCCGTGGGGGGTCCTCCTTGGTTTTAGTCTCCCTGGTTTCCAATTCTAGGACGACAAAGCAAAAACATATTTGTAGACATTTCCCCACCACTATTAATGTAGTGGGGTGGACACATACATTTTGACAAATCTGGACACATTTTTCATTTGTAATTTATGAACTATATATGGAATATTTTATAGTTGGAATTCTAGGGAGCTGGAGTGACCCCCTCAGGGGTTCCAGAAGACTCCTCTAGTTGCTGCAGAGTGTTCCTAGGATGGCCCTCCAGCTAGGCAAAAATTTGCGCTGTTTGGCCTGGTTCCTTTGGAAATTGTATAAGTAGACCCGGTCTTCTACATTGTATTCTTTTCTAGTAGTCTTTAAGTCATAGTGGGTCTTCATGCTGTCGGCAGATCTTTCTAGATTTCGCTGAGCATAGGCAAAAGCATGTTGAAGGTGTTTTCTTAGATTTTCAACATAATCACGAGTCGTGGAGGCATTGATCAATGTCTGCTCTTGGGTTCTGTAGAGAAGATGCTGGGGAAGCACCATCCTGCGTCCAGTCATCAGCTCAAACTGTGAAATTTTAGTTGCAGATGAAGGGGAAGATCTTATGGCCATTAGGACAAGAGGTAATTGAATATTCCAAGTTGGCCCAGAATCTGCCACAAACTTTTTTAATATGCTCACAATTGTTTTATCATATCTCTCTACTGCACCACTAGAGGCTCGCTGGTAAGCAATGTGTAGCTTCCTTTTCACCCCAAGTATCTCCCACATCTTTGTCATTACTTCGCTAGTGAAATGGCTACCTCGGTCTGACCAGATCCTTTGGGGTAGTCCAAAATGCGAAAACATGTGGTTGATCATCAGGGCTGCTGCTGTTTCTGCCTTGCAGTTTGGGGCCGGTAGACATTCCACTCATTTAGTAAACAAGCATGTCATGGTCAACATTTATTTGTTCCCCTAGAGGAGCAAATCACGGGCCTGATATAGTCGACTTGTAAATCTGACCAAGGCAGTGTCATCCCCCTCTTTTGGAGAGGCGCACAGTGTGTGAGGGATATTGGCTGGAATTGTGCACACACAAGACACCCCTTCAAGTATTGGTCGAGGTCCTGCCCCATGTGTGGCCAGTATGCAACCTCTCTTAAGATTTAAAGTGTTGTATGAAACCCCCTATGACCGGCTGTGGCCGCATCATGGGCGTGACTTAACATCAGGCTTCACAATGAGGAAGGGACCACCCACTGATCATGGCCAGCTAGGGATTTCCTCACCAACAAACCGTCTTGGATCGGAACATTTTTGGACATTTCATCAACACTCTGAGGTCCTCTTTCCCAATGTAATCGGTATCCGTCAGGGGAAAGTTCTCAAGGTCCTCAATGTGTTGATAAAACTTACCAATTATTGGATCCCCTTTTTGAGCCGTAATCAAATCAGCATCTGGGGTCTCCTTACTCCATTGTGCAGTTGAGAGTTAATTGTGAGCATTTGTCTGGAACCTAGTGATAGCAGTGACCTGGATTTCCCCCAACAGGGAATCGATCTCAAGTAGATCACCTTGGATGGCTCTGGTTTTGGCCAGCTGATCAGCTAAGTCATTTCCAGTTTTGTCTGGTCCCTCCACTTTGGAATGACCCTTGATCTTTTTCCAGTAGATGGTCATCCCATTCGAGGTGACCAGATCATCAATATTTTGTATTAATTTCCCATGTTTCAAGGGTTTGTTGTTAGCACATAACATGCCTCTGGTTTTCCAGTTAACTAGGTGCTCCACGAACCCGTTCCGTACGTAATCCGAATCTCTGATTATGACCAGTTTGTGGAGTAGATGTTGGACAGCAGTGAGGATGGCTTGATGCACAGCCATCAACTCTGCCACTTGACTACTTCGGGGACCAATCTGGTACCCAGCGGAGGGTTCTGGGGTCTCATTCACCCATGCATTCCCTACGCCGGCCACAAGTTATTTTTCCCCGTTGTTGTCAACATGGTAAGAGCATCCATCCACATAGACAATGGGCATTCCCTCACACTTGTCTTCTTCAAAGACTTTCTATGGGGAATTGAGGTATGTCTCCATGTTGTCCTTGATTTTTAGACTTTCGTCCTTGAGACAGTTTTCTCTGGCACAATCATGCAAGTCAGCCAGACCTTGCGCGAGGGGACTCTTCTTGTTTTGGCCATATCTGACCTCCACAGGAAAGCCTTGCATTGACAGAATCCAGGAAGTAATTCAGGAATTACTCACATTTCCGGCCCGGATTCTGTCACTTTGGAGATATTGCAGAGGCTGGTGCGGAGGCTCCACTATGATGTGTCCCCACTGGATAAACGGGTGGTAATTCTTCAATGCCCACACCGTTGCCAGGAGTGCCTTCTCACAATCATTGAATTTTTCCTCCACAGAGGATAAAGTTTTACTCGCATAGGAGATTACTTTATTGACCTTGTCCTGCTTTTGATATAATACTGCAGTCAAGCATGTATTAGAGAAACCTGTCTCCAAGAAGAACTCCTTGTTTCTGACAGGGTAAGCTAGGCAAGGCACTTGTGAGAGGCTTCTTTTGAGTTGTCTTACTGCCTCGGCTTGTTCTGGACCCCACTCTCACTTGACCCCCCCACATCAAAAGATTAATCAGGGGTCGTGTGTTCTCTGCGTAGTCCTCAATGAATTTTCTACTGTAATTAGTCAGTCCAAGGAGGCTCCTTAGTTCCCGCAGAGTTGTGGGGTCTTTCAATTTCTGAAGTGCTTCCACTTTCTTTCCCCTTTGACAGAGACCCTGAGGAGTAATCTCATGCCCCAAGAAATTTACACGGGTTCTACACCACTGTGCCTTTTGAAAAGAAAGTTTTGCTCTGGCAGCTCTCAATTGTGTCAGAACATAACAGATCTCTGCTATGTGTTCCTCCACAGTTGAGCTTTTGATGAGACCATCATCTACATAGGCCAGGTTACCCCTCTCACCCAGGTCGGGCATGGCCTTATGTAGAAAAATGTTGAGCTCATTGCCGGAGTTGATATATCCGAAGGGAGTCCGGGTCCAGGTGTACTGCTGCCCCCCAAAGGTGAAGGCCAGCTTGTATTGGTCCTCCCTACTGACAGGTACAGTCCAGTATCCATTGGTCAGGTCTATTCCAGTGAATACCTATGACCCCTATATCTGGGCAAGAGGCCATCAGAAAGTATGGACCCATTTTTTGAGCTCCCTAAGTTCGGGGCAGAGTCTCCACTGGCTGTTTGACTTCAATATCCCCAGCACTGGATTATTGAAGGTGCTGTGGACTGTACGGATTATCCCACGGGGCTCAAGGTTCTTAATTATTTCAGTAAGGGACTCCATTGATGCGAGAGGCAAGCGATATTCCTTCACAAACACTGGAGTCATGCCAGGGTCCGTGGAAATTGTTGTGTGGATGTCGGTGCGACCACAGTCATATGAGTCCACCACAAAGAGATCTTGAAAATCCAAGAAAACTTGTTTCAATTTTTCAAGAAAAGGAAAAAAGACCGAGAATGAGACGGCGCCCAGTTTTAAGAAAATAATATTTAATGCGTTGAGGTGCGCTTTGTGATGACAAGTGTTTCGGTCCCTTAATAGACCTTTCTCAAATCAGGGCTGATTATAGTGAATATACAGTAATTAAGTGCCAAAAATAACAAAAAGACATTATGTTAGATCACATATTGTACATTAGCAAAAGAATGAACATAGAACAAAGAAACAAGTCACATATCCAATCCATATGGATGATAAATCAAAAAGCAAAACAATAATGCAAAAATAAGATGACAGACAAAAATAAGTGGGGGATAGGGAGGGACAGGAAGGGTCAAGAGCTGGGCATAAAAGGCTCAGTTAGTTAATGCTTTGTCCATTATCTCATAATACCTTCTTACAGTGTATGGTGAGTGAATAGTTGCATTACCTCTTATTCTTTGAACTGCCCC
This sequence comes from Ambystoma mexicanum, assembly GCF_040938575.1. Classification (NCBI taxonomy): domain Eukaryota; kingdom Metazoa; phylum Chordata; class Amphibia; order Caudata; family Ambystomatidae; genus Ambystoma; species Ambystoma mexicanum. The sequence continues at coordinate 58,570,790 of NC_090925.1, read as the reverse complement.
TATTATTTTAGCTTTTGCAGAGAATATCCGCTTCCATTAACGGGTTAGATCCCATTGAAGAAATGACAAAAATTACGATTAACTAAAGCATTCTGCAGATGCCGCTCAGCATTGTTAGTCTAATGTAATAGGCAAAGTTTCACCCAAGGTAATGCACATCTTAATCCAGTTTCCTAGTTCCCAGTTAATATACATAATTAGGTTCCCGTAAGGATTAGTAGATGTTGCCAGTGGCTTTTTAAGAATCGTGTGTTTAATATTCGTGTGATCACAATATTATTTCAGTTATACAGATTAAATCTTAGTATTCCGCCAGTCTTGAGCCAGCGTGCTATTTAAAGATGCAGCACATGGTGCTTGTGGTCTTTCATTACATTGAAATCGTAAAGGGAGAAAGAGAAAAACCGCCGCACTTCTGAGATGGTCTATCACCTGAAACTGCATGAATCGCCTATAATAGCGCGCCGGGTGTCCGAAGGGGGCGTCCGAAGGCATCCCCTTCGTTGTTAAACTAAGAGTGAGTCGGCCTGGTGACGTACTCCAAGAGTAGTCCGTTCTCTAATTTTGAGGCCATTGTTGTTATAGTATCGAAAGCGGCAGCCATTACTAAATGGAAGAAGTTATGTGCTTCATGTATTACTCGACCTAGTCCATTTAAAGGACTAGGTCATTTAGGTGGTTGTTAGAGAGTGCTAATTGTTTAGATTCAAATAATCTCAAATTCCACCGATCATTTATTTGTTTATAAAAACGATCTGTATATTGTAGTAGGTCAAATTTAATTCCTTGTTCAAATACAATCTGTGATAGTTGCTTGGGTGATGGCTGTCTACTGCAAGAAAAAGTGAATGATATGCATTTAGGTAACATTATCTCAAATATAGTTAGTTGCCATTAGTGCTACCAGGCCAAAAGTCTCGAGCATATTTTTAGGTGACATAAGTGTGTACAGAGGTCATATCCTAAATCTTAAACAATTATCAAAAAAACAATTTTCAAAAAAGATTGCAAGCAGGATGGCGTCAGGGTGATACATTAGTATGGTACCAAATTCTCAATCTTAGTCAATCTCGAAGTTATTACATATTTGGTGATATTTAAAGTAATCAGGATGATTATATCTGGCTCCTTTTAAAGTAAGGAGACCCTTTCATTGTCTGTGTTAAGGCTGAGAACTGTGGAATTAAGTTTACATATTGTTCTTGCTTCCGCTTGTCTCAACCTTTTCTCCTTATTGCCACCTCTTATTCCCAAGGAGACTTTCTGGAGACCAATAAACTTGATGTTTGCCTTGTTGTCCATTTGGTGTCACTCTTGCTAATGGGTGTCTAATGGTAACATCAGGTCTTGGCTCCCAATTTTGGCCAAGTGTTCTCTAATCTGAAACCTTAGTTCCCTGATAGTACTGCCGCTATCGACCCGGTTACATGCACATATGATCCCATAGACCACGTATTTTGACCTACAGTTGATGGGTTGCAAGATCTTCAACATTCTGTTGTTAGTGCCGGTGAACGAGTCCGTTTTTCTGTGTGCATATTTGCACATTGTGCATGACCCACACTTCCTGAATCCATTAGTTTGAGCTTGTAACCAGGTCAAAGGTTACTCCCTATGTAAGTCTGGAAGGTTCGAGGGAGTCAGTTTATTTTTGAGAGTCTGTGCCTTCATAAAGACAATCCTTGGTTTTTCATCTACATTTTTGGCAATGTTCTCGTCCAACTTAAGAAGATACCAGTGTTTGGCTAGGATTTTGTAAAGCATTCTGCGATCTGTACTGTATTTAGTAATGAAGTCAATGGTAGGTAGTTCTGTACTTTTGCTCTTTGGCGTGAGAGTTTCCTCATGAGTTATTGCTAGACTTTTATCTAGAGCTTTCTTCACACATTTCTCTGTGTGCCCTCTTGCCAGGAATCTAGATGTTAATAATGTACATTCTTTGTCAAAGTGATCCAGTGTCTGACAGTTTCTTCGGGCCCTTAGGAATTCTCCTGTGGGTATATTCACAATGGTGGGTCTGTGGTGGCAGCTCTTTGCATGTAAAATCGAGTTTACTTCCGTAGGTGTTCTATATGTATGGGTTTTGATTTGATTCTGTTCAATGTATATTGTAAAATCCAAGAAATCAATGCTCTCCTCATGGCATGTGCCTGTGAACTGTATGTCCATTTCATTCTGGTTGATCCTGTCCTTAAATTCAACAAATTCTGTAGTTGTACCTTTCCATACTATCAATACATCGTCGATATAACGCATCCAATGAACAAGCTGATTTTGATAGGCTTTATCTTGATATATGATTGTGTCCTCAAATAGTCCCATAAAGATCTTGGCCAGGGCCGGGGCATATTTAGTGCCCATTGCTACGCCTTTAGTCTGTCTATAAAAGCAATTGTCAAAATTAAAGATATTATATTCGAAAGTTAATTCCAACCTTTCTTTTACCATTTGTATTTTCTGGTACATAGAGGCCGAGTCATCCTTAAAGGTATGATCTATTGATCTTAGAGCCCAGGTATGTTGGAAATATGTATAGAGGGCTCTCACATCTAACGATGCTAGTTGGTAGCCTCTTTCCCAAATCACATTTTTGAGCTTTAGAATGACATCTGTCGTGTCTTTTAAGTATGCTTTCACACACATTGCTCTAGGTCTTAAGATATTGTCTAAGCAAGGGGGCACAAATAATGTACATTTTTGGACAACTGGTTGGTTAGTTTTCTAGTTTTGGACACTGATAGAGGAGAGGTTTGGGCAGAATTCTGTTTGGAGTCTCGGGAATCTGCAAAGAAAAGGTGGCAACTAGATATGGGAGAAGTTTTTGGTTCCCCTGGTTCTGGTGCTGGGCTGCCCCCACCTTTTTGGAGTCAGTCACGAGGATGGGTTTGAACCAGGGGATTTCCATGTTGTTGGTTCTGGGGTTGGATGATGGGTGGCGCTAGCTCAGTCCCCACATCTACCCAGTCTGGATTTAGATTCTTTGGGACCAATTTTTCTTTGGGAGGAGTTCCCCCATCTCTGAAGGAGAAGATCCTTTTACCAGGATCCTCTGGGGATCCCTCTCCTTCAAATTGGAAGATTTGTACCTCTTCCTCAAAATGGGTCTGTTTGGGTTCATTGTTTCTCCTACACCCCCTCTGCTCCTTGGGTGGCAGACTTTCAGGGGCAGGAAATGTTGGTTCTGGTTCCTGGGTTTCCAGGGGCTTTTTACAAGTGGGGAAGGAGGCTTCCTCCAAGGCTTTACAACCCCTTCCCCTTGTGCCTCCTCCCTGGGAACCGGTGGGTTGTCGCGGTTCTGCTCCCGTCATTGTTCTGGAGCACCAGGTCCGGAGTTTGAGGCATTCTGCGCCGGCATGCTCATCTGAGGGTTCTGTTGAGTTCTCAGCATGTGACCCAGATCCTGTGCCATGTTTTGGACTTGGCACTCTAGCTGTGACACCCGCTCAGGCTGATCAGGGGTTCTCATTTCTCTCCTGTGCTGATCCCGGGAAGGATAGCTATCCCTTCTCTGAAAATACCCCGGATTTGGAGAATTTGGGTACCCCTCCACCCTTGGTCTCCCCTCTCCCGGATTAGGTTGTCTGGGCTCAGGAAAGTTGGGAAAGCAGGATGGATTGTTCTGGGGTTGAATGTTTTGTGGGTACCTGGGGAAACAGTTCTGTCCAGGATTTGGGGAATTTCTGCCCTCCTGGGAGAAGTGAGGAGAGAAGTTTCCTGGGTTAGCTGGTGCTTGGTTGGAACCCCCACCCCTTGGGCTGGAGGAGTCCACACATAACCCAGGATGGGTCGGATCCCCTTGTAGTGAGACTTATGTAGTCAGGGGAGTGAGGGATCCCATTTCTGGGACTACCTCCTTGTCTCCTTGTCTGTAACTGGCCCGAGGGCCTTCTGGGCTTGGGATTGCTCTGATTTTGTGCAGGTGGGTTTTTAGGCCCCCCCCATATCCAAATCTAAAATGGGGGCAACCTTCACCTCTGCCACATTAGCAGCAGCAGGGGTGTTGGTTGTTTTGGGGCTTTTAGCATTATTCTTGTTTTCTATGGGCTTTTGCACCTCATAAATATGGGTGGCCTGTTCAATGACCCAGTCTAGTGATATTTTCTCATGAAAATCTCTCACTAGCTGGGTCATGATGTACTTTGGTAGAGCGTGGAAAAAAGTATTCACAAATTCTTTGCTGTCCATGCGCACCCTTTTAGTGGTCTGCGCAAAGGCACGCTTTAATTGCTGCACACATTCTTGTGGGGCCTGATCCTCCCCACATTGCAAGTTGTAGGCTGCCTTGCGAGTCTCCTGAGGATTTCTGTGTATAGAAAAATGCTCCAAGATGGCCGCCCTATAGGTGGACCATCTAGAATGATTTTGGTCCTCCAGCCCCGCAAAGAAGCTGGAGTATTCTGGTGAGAAGGTCCATTTCACATATTGAAAACAGCTCTGGCTGTCCTTCAAATGGAAAGTTTCCATCATCTGCTCAAAGAGCTCTAAGTGCTCCCAAACAGAATACTTAGCGTTCTTATGATAGGGCGTGATGACGCTCCTTATCGCTTTGATTTGCTTTAAGGGGTCCTTTAGCAAGGCCCTTTTTTGCCTTATTGGCCTTCTTGGTTCGGGTAACCCTGGTCCACTCCTCCTCTCACTCAGAGGCACTGCTCTTAGAGGTGCCCGTCTGGTCTTCTAGGCACTCCCCGATTCTGCGAGCCTGGGAATGGCTGGCAGAATGTGTTGACCTAGTCTCCTGTGTCCTGGGGCGCTCAGAGGAGTGTTCCGATTCCTCCTTGCTCCCAGGATTTGATGGGTACCCCTCCCACTGTCCTAGCTGGGCAGAGGTTTTCAGGATGCCCTTAGTGGGCCTACTTTCCTGGGGTTCCCCACTAAATTTCACAGTACTTGGGTACCCATACCCAGATGCCCGCCCATCCATTCCTGGGAGGTGCTGGTCTATGAGCCTCATATTTCTGATTGGATTGAAATCTGCCATCCCCGTGGCCCCTGGCTCATGTGCGCCATTGGACATGGGGGTGGCAGAGTCCAGGGATTGGAAGAGGTGAAGCCCTCTGGTACTAGGGTTCCTGAGGTTATGCTCAGGTGTTTCCCTTTCCCAGTGAACCTCATCTCTATCAGCCCCTGCTCCCTGTTGCCATGCAAGAACCTGAGCTTTCTGTTCCTCAATCAAGGCCTTACTAGTCTCTATCAATCTCTCTTGCATGGCAACCTGCCTGTGGAGCCTGCCATTGTTCTCACAGAGAGCCTCATTTTCTCTCTGTGCTTCCTGGGTTGTTTTTGAGTACTGGGCCAGTCTTTGCTGCACAAGGGTTACCTCCTGAGTCCTGTCCATACTGGCCTGCTCCTTCCTTGCTAGAGCCTCTTCCACCCTGCTGGCGTGCTCTAACAATTTCTGCTGGTCTTTTTGGAGGTCACCCAGTCCCTGGGTGGCCAGGGCATGTTCTTCTAGTTTCTCTTTTAAATGACAGACTTCCTGGCCTAAGGTGTCCCTTTCCTGAGCAAGAGCCTGCCTCTGTGCCGCCAGGTCGTCCCCCTGTCTTTGAAGCGCACCAGATTTCTGGCGCTCTTCATCAAATTCTGCCTGGGTATCCAGGTCTTTCAAGATCAATGTATTGCTCTCCTCTTTCTCTCTGTCTAGGTGGCTTTGCAGGGTGACTACCTGCTCTGCGCATGCCCTGTTGAAATTTATTTGTTGCTCCAGCTTTTTCTGACTCTGCAGTAGAGAGTCCAAACTTTCTTGGTACTCCTTCTACAAGGCCAGAATTCTGGTAACCTGTTCTGCCTTTTCCTGCTGCAGGATACCCATGTCCTTTTTTATTTTGATTATATACTGCCTACTTTCATTTTCTGACTCCTGGCTCCTCTGTAGCCTCTGCTCAGCAGAGTCCAGATCAGTTTGGGACTTTCCTAATGCCAGTTGCTTACTTGCCAGATCTTGGCCTTCAGTATATTTGTCTTGTATTACTCCAATATATAGGTATAGATATGCTGCTATTTGGCAATCTTGTTTTGCTCCTCCTTTGCCTTAGGGGCCATATACAGTTGAATCAGGGCCATATGTAATGGACCCTGATCTTGTCATGTATCTAATCGTGTTGCAGTGATCTGTTCTGTGATTGTCTGCAACCACACATTCTTATCCTGCTCTGTCCATTCACCTCTCACAAATAACTTATGCAATAGGTGTTCTCTAGCCACTGCAACTACATATCTAGAAGGTACTATCTCCTTGAGAGCAATTAAAGCATAACAGGAGGGGGCTCCCTGTGACACAGGAACTAAAAGGAGCAAATAGAACATGAACTACAAAAAAGTATTCCCGTGAAAATCAGTTAAGGGTTAATTCAGAACTTATTCAGCATTTAGGCATGCAACAAGACCTAGTCAGCAAATGCATCATGTACATGATATGCATGTAAGTGTATAGTTTAACACATGAATTATGCAATAAATAAATCCACTAGTGGAAAATCAGTGAATTGATTTTTATATGTTTTATTTTCCAAAAGTCAAGAAATTGATGAATATTTGAACATTTCGAAATGAACAAAACACAAACACTAGCATAACTAAACAGAAGTGAAAGAGACATGCAGAAACCAAACGCATACATTCAACAGTGAATGTGTGTTAAGAATGAAACTAGAATAAAGAAGGAATATAATACACATATGGGCCAAAGGTAAAGATTGAAAACATAAAACGTGATGGCAATTGGATGCAATGGCTCTTGCACAATTGCTAACTTGCCCTAAATAACACAAGTACACATGCATAAGGAAACATATATTTTCTCCAAAGGCCAAATTTTCTCAGAGGCTGTTAATTGGGACCAAATTGACTTCTCAGTTTTGTCCCACTTAACAGTCTCCCCCAGCATTACGCTGGAAACCAGATTTAAAATAAGGTAAAGTAATGATTTGACTTCTTATCTGGTCCCAATAAATAGTCTCCTTCCAGAACCACAATGGGACTTTAATTCAAACTAGTACCACATGATTGAATGTAGGCCGAATATCGGCCTTTGGAGAAAATATATGTTTCCTTATGCATGTGTACTTGTGTTAGTTAGGGCAAGTTAGCAATGGTGCAAGGAATAAACTGTCCATGGATTCCTAGTTTCAGAATCCTCATACCATTGGGAATATCCTCTAAGAGAAAGCTCAAAGAGAAAGTCTGGCATTTCTTGAAGACCACAAGAGAGGATGCCATGCTATTAAAACCTCAGGTCAGATTGTGCATTCCCGCAGCAACTGCAGGGGGGGCCAGCAGAGTATCTTCCAGGTGATCCCTGTAAACCAGCATAGGTTCTTTATTACCAGACCCAGACATACTATTTTACCAGTTAGGGCAGTTTCATACAGATGGACGAAGAATCCCATTGAGGGTACAAATACATGTTGTTTTTGTGAGGAGGTGGAGACCCTGATCCACTTGGTGTTATTTTGCCCTTTCTAAATACATATAAGGACATCCCTGCTGGTGGGGATTCTTAGAAGTAGTGGCTTGAAGTATCATATGCCAGCAATGATGATACTGCTGTCCTCGCCAAATATGTTGGATAATTTGCCTTGGCAATTTTTTTTAAGAAACCACGGACAAGGAGAGCATTTTTTGGGGAGGAGGGGCTGCGTCATGTCAATAATGTTATTCTTGTAAATTTATATTATATTTGTGATTTTATACTGTTTATGATGTAGTCCATTGGATATATTATATGGCTTTTGTTGCTTTTTATTGTTGTTATGTATGTTTTATGGATACAATATTCCGAAATAAACAAGAAATGATATTGACTAATAAAGTCATTCACTGGTCAAGGTATTATGGGGCATGGCACTCAATCATTACAGTGGATACAATATCAGGTCAAAGAATCCCAGATCCTGGGGAAGGAAAGTCTGACATCATCAGGGTTTCTTTAAACTACCCTTTAGTCGAAGGTCTCCTGTCAATAGACTTTAGGGCATATCCACATAAGCGAGTGTCCATCTCTAACCATACATTCATCCATGCACCCACAGGGAGCTTTCCCGTGGATCACGAGGCACATGGCCAATTGGATAAATGCATCTTGGCACCACCCTTAAAATCTAAAGGTGTTGAAGGCACCAATCGCAACCCTTGCGTGTTACTTGCCAACAATGATAGATGTGTTCTCCCTCCACTTGCACATACCAAACCTAGCGCAGTTACCTCTGCCGATATAATCCACTTACTATCTCATACTATCCTGGAATATAGTGGGTTTTGCAGCAAATACGAATGACCCAGATTGGCTTGACCTTATTGCCCAGGAAACTGTCATCTGTTTTCAAGAAAGTTGGTCAGTGGAGGCAATAATTACATCTGGTCTTCTTTGTTTTAAGCTAATGCCGCAAAGGGCCCCAGAGGCAGTGCGAGTGGGAGACAGGTGGCTTTCGATTTGAATTCGATTCGATATTGTGCCTAAAAATCTATGAAGGAGACAATGTCAAATTGTTGTTATTTAATGTTTATTTAAGGCGAACTGCTGTTAAATGTGATTTTTATCCGCTTGAAGTGCTGGAACAAATTCTATTCTACAGGTCATCCTCTGATTGGAATAGAGAAGCTGCAGTTATGGTGATTGGTGGCCTAAATGTTCACTTTGAGCCTCTAGTGGAATGTTCAGAAGCAATCAAAGATGAGGACATGGGGTGGAATATACTTACTGATATTTGGTGCAGGGTTGAAGTTGCGAACAAAGGCAGCTGTCTGATGGGACACTGATTGGAGAGTAGCCCTGTTATGCTTCCAATAGGGTGGAACATTCCAGAAATTCAAGCGGACCTGTCTCGTCGCCATCCTTCTGCACCAATACACCTATCTATGTTTTTCATGGACTAGGGATTAAGAGCTGCAAATGGGAGGCTAAATGGAGATCGCCCGGCTGCGCCCACTTTAAGGAGATGCTTGGTCAGATCCCATCTGGACTACACCCTACTGAATGTAGAGAGTTGGTACCAGCCAGAAGTATTAGCAGTGATCATAAGACCCGAAAGAGACCATGACCCAGTTCCCCCAAACATGCATAAATCATATAATGGTTACCATTTAGGGAGTGACTGTGTCGATAAACAATACAAAATTAAAACTGTTTAGAAAAGAATAAAATGGCAAAACCTAAATCATAATGTAGTCATTCCAAACATCTATGTGGGGCTCTTTCCAGTCTTTGAGAATTTCTTCTTAAATCTTTCAACGGGAAAAACAAACATTAATCAAACCTATAATGAGATTTGGAAACCAATTGTCCCCCATGTAACAGATATTTTGTTTTTTCCTAAACCAAAATGAAAACATAGAGTGTGCAATATTCGGTTTGGTTCAGAATGCAGAAACATGCATTAAAAAGGGTTAATGGTACCAACAGTGACTCGGTTACAGATCTTAGGACTGTGTACAAAACGTTAACACATCAAAAGAAAAGTGCACTCTCCAAAAGACTTGGCAAACATGAAAGCTGCACATCAAAAAGACACCAACACATACTGGAGCATTGTATCTCACTTAAGTACCTGACTAAATAGTACAACTCGGGGGGATAGCTCAGAGAGCAACGTGCTCGCCTTGGAAGCAAGGTGACACGGAGCAACACAGGTTCTGATCCCAGGGTCGGCGCTTAGAAACCTCTGGCTATTAAGCGCGTTATAAATAACCTATCATATCATAACCTACCCATAACCATATCATAACCACCCTAAATAATTCCAGGCAGAGAATGGGAAGATCATTGTTCCACTCTTTGCTTTGATGATGACAACACCGGGGAATTCATAAGTAGAGCATCAATGACTAAGGTCACAAGAAATAACATTTTGGGATTCCATCTACCGGAGGTAATGTATGCAATAGTGTTGCTAAAGTGTGACAAAGCCCTAAGTGCCTAAGCCCCGGGCCCCTATATGATGCCGGGTGAATTAAATAGGAGTGTATTAAAAATTCGTAAATATAGTTTTTAATATTATTAATATAAATTGCACTGTTCCGCAAACATGGAAACCAGCAGTAACATTACTAATATTCAAGAAGGGGCAGATCTCATCCCACTCTCAATTATTGCACTATTTGGTATACAGACTATTCACCAAAATAAATTACAATGCAAGCTTTTTCACCTAAAAATGTTGATTAAAAGCCTTTTTCATTGAAAAAATAATTTACTGCATTTGTTAATATCGAATATTAACTGTTTTTACATGTGAATGTAATAATCTAACATTAAAAATGTTCACATTTCTTTCAAAAGTTCAGGTCATACACAGGATGGAAAAATGTTCAGCATTAGAAAGCAGTGGCCCAGTGTGAAATATCTGAAGGATTATCTCTTATTCAGATGAGAATGCGAAATGACTTTTGGATGGAATATTGTTACTATATGAAACTTCACTCTTTCTGAAGAGTAAGGAATGGCTCTCTGAAAGATGGGGCAGAGAAAGCTGCCCATCTTCAGGTCTATTGATGTCTATACACAAGTCATGGGGAGCTGACCAGTGCTGAACTAGGTTCATGGAGTCGTCTGGCGCTGTCCAGTGCTGATTTTCATTTCCGATACTACACATGTCAGAGTGAGTGCATCGGTTCCAGTGAAACATTGAATCCATGATCTTTTCAGTGAAAGATTTTCGGTGTAAAAACACTTTTATTATCAAAAATGTAAATTCAGTAAACTTTTAGGTGAAAAAATGTCAGTGAAACATGCATTTGAGATATATATTTCATTGTCAAGACATGTAACCGCGCCATTTGTTTAGTTGATACACAAGCAAAAATGGACAGACACATTCCATTGTCAAGGCTAGACGAGTGAAGCATTAGGTATACGTTCTCATCTACATGACGGATACAGAGAGGGGAAGGGATAGTCGGACAAGCCTTTTTACTGACAACATTAATGTTTAAATCTTTGTATTTAAACAAAAATCACTTCATGTTGTACTTTTTAGCTTTTGATACAAAGGTCTGAAGTAAAATGTGGCAGCTTTTAAAAGACTCAGGGTTAACAATTCTGCTACTAAAGTCACTTTATCCAGAAGAACATGTTAGAGTAAGATTTGGGAAAAATGTAGAAATCAACAACGTGTTTCCAACAAACACAAGGGTGAGGCAGGGAAATGTTTTGGACCCATTTTTATTTTCAATATATATTAACCATTTGGCAGCCACCATCGCCAACCTCGCCTGTGATGCGCCAGTCATACATGGAATCAAAATCGGCATCTTGCTCTATGTGGACGACATTGCTCTCATCTCTAAAAACAGATTCAGACCTCAAAGAATTCTAGTAGTAACTTTAAGCTGGAAATTAACTGAACCAAAACAGTGGCAATAGTATGGCAACACCCCGACGCTAAGAAAATGAAACCTCTTTTCATCCTGAATGGGGAGATACACACCTTGTCTGTGCTTTCATCTATTCGGGAATTCATATGTCGAACAATGGCTAGTGGAAAGATTAGATGACGCAGAGTGAGTGCACACTAAGACAAAAAGCAGGGGCTACTTCACAACTCGTGCAGAAACTCGGTGGTAACGCATCCTTTCTGGAGTAGAGGGATATAAGCAGCAACTTAGGGCACATAATTGTGGGGTACCACTGCAACAAGGGGGTTAGGAATACAGGAAAGAAAATGTATAAAGAAACTGCTAACAATTCCGATGTCCGCTCCTTTTATCCCTGCATATATGGAAGTAGCGAACCACCCGTTATTCCCTTTTTTTGGGTCCATCTGAACATAAGTGCTGAATTATTTCTATACAAAAAAATATTTTGGTCAGTAGCCAATGATCCGTTAGGGAGTAATTTTAAATGGGCAGCATTTAAACATAATCTGCCAATAGACTTAGATCTCTTTTGTTGGAATGAACCTGATAAAATGGAAGACAAACCTAAAACAAAGTATCAAGCAGTATATAGCAAAATTTAAAAACTGCTTGGGGCTGTGAACACTAGTTGTCTTGGCTGGAAAAGCCAGCCTATAGATTGTGGTTGACAATATTCCTCATAGATATACTTCATTTGGCTGTCCATACGGGTAAATGGGACCAAGAAAACTCTAAGCACTGCCTAAACTTTAGGAATACCATTAAAACAGTTGCCCATTTAATGTTTTTTTTTTGCCCCTTACTTTTTTCGGCGAGGGAAAATGGATTAACCCGATATTAAGGCCAGGCGGGTTTAGGAAAAAATGTGGTTTTAGCTCAATGTTGAGGCTGCTATCTGCTGTTATTCTTTTAGGATATACCTTGCGCTAATGTAGAAACAAACACTAGGCTGCAATTTACAGGCTGTCCGTCTGCATCTTAAATGTACTTGTACATACTATACTAGCTAACCTATCTGTTTTGATATTGCAAAATTGTATTTATTTATTTATTTATAAATGAAGTATCTGTAGCTTCATTTGTAAAGCGCACATACAACCCGTAGGCATTGAGGCGCTGTTGTAGGCACAAAGTGCTAGCCAGGCTAGTGTGGAACAAGCATATTTACATACAGATACAAGGTAAAATAGGTAAAACCTAATGCCAGTTATTATACAAACAAACAGAATCATGACCGCCTGGCAATTATCCTACCAAACAAAACGTTAGGTCAGTGGGGCAGGAGATAGTAAATGGTGCGGCGAGCGGCCTCAGGTGAGGAGTTCAGGTGAAAAGTTGAGTTTTTAATAATTTGCTGAAGATCCAGTAGGATTTCTCTGCCCTCAAGGAGGGTGGGGGGTCATTCCAGAGCTTTGCAGCAAGGTAAGGGAAGCTGGAGCCTCCGGCTTTGCTTCTTTGGGAACAATAGGCCTGTCAGTGTAAGGGGTCCTAGTGGGCCTTGTGGAGTGGGCTTTGGCAATTATTTTGGAGAGGGATGGTGGTGCTGTGTTGGAGAGGCACTCGGGGTAATGGAGAGTGTTTGGAAGATGATCCGCTCCTGAATGGGGAGCCAGTGAGCATCTCATCTAGCACTCGAGGTGTGCTCTCCTTTCAGGAGGTTCAAGGCTGCTCTGAGGGCATTGTTCTGGATGACTTGAAGTTTGAGAATGTTTCTGGAAGAGGTGGCATTGAATAGGACTTTGCAATAAACCATCTTGGAGGCAATGATTGCACGGGCAATGGTTAGGCAATTGTTTTTCGCGAGGAAGGGTCTGGCTGCATTAAGGTCCTTGGTAGCGTAGACTGCCGAGGAGGCAATGGCACTTACTTGCCTGGTAATGGTGAGTGAGGCGTCTAGGTAGACCCCTAAGATCTTTGCGGTGTTGGAGACAGGAATAGAACAGTTGGCAATCATGAAGGCAGAATATTGGTTGTTCAGATTCTTTAGGGCGCTTGGAGAGCCAACAATCAGGATTTCAGTTTTGTCGCTGTTGAGACAGAGCTGATTGGCAGCCATCCAAGTCTGAATTGTGGACTAGATCGAGTTCAGGGTGTCAAAATCTTCTAGTTGCCTGAGAGGGGGATCAAGATTTGAGTGTCATCGGCATAGTTAGTGTATGCTATGCCAAGAGAATCTAAGATGTGGAATAGGAGCCTGGTGAGGATATTGTAAAGCGTAGGGGCGATGCAGGATCCTTGTGGCACACCACAGGTGATCGGAGAAGGAGAGGCATTGCCGATCTCTGGGAAAACCCTGATGGCTCTTACATTCAAGAAAGGTGCTATCCAGGCAGTGGCAGATGGTGAGAAATGAGCGTGAGGGTGAGGTGGTGGCAGAGGATCTGGTGGTTGACCGGGTCAAAAGCCGCAGATAAGTCTAGGAGGAGGAGCAGGGCACACTTGCCGTTGTCCCTTATCTCATCTAATTGATTTTTTAAATTGAGCAGGGCAGATCAGTCCTGTGCCCTGGGTGGAAACCGATTGACACATCCCTACGATGTGATTGTCCTCGAGGAACTGCTGAACTTACAGACAGGCTGCTTGGTCCAAGATTTTCAGCAGGAAGGGGACAGTGGTTATCAGCCTGTAGTTTGAGGCAATGGGTGTGTCCAGGGCAGTTTTTTTCAGAAGAAGAAGTACCCATGCTTCCTTGAGGCTAGCTAGAACAGTTCTTTGGGTGAAAGAAGTGTTTATTATGGCGGTGATGATGTGGGTTAGTATGTCGGCACATTCTTTGATGAGGGGTGCATGGTGTTGGGTGTCCTGACCCACGTTTAAGCTATCATGCTACAACATTTGGTGCTGTGGGCTTAGAAAATTCAAGATGGCGGAAAACCCACATGTGCGCCGAAATCCAGGAAAGCTGCGCAGTTTGTGCGCACACCAAAATGGTTGCCTCACTTGCCACCCACCAGTGCGAGAATGAAAGGCCGGGTTGCCATGAGGGAAATGGGTTGCCAAAGGAAAAACAGTAGCGCCGGTTAGCTTCAAAGCGCTTTAAAACCACCATTGGACTACCCGCACAGTAGTCTGAAACCATTGGGAATGGCAATGCTGATTGCCAAATGCAACTTAGAATTGTGGGGAATTCATTTGTTAAATCCCAAAAATGGGTGCAGTACCAGTACTCACCACTATCCAAAAGCCGGCGTTTTAAAACCACCCTGTGTTTCTCTGAAGGCAGGCTCAAAATGCCTATTTTCAAACATTACAATATGTGCAAAATATTCACTGAACACCAGCAGACATTTGGCAGAATGGAGTTTTGTGTGCCTACAAAATCTGGGAAATGAAGAGCCCAGAACAATGCTTATAACAAAACTGGCTGAGCTATGGAGTCAGCAGTTTAAGTTTAACTGAACTACAGACACTAAAAATCCAAATGTTAATATAAATAAGTGACCTACTTTTGACTGTCAGATAGTTTGTAACTGTTGAAATGTCATAGTTTTGCACTTGGAATCAGCCTTCTAGCTGCATGTGTAAAATTGCAAGTTAATTTAAAAAGCAACAAAAAAACATGACAGTTAGCTGAAAGTCTGGCTTAAGGAACTTGATTCTGCCTGGCAACTACCCCCATCAGGAGTGAAACTTGAGTCACAGCTGTGTTCCCAGGCCTATCTGCCTTTTTGCTGGCCACACTAAGAATATACCATCTATCTGATAATTGAATTACCTGTGCTCTGCAGGAGAGTGAACAATGCAACTCCCTTCACCCAGGCAGAGGGTTTATTGAGAGGATCATAAATGGCTTCCTCTTGAACAATGAGCCTTTCAGGACCCAAGCAAATCTTATATTGCAGGGGTCGTAAAAGTGGCTTACTCTTGGCAGAAACTGGGAGGGGGAGAAACTGGAGACAGAAGCTGGCTTGGCAGAACTGGATAAACCAGTATTTCTACCTTGTGCTGAGAGGAAACCACACCCCTTTGGAGCCAGAACATAACTTTAAAAAGATGGATCATTCATAGAGCGGACATGTGAAAATGTTATAAATGATACCATAATTCTTGTGATTTTTCTGCCCACAGTTTAAGAGGTTTTTAGAACCGGTGGTATGTTCAGGGGGGTGTCAGCGGAAAAGTGGATATTACTCTAAATGTATGCATGTTAAAAATCTGAAACTTCATCAGTTAATGTCCATACTCCCTGCGCACATGTATGTAAAGTTGGGTCAATGTCAGAAATTGAAAAATCAGTTAAAAAGTCAATTATGTGCCATTTCTGAATGCAAGCTCTTAGAAACAACAGATTTGGACAGAGACATGGCTAAATTCAGCCACACCATGTATATGTAATTTCAAGCAACTGTGTAACTGTGAAATATGTCTTTTGTTATCAAATATAGAATGTGTGCAATCTGACAGAGGAGTGTCCTATCTGCAAGCCATAAAATGACATCACTCTGACACAACTTAGCTTCGCCAATCAAGTGAGGAATGGAAATTTGACCAATGACAAGTGAGAGGGGCAAGTTTAGTTATGACCAACATACCCACCCACTCTCAAAACACATAAAAGCAGACAGACAGGACAGATAGGGACCTTCAATTCCATCTGCCGCTGGAAGCTCTGCCGGAAAAATCCATACTTACCTCCATCAAACTTCAAAGAGCCAACACTTAGACTCCAAGATAAACAGAGACTTCAGAACCTTAACCAGAAAGGCCACTGCCAGCAAGAGTATTTGTCAGCAGGCCTCAAAATATTTTTGCAACTGAACTCTTCAGACAGCCGGCTGACGCCGTCTGAATTTTGCCAAGAACTTTTGCAAGAACCCGGTGACAGAAATATCCAAAGAGAAGGCAGGACCCGACCCAGAGAACCGGTGCCTAGCAGAGACCAGGCCATTGTATCCAGAGTGCTGACCCCGATGCTGTGAGCAGTTCCAGAGACCAGACGCTGTGCCCAGAGACTGTCCGAAGTCCAGACCTGTTGACCAGATCGTGACAAAGCCGCCTTCCTGTTTAAAATCTCTTGTGAGTACCGCCAAACTGTACCAAACCAAAGCTCTTAGTTTAAATTCATCTAATTCAATCTATTTGACCTAAGTAGAACTGCCTGATAGCTCCAAATCTGTCACTTGTCATTTTCTAGTTGCAAGCTGCACTTGTCTTTTTGAGCTTTTAAAATTTCACATCTGAAAAACGACCTTTATTCAATCGCTCATATCTCCGCAACCGTTTGTGCTAGAGACTTGCAGTAACTTTCATCTGAAAGTTGAGAATCTAAGCTTTTAATCGCACTAAGAACCGCATTCCTACCCCCTATAGTTTTGCCGTAATCGCGGAACACGCATCCGCGAATTTTACCGCGATTTGCAAATTTCTCCTCGTGTAAAAACAGCTGCTGCTTGCCTTCCATTTGCCAGAAATTCGTTTAACCTGCTAATCATTCCTGAATCATTGCAAGAGTGAGCCTGAGCTAATATTAACTAGATACCATTCACCCTGAACCTCTGAAAGGGAATTAAAAGCATTTTAGCATATTTTTTTAATTCATTGCCAGCACATATCAAAGCAATTTGGGCCTGTGTTTTCAAACTTCTGTAGTCTAAGCTTGCTGGGGTGAACTGAATTACAGTTGATCGCATTTCTGAGAACTGTGTGCTTCCTTCCATTTCCTTGCATTGTATCAAGGGGGGGAGGGGATTGCCAGAGAAAAGTGATTACATTGTTTTGTTGAAATCATATTGAGTATTTTCTATACTGCATTTCATTCATTCAACCTTGCATTTCCTTGAACCCTATAAAGCATTCTCTACCACATTATACTTCTGTACCTATTTACCACTGTGCTACCTTATCCATTTCATGTCAACTCCTTATTGATTATAGAGAAGCGTGTTAGAGCCAGATTCTCCGTTGTTAATCTTTATCATATCAGATTAAGTGTGATATTCAGTTATTAATTTATTATAAGGTGTGACATATATATATCTATTGTTTAAATTATCAAATAAACCTTTTAACTTGCAAAACAGAACTACTTCTTGGCTCAGTGGGGTCAGGGGGATTCCAAGAGAGGGGTGTTATATAGGGGTAGTCATCCAGAACGCATGAACTGGACATAAAGATATATCAATAAGGGTTTTCATTCAGTATTATAGACTAGGCGTTGCAGGGTCAGACTTATGGAGAGATCAGGGTCCATTACATGTGGCCCTGAGTGAACTATATATGGCTCCTAAAGCCAAAGAGGAACACAATAAGATTGCCAGGATAGCAGCATACCTGTACCTATATATGGGAGACATGCAGGATAGATGTGCTGAAAGCCAAAATCTGGCAAATAGGCAACAGGTGGTGTTAGAGAAGGTCCAATCTGACCTGGTCTCTTCTGAGCAGAGGCTGCAGGGGAGCCAGGAGTCAGAAAATGACAGCAGGCAGTACATCATTAAAATAAAAGAGGATATGGGCATCCTACAACAGGAAAAGACAGACCAGGATACCAGATTTCTGGCCCTGCAGAAGGAGCACCAAGACAGTTTGGACTCCTTACTGCAGAACCAGAAAAAGTTGGAGCAACAGATCAATTTCAACAGGGCATGCGCGGAGCAGGTAGTCACCCTGCAAAGCCAGCTAGATAGAGAGAAAGAGGAGAGCAATAAACTGATTCTGAAAGACCTGGATACCCAGGCAGAGTTTGATCAGGAGCGCCAGAAAGCTGGTGCCTTCCAAAGGCAGAGGGACGACCTGGCGGCACAAATGCAGGCTCTTAGTCAGGAAAGAGACGCCATAGGCCAGGAAGTCTGCCATTTAAAAAGGAAAATGGAAGAAAATCACCTGGCCCTCCAGGGGCTGGGTGACCTCCAAAAAGAAAACCAGAACTTGTTAGAGCACACCAGGAGGGTGGAGGATGCTCTAGCAAGAAAGGAGCAGGCCAATAGGGACACAGCTCAGGAGGTAAACCTCCTGCAGCAAAGACTGGCCCAGTTCTCCAGGACCAACCAGGAAGCACAGAGGGAAAATGAGGCCCTCTGTCAACACAATGATAGGCTCCAACAACAGGTAGCGATGCAGGAGAGACTGATAGAGTCTAGTAAGGCCTTAACTGAGGAACTGAAGGCACAAATGCAGGCTCTTGCATTGCAACAGGGAGCAGGGGCGGATAGAGATGAGGTTCGCTGGGAAATGGAAACTCCGGAGCATAACCTCAGGAGCCCTAGTACCAGAGGCCCTCATACCTCTCAGTCCCTGGACTCTGCCACCCCTATGTCCCCTGGCGCACGTGAGCACAGGGCCGCAGGGATGGCAGATTACTATCCAGCTAAGAGTATGGGGCTCATAGGCCAGTACCACCCAGGAATGGAGGGGTGGGCATCCGGGTATGGACACCCAAGTACAGTACAGTTCAATGGGGAACCCCAGGAGAGTAGGCCCATTAAGGGCATCCTGAAAACCTCTGCCCAGTTAGGTCAGTGGAGGGGGTACCCATCAAATCCTGGCAGCAAGGAGGAATCTGAAGACTCCTCTGAACTGCGCAGGACACAGGAGACCAGGTCCCCACATTCTGCCAGCCATTCCCAGGCTCGCAGAATCCGGGAAAACCTGGAAGAACAGACGGGAACCTCTGGGAGCAGTGCCTCTGAGTCCGAGGACGATTGGACCAGGGTTACCCGGACCAAAAAGGCCAATAAGACAAAAAGGGCCTTGCTTAAGGACCCTTTAAAGCAGATTAAGGCGATCAGGAGCGTCATCACGCCTTACCATAAGAACGCTAAGTATTCTGTTTGGGAGCACTTAGAGTTGTTTGAACAAATGATGGAGACTTTCCATTTGAAGGACAGCCAAAGCTGTATTCAATATGTAAAATGGACCTTCTCCCCGGAATACTCCAGTTTCTTTGCGGGGCTGGAGGACCAAAATCATTTAAGATGGTCCACCTATAAGGCGGCCAGCTTGAAACATTTTTCTGTTCACAGAAATCCTCAAGAGGCTCGCAAGGCAGCCTACAATTTGCAATGTGGGGAGGATCAGGCCCCACAAGAATTTGTGCAGGAGTTAAAGCGTGCTTTTGCACAGACCACAAGAAGGGTGCGCACGGATAGCAGAGAATTTATAAATACGTTTTTCCATGCCTTGCCCAAATATATCATGACCCAGCTCGTGAGGGATTTTCACGAGAAAAGATCTTTAGACTGGGTCATTGAACAGGCTACCCGGATCTATGAGGTGCAGAAACCGATAGATAGCAAAAGTAATGCCCAGAAAAACCCCAAAGCCAACAGCACCCCTGCTGCTGCCAAGGTGGCAGAGGTAAAGGTCACCCCCGTTTTGGATTTGGAGATGGGGGGGCCTAAAAACCTACCTGCACCTAATAATGCTAGGCCCAGGAGGTCCTCGGGTCAGTCACAGACAGGGAGCCAAGGAGGCAGCCCCACAAATGGGGTCCCTCGCTCTCCTGATTATGTAAGTCCCCGTTACAAGGGAAATCGACCCATCCTGGGTTATGTGTGGACTCCTCCAGCCCAAGGGGGGGGATCCAGCCAAGCACCTAACCCAGGGAACTTCCCTCCAAACTTCCCACAGGAGGGCAGAAATTTACCAAACCCTGGGCAGAACTTTTTCCCCAGATATCCACCCGACTTTCAGCCCCAAAACCATCCATCCTTCTTTCCCCAATTCCCTGAGCCCAGACCACTGAATCCGGGAGAGGGGAGACCAAGGGTGGAGGGGTACCCAAATCTTCCCAACCAGGGGTACTACCAGAGGAGGGACAACTACCCTTCCCGGGATCAGCCCAGGGGAGAAAACAGGGCCCCGTATCAGCCTGAGCGGGTTTCCCAGTTAGAGCGCCAGGTTCAAAACATGGCGCGGGATATGGGTCACATACTGAGGGCTCAGCAGAACCCTCAGGTCGGCATGCCGGCGCAGAACGTACCCAACTCTGGACCTGGTGCTCCAGAACAATGACGGGGGCAGCACCCCGATAACTCACCGGTTCCCAGGGAGGAGGCACAAGGGGAAGGGGGGTGTAAAGCCTTGGAGGAAGCTTCCTTCCTCAATTGTAAACAGCCCCTGGAAACCCAGGAACCGGAAACAAAATCTCTTGCCCCGGAAAGTCTGCCTCCTAAGGAGCAGAGGGGGGGTAGGAGAAACAAAAGACCCAAACAGACTCAGTTTGAGGAGGAGGTACAGATCTTCCAATTTGAGGGAGAGGGATCCTCAGAGGATCCTGGGAAAAGGATCTTCTCCTTCAGAGAGGGGGGAACTCCTCCTAAAGAAAAATGGGTCCCTAGGGATGCAAATCCAGACTGGGGAGATGTGGAGACTGAGCTACCGCCGCCCACCATCCCATCCCAGAACCAACAGCAAGAAAATCCCCTGGTTCAAACCCATCATGGTGACTGCCTCCAAAAAGGGGGGGGCGGCCCAGAACCGGAGCCAGGGGAACCCACAATGGCTCTGATCTCCAGTTGCCAAATTTTTCTTTCAGATTCCCAAGGCTCTCCACAGAATTCTGCCCAAAATTCTTCTCTCGCGATGTCCAAAACCAGAAAATTAGCCCACCAGTTGTCCAAAAATGTACATTATCTGTGCCCCCTTGAGGAGAAGGAGGGAAGATTATATGCCCCGGTACAAGTACAGGGGCAGGGTACAATCTCGGCACTGGTGGACACTGGATCTCAAGCTACCCTTCTGTCCAGAAGGGCCTTTGACGAACTGAATGCAGGAAGGGGAGAGAATTACCAAATTCCTCTCACCTCACTTCCTGGACAACTCCAGAACTTTGACGGGAAGGAAATTCCCGTTGAGGGGACTGCAGATTTGGACATTAAAATTGGGCGACACAAGTTGAAACACCCGGTCATAGTTGTGACTCCAGAGGGCACCCCTTGTTTACTGGGGAATGACCTCCTGAGAAGGTTGTCACCCCTAATAGATTGTGTAAACAAGGTCCTCTGGACCCAGACTAGCCGACCAATAAAATTAAAAAAGAGTGTCAACCATGTTAGTTTAAACGGCACCTGCCACATGGTTGAACAAAAATCTGACCAAGTAGAATTTCACTTCCAGAACAACCAAATTCCAGACGTGACAGTAATAGCAGTAGGACAACAGACTGGTGATGGGGGGTCCTCTCTATTTCTGAAAATCAACCTTCCTTCCAGTTTAAGGTGGTATTCCACACTGGAAGGAAACACTCTGAAATTCTATACTAATCCACAATCAGAAACTCCCAATCCTATAGTCCAGAAAGATGTGAAATCAGCTCAGAGCCTGGCTGATATTCAGCAAATTGGAGAGCAGTTGTTCATCCCTGTCCAGTTAAATGATGGGAAGGACTCTGTTCTCGCTCGAGTGTGTGTGAACAACGGTAAGAGCTTCATCAGCGAAGCCATGTTTCGCCAACTCCCAAAGGATCCAGCCATTCCCACCTTCAAACTGATTGACAAATGGGAAATGGACCTGGAAGCACCTAATTCCAAACATCTCCTGCCAAGCAGGTGTATGCTCAAAATCTCCATGGGCAACAAGAGCATAGTCCACAATTGTTGGGTCGTGCGAGACGTCCCTGCCGCCTTTTACTTAGGCAGTGACATTCTCAATCGCTTTGCCATTAGTTTGGACCTAATAAACTTCAAAGCTTGGTCCCGATTAGCGGATAATCCCATGAGCTTTGATGATCCAGAAAAAGCATTTAGGTTAGCTCAATTGCTACCTTATGCAGTTGAAATTCAGGTTAAAGAGGAAGTCACTATCCCAGAAAGGACCCGACAATTCTCCCTGGAAGTGAAAGTTAAAAGGGGACAAGAGTTGAAAAACCCTGATGCTTACATTCATCTAAATGCTTCTCTCCAAAAGCAAGGGTTGGGGGTAAACCCAACTCCATTAGTCAACATAGAACATGACACCATTCCAATAGAGGTGGATAACAGCGACTTAAAGAGTATTACTCTAGCCGCAGGCACCATTATTGGAATGGCGGTTGATGACCGACATTTTTCCATTGATTTAGGTAATGAACTGTTAGGACCAATCCCCAAGGACTGTTTTGACAGTGACAGCGATGACAATACAACACCAGACAGGATTTTTACCCTGCATGGGGGGAACTTCCTGGTGTACACTTCCTGCCCCTATGGTAAGGAAGATGTGACTTGTGACTTCAGGAGGGATGAGGTGATTTTCCAGGTCCATGAGGGCTGCCTTTCCCACCTGAAGCCTCCGGTCCAAATCAGCACTCTGACCAGGGACTTCTCCACCCAGCTGGAGGAGGCCGCGGAGATAGCCAAACCAGAAGTCTTTCCAGGCTTCAGGCAGATGGTGGAAGAGAGAGTCAACCTAGCTGATGCCTGTGTGACTCTGGAACAAAAGCAAAAGTTGAAACAAGTTTTCTTGGATTTCCACTATCTCTTTGCGGTAGACTCATATGACTGTGGTCGCACCGACATCCACACCACAACAATCCCCACGGACCCTGGCATGACTCCTGTGTTTGTGAAGCAATATCGCTTGCCTCTCGCATCAATGGAGTCCCTCACTGAAATAATCAAGAACCTTGAGTCCCGGGGAATAATCCGTCCAGTCCACAGCACCTTCAATAATCCGGTGCTGGGAATATTGAAGCCAAACGGCCAGTGGAGACTCTGCGCCGACCTTAGGGAGCTCAACAAACGGGTCCATACTTCCCGATGGCCTCTGCCCTACATTGACCAAGGGCTGGCCCAGATTCAGGGGTCACAGGTATTCACTGCAATAGACCTGACCAATGGATACTGGACCGTGCCTGTCAGCAGGGAGGACCAATACAAACTGGCTTTTACCTTTGGGGGCCAGCAGTACACATGGACCCGGACTCCCTTCGGATACCTCAACTCCGGCAATGAATTCAACATTTTCCTACATAAGGCCATGCCCGACCTGGGTGCGAGGGGTAACCTGGCTTATGTAGATGATGTCCTCATCAAAAGTTCATCTGTGGAGGAACACATAGCGGAGATCCGTTATTTTCTGACACAGTTGAGGGCCGCCGGAGCAAAACTTTCCTTTCAGAAAGCACAGTGGTGTAGAACCCGTGTTAATTTCTTGGGGCATGAGATTACTCCTCAGGGCCTCTGTCCCCAGGAAAAGAAAGTGGAAGCACTTCAGAAACTGAAAGACCCCACAACTCTGCGGGAACTAAGGAGCCTCCTTGGACTGACTAATTACAGCAGAAAGTTCATTGAGTGCTACGCAGAGATCACCAGACCCCTGATTCATCTCCTAAAGGGGGGGGGTCAAGTGGGAATGGGTTCCAGAACAATCCGAGGCAGTAAGACAACTCAAGAGAAGCCTCTCACAAGCGCCTTGCCTAGCTTACCCTGTCAGAAACAAGGAGTTCTTCCTGGAGACAGGGTTCTCTAATACGTGCTTGACGGCCGTATAATACCAAAAGCATGACAAGGTCAATAAAGTAATCTCCTATGCGAGCAAAACTTTATCCTCTGTGGAGGAAAAATTCAACGATTGTGAGAAGGCACTCCTGGCAACGGTGTGGGCATTGAAGAATTACCGCCCGTTTATCCAGGGGGAACACATCATAGTGGAGACTCCACACCAGCCTCTGCAATATCTCCAAAGTGACAGAATCCGGGCCGGAAATGTGAGTAATTCCCGAATTACTTCCTGGATTCTGTCAATGCAAGGCTTTCCTGTGGAGGTCCGATATGGCCAAAACAAGAAGAGTCCCCTCGCGCAAGGTCTGGCTGACTTGCATGATTGTGCCAGAGAAAACTGTCTCGAGGACGAAAGTCTAAAAATAAAGGACAACATGGAGGCATACCTTAATTCCCCCCACAAAGTCTTTGAAGAAGACAAGTGTGAGGGAATGCCCACTGTGTATGTGGATGGATGCTCTTACCATGTTGACAACAACGGGGAGAAAGAACTGGTGGCCGGCGTAGGGAATGCATGGGTGAATGAGTCCCCAGAACCCTCCGCTGGATACAAAATTGGTCCCCGAAGTAGTCAGGTGGCAGAACTGATGGCTGTGCATCAGGCAATCCTCACTGCTGTCCAGCATCAACTCCACGAACTGGTCATAATCACAGATTCGGATTATGTACGGAACGGGTTCGTGGAGCACCTGGTTAATTGGAAAACCAGAGGCATGTTATGTGCTAACAACAAACCCTTGAAACATGGGAAGTTGATCCAAAACATTGATGATTTGGTCACCTCGAATGAGATGACCATCTATTGGAAAAAGATCAAGGGTCATTCCAAAGTAGAGGGACCAGACAAAACTGGAAATGACTTAGCTGATCAGCTGGCCAAAACCGGGGCCATCCAAGGGGATCTAATTGAGATTGAGTCCCTGTTGGGGGAAATCCAGGTCACTGCCATCACTAGGTCCCAGAAAAATGCTCACAACGACCTTTCAATTGCACAATGGAGTAAGGAGACCCCTGATGCTGATTTGATTACCGCTCAGAAGGGGGATCCAATAATTGGTAAATTTTACCAGCACCTTGAGGACCCTGAGAACTTTCCCCTGACGGATACCGATTACATTGGGAAAGAGGACCTAAGAGTATTGATGAAATGTCCAAAAATGTTCCGAATCCAAGACGGTTTGCTGGTAAGGAAATCCAAAGCTGGCCACGATCAGTGGGTGGTTCCTACCTCATTCCGAAGCCTGATGTTAAGTCACGCCCATGATGCGGCCACTGCCGGTCATAGGGGGTTTCACACAACATTGGAAATCTTAAGAGAGGTTGCATACTGGCCACACATGGGGCAGGACCTCGACCAATACTTGAAGGGGTGTCTTGTGTGTGCACAATTTCAGCCATCATCCCTTACGCACCGGGCGCCTTTACAAAAGAGGGGAATGACACTGCCATGGTCAGATTTACAAATCGACTTTGTAGGCCCTGTGATTCGCTCGGCTAGGGGGAATAAGTACATGTTGACTGTGACATGCTTGTTTACCAAGTGGGTGGAATGTCTCCCAGCCCCAAATTGCAAGGCAGAAACTGCAGCTGCCTTGATGATTAACCACATCTTTTCCCGTTTTGGTCTACCTCAAAGGATTGAGTCAGACAGAGGTAGCCACTTCACCAGTGAAGTAATGACAAAGATGTGGGAGATACTGGGGGTCAAGAGAAAGCTGCATATTGCTTATAGACCAGCTTCTTCTGGGGCAGTAGAGAGGTATAACCGAACCATTGTGCTTTATTAAAGAAGTTTGTGGCAGATTCTGGGCCAAGTTGGGATATCCGATTACCTCTGGTCCTAATGGCTATCAGATCTACCCCTTCATCTGCAACCAAAATGTCACCATTTGAGTTGATGACTGGGCGCAAGATGGTGCTTCCTCAGCATTTGCTCTACAGGACCCAAGAGCAGACACTGATAAATGCCTCCACTACTCATGAGTATGTGGAGAATTTAAGGAAACACCTCCAACATGCTTTTGCTTATGCTCAGCGGAATCTAGAAAGATCAGCTGATAGCATGAAGACCCATTATGACCTGAAAACTTCCAGGAAGGAATATCAGGTGGGAGACCGGGTCTATCTATACAACTTCCAAAGGAACCAGGCCAAGCAGCGCAAATTTTTGCCTACTTGGAAGGGACCCTTTGAGATCATCGACAAGATCTCCCCTGTGGCCTACAAAATCCACATCCCCAAAGGTCCTTTGGCAGCGGGGGAAGACAAGTGGGTCCACATAAACCAGTTGAAATGTTGCCATCCCAGGCACACTCTGCAACAACTGGAGGAATCCTCTGGAATCCTAGCGGGTACTGTCTCGGACTAATTCAGTTCCAATCATAAAACATACCACATCTAGTCTCTAAAATATTGTGATTTGCATGAAACTGTCTCTTAGTTATACTGTTTTTTTTGTTCAAAATAAGAATGTAATGTTTCGTTATGATGAAATGCATATGCTGCCCCACTATCTCAACAGTGGTGGAAAAACGTCTATGAGTAGGTATTGCCGCTCTTCCTTTGTCGTCCTAGGAGAAAGAAAACCTGAAGACGGGCCAAGGAGGACGATCCGGAGACCGGGAACGAAGATCCAATGGGCCCAGTGGACCGCCCAATATTCCCATCAGGACCGGCGAGGAGGACCGATCGATCAGTACCGGATGGAGAAGAAGATGCTGAACTGTGCCATCTACAGAGTAGGAAGAAGATTATGCGGACAGACCGGTGCGTGGGTCAAAACCCTTGGGCACGCGACTCCCCATCGACTCAAATTCAAAGTGCAGTCACGTGGGGGGGCTTGTTGGGTGTCCTGACCCACGTTTAAGCTATCATGCTACAACATTTGGTGCTGTGGGCTTAGAAAATTCAAGATGGCGGAAAACCCACATGTGCGCCGAAATCCAGGAAAGCTGCACAGTTTGTGCGCACACCAAAATGGTTGCCTCACTTGCCACCCACCAGTGCGAGAATGAAAGGCCGGGTTGCCATGAGGGAAATGGGTTGCCAAAGGAAAAACAGTAGCGCCGGTTAGCTTCAAAGCGCTTTAAAACCACCATTGGACTACCCGCACAGTAGTCTGAAACCATTGGGAATGGCAATGCTGATTGCCAAATGCAACTTAGAATTGTGGGGAATTCATTTGTTAAATCCCAAATATGGGTGCAGTACCAGTACTCACCACTATCCAAAAGCCGGCGTTTTAAAACCACCCTGTGTTTCTCTGAAGGCAGGCTCAAAATGCCTATTTTCAAACATTACAATATGTGCAAAATATTCACTGAACACCAGCAGACATTTGGCAGAATGGAGTTTTGTGTGCCTACAAAATCTGGGAAATGAAGAGCCCAGAACAATGCTTATAACAAAACTGGCTGAGCTATGGAGTCAGCAGTTTAAGTTTAACTGAACTACAGACACTAAAAATCCAAATGTTAATATAAATAAGTGACCTACTTTTGACTGTCAGATAGTTTGTAACTGTTGAAATGTCATAGTTTTGCACTTGGAATCAGCCTTCTAGCTGCATGTGTAAAATTGCAAGTTAATTTAAAAAGCAACAAAAAAACATGACAGTTAGCTGAAAGTCTGGCTTAAGGAACTTGATTCTGCCTGGCAACTACCCCCATCAGGAGTGAAACTTGAGTCACAGCTGTGTTCCCAGGCCTATCTGCCTTTTTGCTGGCCACACTAAGAATATACCATCTATCTGATAATTGAATTACCTGTGCTCTGCAGGAGAGTGAACAATGCAACTCCCTTCACCCAGGCAGAGGGTTTATTGAGAGGATCATAAATGGCTTCCTCTTGAACAATTAGCCTTTCAGGACCCAAGCAAATCTTATATTGCAGGGGTCGTAAAAGTGGCTTACTCTTGGCAGAAACTGGGAGGGGGAGAAACTGGAGACAGAAGCTGGCTTGGCAGAACTGGATAAACCAGTATTTCTACCTTGTGCTGAGAGGAAACCACACCCCTTTGGAGCCAGAACATAACTTTAAAAAGATGGATCATTCATAGAGCGGACATGTGAACATTTTATAAATGATACCATAATTCTTGTGATTTTTCTGCCCACAGTTTAAGAGGTTTTTAGAACCGGTGGTATGTTCAGGGGGGTGTCAGCGGAAAAGTGGATATTACTCTAAATGTATGCATGTTAAAAATCTGAAACTTCATCAGTTAATGTCCATACTCCCTGCGCACATGTATGTAAAGTTGGGTCAATGTCAGAAATTGAAAAATCAGTTAAAAAGTCAATTATGTGCCATTTCTGAATGCAAGCTCTTAGAAACAACAGATTTGGACAGAGACATGGCTAAATTCAGCCACACCATGTATATGTAATTTCAAGCAACTGTGTAACTGTGAAATATGTCTTTTGTTATCAAATATAGAATGTGTGCAATCTGACAGAGGAGTGTCCTATCTGCAAGCCATAAAATGACATCACTCTGACACAACTTAGCTTCGCCAATCAAGTGAGGAATGGAAATTTGACCAATGACAAGTGAGAGGGGCAAGTTTAGTTATGACCAACATACCCACCCACTCTCAAAACACATAAAAGCAGACAGACAGGACAGATAGGGACCTTCAGTTCCATCTGCCGCTGGAAGCTCTGCCGGAAAAATCCATACTTACCTCCATCAAACTTCAAAGAGCCAACACTTAGACTCCAAGATAAACAGAGACTTCAGAACCTTAACCAGAAAGGCCACTGCCAGCAAGAGTATTTGTCAGCAGGCCTCAAAATATTTTTGCAACTGAACTCTTCAGACAGCCGGCTGACGCCGTCTGAATTTTGCCAAGAACTTTTGCAAGAACCCGGTGACAGAAATATCCAAAGAGAAGGCAGGACCCGACCCAGAGAACCGGTGCCTAGCAGAGACCAGGCCATTGTATCCAGAGTGCTGACCCCGATGCTGTGAGCAGTTCCAGACGCTGTGCCCAGAGACCGTCCGAAGTCCAGACCTGTTGACCAGATCGTGACAAAGCCGCCTTCCTGTTTAAAATCTCTTGTGAGTACCGCCAAACTGTACCAAACCAAAGCTCTTAGTTTAAATTCATCTAATTCAATCTATTTGACCTAAGTAGAACTGCCTGATAGCTCCAAATCTGTCACTTGTCATTTTCTAGTCGCAAGCTGCACTTGTCTTTTTGAGCTTTTAAAATTTCAAATCTGAAAAACGACCTTTATTCAATCGCTCATATCTCTGCAACCGTTTGTGCTAGAGACTTGAATCTAAGCTTTTAATCGCACTAAGAACCGCATTCCTACCGCCTATAGTTTTGCCGTAATCGCGGAACACGCATCCGCGAATTTTACCGCGATTTGCAAATTTCTCCTCGTGTAAAAACAGCTGCTGCTTGCCTTCCATTTGCCAGAAATTCGTTTAACCTGCTAATCATTCCTGAATCATTGCAAGAGTGAGCCTGAGCTAATATTAACTAGATACCATTCACCCTGAACCTCTGAAAGGGAATTAAAAGCATTTTAGCATATTTTTTTAATTCATTGCCAGCACATATCAAAGCAATTTGGGCCTGTGTTTTCAAACTTCTGTAGTCTAAGCTTGCTGGGGTGAAATGAATTACAGTTGATCTCATTTCTGAGAACTGTGTGCTTCCTTCCATTTCCTTGCATTGTATCAAGGGGGGGAGGGGATTGCCAGAGAAAAGTGATTACATTGTTTTGTTGAAATCATATTGAGTATTTTCTATACTGCATTTCATTCATTCAACCTTGCATTTCCTTGAACCCTATAAAGCATTCTCTACCACATTATACTTCTGTACCTATTTACCACTGTGCTACCTTATCCATTTCATGTCAACTCCTTATTGATTATAGAGAAGCGTGTTAGAGCCAGATTCTCCGTTGTTAATCTTTATCATATCAGATTAAGTGTGATATTCAGTTATTAATTTATTATAAGGTGTGACATATATATATCTATTGTTTAAATTATCAAATAAACCTTTTAACTTGCAAAACAGAACTACTTCTTGGCTCAGTGGGGTCAGGGGGATTCCAAGAGAGGGGTGTTATATAGGGGTAGTCATCCAGAACGCATGAACTGGACATAAAGATATATCAATAAGGGTTTTCATTCAGTATTATAGACTAGGCGTTGACTTAGCTGTAGTGTTGAATTGAATCCTCTTACAATGGCATGTGTCGCCTTCGCATTTTGAGGGTTTTAGGCTATTAATCAGTTTGGTGACATTGGTTTCGAAGAGGTCTCTGAAAACAAAATGAGTGGTGCGGGACATAGGGGTGGGAGGAGAGCAATTGTTGCTAGAGGTCATGGGTACTATATTGAAAGTCACTTGATGAGATTAAATCTTCTTATTCAAGGTGTCAATATTGCCCAGGAGTGCCTCTTGGACACTAGAGCACCAGGTCTTGTCTTTAGTGATGGTTGTGGGGGGAGCTGCAGGGGATTCAAGTTCTCTGCATATGGAGAGCATTTCATTAGCGTCTGACTTAACATTACTAATTCTAATGTCGGAGGAGTTAGACTTAGCTGCGATTATGGGCTATTTTGTATTGTTTGGCAGCTTTAGTGAAGTTCTGTTTTGCAGAGATGGTGGGTTCATTTAACCAAGTTGAAAATATGTTGCTGCACTTTGCACTTTGCTGGCTTTTTAGCCAAATGAAGATTGCTGTTGCAACCTGTTAAATTGATCTTTGTCATAATTTATCAAACCTGAATGAGATGGTAGTTTCTTAAAAGAGCGCTATCTCAAGAAATGTTTGGGTCTGGGGCACAAATGCCTTTGGGGCCTCCCCCCCGAACCAAAGAAAATGAAGGGATCCAGCATCTGTGGTTGTGCCACCCCCCCCAATGTGATCACAACCCATAGCTTGATATGCTGCCACACAGAATCAGAATATATACATGGCTACTCCCTTCCAACCCCTCACCATCTTCAGACTTGCTGAACGGGTGGTATTTCGAGGACAACATTCGACTTTTGTGTAGGCACTACCATAATGGTAGCTCCCGGCCATAAGATGGCAACAGCTGGTAAATGGTGAGAGTACATGGGCATATGATAACTGTTCCTGGAAAATACCACCTATGTAATAACTATAAACGCATCAAAATGGTTGCCTTTGCCAATGCTTGTTTTTAACAAGCCTTCAGTGTAAGGACATACATGTGCTTATGAATGAAGAGGCTGAATACACACTTGATAAAGACATGTTTATTGCACCAGCACCATGTTTGCAACTGAAAAGAAGCCATTACTCTCAGAAGACGGTTTAGACATAACAAATGAAGGCTAAAGGTTGATGTTACAGCTTGATAAACACTAGTTCTAAGAGATCCTAGGAGGATGTGTTTTGGGCAGGGAGGAGCCAGTATTGGGTGGGTATAGCCATGGGTATTAGCATTGCCAAAGGCAGTCATAGGGTGAATAAACACCAAACCACACATTCACACAGTCTGTGTATCCCTCCTCACATTCCAGCATCCTTCTTGCTGTACAACAATGTAATAGTTTTGGGTTGTAGGTGTCACTTCACTGCCACCTCATAGCCAAAACTAAAAACAGCAGCTCTGAAGAGGGTGTCTTTTTTGATGCAGACCCCAGATCAGTAGCCGTATAGAGACCCTAGCATAGATTGAGGACTCGGACCAGAACGTAAACCTGCTCGATTGCAGACACATTGGAAGCAATGGGAAAGATATGGCTACCATAACATAGAAGAGACAGTGGATGTGAATGAGAAGATACCAGCAAGGTGCATGTATGCTAACATAGACTGTGATTAGAAGAGACCTATGGTTTTCAAGTTGTATTGATATTATTCAGCGAAAAAACAAAAGGCTCTGTGGTATGCAATATATCAAGGTCACTATTGTTATACATGAAGCAAAACTATAGCTAGTTAAACCAAGAGTGAGACTTTTTTGAAGAGCATACCATGAGAACTAAATCACATTTAGGGGCTGACAGCCCAACATTTTTAAAGAATGACAATTTTGACAGGTAAGCACCAGAATATTACATTAATTGCTCAAGATCACAGACTATGGTATTGAGGTGAAGCTAGGATTGGAGCCAATGTGCATTTTCTGCTCTTGACACATTGATTCACAGTTCTTATCACAGAGCAAGGTACAATTATGCAAACATGTTTAACTTTCATGCAGAGGTGAAGACAGTGTAGGAACTGCGCGGGCAAGCCCAACCCAAAATCTGTGAATGCCACCTCAGCAGCGCTGTGTGACCATTTGCAGATGTCAATGTCTCGTGTTCCCCAGCACTTGCAAATCATAATCTTCAAATCTTTGAAGGCAGGAATCTGTCTCTACATGATTGCAGGAATACATGGTGTACATGTTCACAAACAGAGTGAGCTGGAAATATGTGAACAGGGTTTCCAATTAACTGCATAGATTCCAATCCTCCATCAAGATGTTCTTCAGTATGTGGGTGTAGATTTAAAAGCCAGGCCATGATCCCTGATAAAACAAGAAAACAGAATTGGGACATATGAGGTGACATCGCTGTTAAATCCTGGTAAGAATGGTAAGATAAAACACATTTGTTGATTTCCTATGAATCTAATGCTTTTTCCCTAAGAATATTTGAAAACCTCATAGACAAATGTTTTATTTCCAAGCACATTCCATAAAATAGAGAGTATGTAAGTATAAACTAGCAGGGGCGCTCCGGCTCCACTCTGCATGTCAGGAACCTGTCCCTGCTTCCTGGGTCCTGTCTGTGCGGAGCGTGGGAGCCGCAGACATAGAGAAAGCTAGGTAGGCGCTGTCTGTGCGTATGTGTGTATGTTGTGCGGGTTTCCTGTATGTATGAATGTATGCGTGCGTGAGAGGGGGTGTTTGTGTAAGGGCACACATGTTTGTATGTATGTATTCAAGGTAGTGTCATTAATGCACACACATGAATGAATGCAGTGTTAATGGTGTGCATGGGTGCAAGTGCACATGTAAGAGAAAATGCACAGTGAATGTTCAGATTGCTCGTGTGAATGGCAGAGAAGCTCTATGAGTGTGTGTCTGTAGCTGACTATTTATGAATGTGTGTGTGTGTGTGTGTGGGGGGTGTGTGTGTGTGTGGTGTGTGTGTGTATGTGTGTGGTGTGTGTGTGTGTGGTGTGTGTGTGGTGTGTGGTGTGTGTGTGTGTGTGTGCATGCGTGTGTGTGTGTGCGTTCATGTGTGTATGTGTGTATGGTGTGTGTGTGTGTGTGTGTGTGGTGTGTGTGTGTGTGTGTGGTGTGTGTGTGTGTGTGTGTGTGGGTGTGGGGGTGTATGTGTGTGTGGGGGGGGGTGTGTGCGTGCGTGTGTGTGTGCATGCATGTGTGTGTGTGTGTGTGTGTGTGTGTGTATGTGTGTGTGTGGTGTGTGTGTGTGTGTGTGTGTGTGTGTGTGTGTGGTGTGTGTGTGTGTTTGTGTGTGGTGTGTGTGTGTGTGGTGTGTGTGTGTGTGTGTGTGTGTGTGTGTGTGTGTGTGGTGTGTGTGTGGTGTGGTGTGTGTGTGTGCGTGTGTGTGTGTGTGTGCGTGCGTGTGTGTGTGTTTTACTTGCTTGGGTGGGACCCGAGGGGGCCTTGGTGCATTAACATTTTTTTGGCAAGGGCATGGCATGTTTTGCTGGCATTTTGTCCAAAGCAAAGCAATCTTGATGAGTGCTATTACATGGAGCAGGGGGTTGTTGTGGTGGGAAGGTACTGCAATGGGGCTGGCAGTCTGCATGTTTTAATACTGCGGCATGGAATTTTGTATTCACATTAAGGGCAAAGCCAACAAGAAGAGTGTTCTTACATGGGGCAGGGAGAACATATTTCCTTACTGTGGCATGACATTTTTTTACCCAATGAGCGCTCGTAAATGGGGGCATTTGTACCGCCCGCGAGGCAATCTTTTTCTTAAGGATATCAATTGGTGTGAGTTTAAAAGATGTAATGGGGGGTTTCTATTGTAATTTAAAGCAGGCATGTTTACAGTTATTTATAATGTGCAGAAGTACATCTGAAATTGTATAAGAAAGCAACCTATTTTGCATGTTAAATAAGCACACCTGAGCATACTCTCGCCAGAGGCTGGTGACCTTTGCTCAGAACTCTTCTGTATGTGACCCCTTCACTCAGACGGCCGATAATAATGAGTAAAAAGGGCTGAACAATGGCACCAGTATGTGAGAAGGGGGCCTTCTTGTGCAAGTCGGCAGAGTACTGAGGGAAGATGGCCAGGGTCACTGTACCATCCGCTGGCAAAGCTGGTTTCAGATTCTTTAATATGACTACCTTATCACCTTCCCCGACTCACACTTTATGGTCTTTAACGGGCTGGCTGCTAGTTTCACAGCTCTCGTTTGCAACAATGAAGCTCTAGACCTGCGCTGCACTGGTGCTATGAGGTACATTGTAGCGTAGCAGGTGTTACTGTCACACAAGTATACATACATGCAGGTTTATCAGTTTCAGAAATTGGAACTGCTGAGTTTACCCTGCTGCACCTTTGGTACTGTGGTGCCTGCTGTGTGAATGCAGAGAACAGTTCATCCAGACCTATGGGACCTATCTACAGCCACAGACTAACCGCCCCGTGCTTCAGACATCCTAGAGCTGGGGCTCCAGCATCCCAGTTATTGCTGCCCGACTGTGGGATAACCCTGCTCTTCACCTGCCTCCTGAGCCACTATACTGGCCTTTCAGAAAACAATTGAAAACAATCTTATTCCATTCACTTTGAACCTTGACAATGAACCCCTTCAATTCTCCCTACCCCCTCCCCCCCCCATGTCCCCCTGCAACCAGCACCTTGATGCCTGTGGGTTTTGCGCTCTTTCGAATCCGAAAAATAAATTAGATAAATAAATAAATATCTTTAACAGACTAAGGGGCTGATTCTGATGATGTGGAAAATCCACACTCCCCCTCCAAATCCTCGCACCTGCATTCTGAGGGGGATGATAGGAGTGAAGGGGATATATATAGTAAACATGCACAGATGAAGTGATGCAGGGTAACCGTGCGCAGGGCACCGATGGCCCGAATACAAACTTCACAGATAGGTTTCTACCGGACAGAAAGTGGTGGCCAGCTTGCATATCTGCCCCATACTTTCTATAATGTAGAAATGCAGCGCTGACAAATTGAATAGAAAACATGTTTACACGGTCCGTGCATTTAGACCGCTTACTACGTGAATAGTCTGTCATCTAGTGGCCTTTTAGTGTAATATCTTTTTAAGATATTCTTTTCATACCAATGTCATTTTGACTGCAAAGCCTAATACTTAATGTATTTTATTCTCTGTAAGCAATGCCGCCTTTTTTCTGCTCTAATGCCACCTCACGGGTGCCGTACTTTAGCACCTATTTTTTAGGTGCTAATGCGGTGCTGGGTGAGGAGAATAAGCACCCGCCAGGCTGCTCAGCGTGTGGGGCGGTCACTAGGACCCATTGCCAAGCCATAAATTGAGGATGCGGATTGTAGAACACTAGTGGGGAGTTAGATTGCAATACGCTACTTTTGCACTCCACGTGAATCTGGGGCAATGTAGAAAAGTGTCCATCCTTCAAGGAAGGAACACTTTTCTATTTTTCCATGCATCTCCGAATCGGGCCCTGAGCGATCCTCTGACAAATCGTGCCATTCAAATATATTAATGGGAATTTCAACTTTCACGGGATCAATACATTCCTGGCAGAAGGGTGGGAATGCTGCAGGCAGGAGCAGTGCTAGAGTGAACAGACAAACTGGGGCAGAATCTCTAACCTGAGTGCAAATGAAAAAAAGCATGCAGAATGCACTTTTTTTATTTGCGCTCATTTCAGAAATGTGCAGGTCGCCTTATTCTCATAGGTGACTTGCGCATTTCAGTCCTGGCTGAGAAGTGAGGGAAAGATGTGCTGCTCAGCGCCCTAAATACATCAGTGTCAGGCTCGGGCTGCAGACACTAGAGTGACAGGCCCTCCGGTCACTGTGAAAAGCAGTACAAACTAAAAATGCATTTCTGTTCTTGTGTGAAGAAATGCCGCTCTCTCCCACTTCAGAGAAAATGCAGGAAAAGTCCAGAATGAACCTATCTTGCCGCCTGCGCACCTTGCCCAAATAGGCGCAGTGTAAGATGTTTCATGTTTGCACGCTCGGAAACACATCCTGTTTGGTGGTTTCAGGATGCACATGGAAATGCACAAAAATGCACCCGTATTTGTGCAAATGAGCAAAGAGAGTGAAAAAGGTGATCTGAAAGTGAGCATCTAAACTGCACGCATTGGGAGGCCCTTTGCAGATCTGGGTGCAACTTTCTTTTGGGAGAAAGTGATAAAATGCGTGAGCGGATTTCATCATTTGCTCCCAAATTAGGTTTGAGAATCTGGCCCACTGTGTGCAGGCTGGTGCTACCACTGGGCAAGGATAGGCGCTTGCCTATAATGTGACCAATGCTGCCAAAGGCAATAACCACTAATACATTTGTTGTATACATGTATTTATCCTTCTCTCTCTCTCTCTCTCGAGTCATGAGGCAGGCGACACTGTCAGCACCGTCCGCAGCAGGCACTGTGACGTTCAGGTCAGGACTCAGGTGTGGGCGTGGCATGCTGTTCCTTGCACAGGGCCTGAGGCCGCACCTTTGCATTAGCACCCTACGTGTCCCCATGACTGAGGCTTGTTCAAATGTTCTTCTTCTCTTCTGGACGGTCGTCTGGTCCGGACCGTCTGTGGCCCGCCCTTCACACAAGCTTCAGCCTGCCGCTGTGGGCCATGGGTGGCCACCCTGCCTGCCTGCTGAGAGAGACTTAGACACACACAAAGCACAGGCAGGTGAGAAGTGCCCTATTGTTGTAATTGTTCTGCCTCTCGGTCTCGGGGCGGCAATAGCTGACCTGGGTGGGTTAGAGAGTAGATGTATGGAAGCAGAAGGGAGAATGAGTGTATACATGTATGTGTGTGTCATTGTGACGCCTATGGCTGTGGGACCTAAATTATATGGATCTGCTGGACCATTTCCCAGGTCGCAGGTCAGCAGGGAGCGGGGGATGGGTGCCAGGGCCGAAGCTAGAACTGTGTGCATTGCATATAGCTGACAGTACTGCTTACCTATTCAATAAGAGTCTACGAATGCAGAAAGTGAGTGACAGGGACACTTTGACTGTAACAATTCCATCTCTTTTCCTGTCGACATATGATCATTGCCCCCATAGGCTCCATGTCTTTCATTTTACTGTGCTTTGAAAACTCTGGTCTGTGTTTCTGGGCGCTAAACAAACATAATTACAGTTGTGTCTGCGTTTTTGCACCAAGGTGTGTGTGTGTGTGTCCATCTGTCCTTCAGGAAATGGCTCTGCTGTCTGCCACCAGGTTTGCCTATGACCACAGCACATGTCCTCACAGCCAGCCTGTTGCACGGTTCCTTCCAAGGCTAAGCACGGAAGACAAACACAGAGCTCCAGGTAACTCGGGCCTGTTATGTGCAGTCCATAAAGCTGCCACTCTCACAGACTTTCCTTAATTCGTAGGTTCATTGCACTTTTCAAATGTTTGAGGTGGCACTGTAGATGAAACCATACATTAGGAAAACAGGGCTGTACTGTACATGGATGTTATTTAATTATTTACTGTACCTGGGGAGTTTTTTTTGCCCCACTCCCAACTTTCTTAGCCCTTAGTTTCATGGTCTCATCCTGGTTGTCCACCGATACGGTGTTTCTGTCTCTCAACATGGAGACTTAATAAATTAAATAACAGTCCCATTTAAATAAACCTTTTCTTCACAAGACGTTGATATGTGGTTGGTTGCTCTGCCCAAAACTAGTATTTAAAGGCACAGAGAGTGGGTATAGGTAGGACTACTGTAAGTCACACTGTGGAGACAAAACTATGAGCCAGGTCTTGTCAGGGTGTATTCAACTAAGGGGGAGGGGCCTTGAAAGGAGGCAGGGGGGCAGAGGAGCATCCTGCCTTAAAACTACAAGTTGTTGTGTCTGCAGAGGCAATTCCTTTCTATGCCGCTACTCAAGTGGTTCAAGACATTTATTTTATCACATAGTATAAAGCCCTTTTTCAAGTTTTGTGGCAGGAATGATGATCAAATGAGAGAAAGTAACTTCTCCCTTCTAATGAGAGTGTCACTTTTCCGGGTCCCTGTGTTTGAAGGCCATCCTTCTGTCTGTCAATGTCTATAACTGCTCCTAAATCCTCACTTTTTTCTGTGTGTCTGTTCCCAACAACCCTATAACTGGGGCCAGGCACAGGTGGCATGTTGCAAGCCACTTTTCAAGGCAGGCGACAGTCACCCATTTAACCAGCCTTGTCTAAATATATACGATATTTCAACTGAGATGAGAAGTAGGCAGATGGAGTGCAGTTTTGCAACGCAGTCTATAGTATGCCAGCTAAATGCATTATATTCCTGGGGACATAAAACATTATGCCCTGTAAGAATACATTTGTAGGACGAGACGTTCTCTCTGTACCAAGTATGTCCCCTCTGTGTAAATTTCTTCTGAGCCAACGAGACAAGTGGCTCTGCCTGAGCAGTGTGCACAGTCATCCTCACTGATCTGCAGCATGGTCTGTCCATGGGGGGCATAGTAACGAGATGTCAATGTGGCATTATATTGGCTGCATTTCCTTATCATTGCTGTGATAAACGTGGGAGTGACTTTACCTTAGCCCGCATTTCAATGGGCACTATGGCTCAAAGCAAAACCTCTATGTGCCTTTTGTGTCTCTTCTCTTGGATGCTTCAGGTAGTCACAGCATCGCTAGGGCAAGTTGCATTGGTACAGCTAGCCTGGACATGTTTTCTTACAGTAACATTTTCTACTGTCAAATCCAACAGGAGTATGTTCTTATATGGTAGTACTGGCTGCATATATCCTGACTGTAAACGTACAGGTGCAGCCAGAATTGAAAGGTTTTTTATACATGCATATATTTTTCCCCCACTTCAAATATGGGAAAACTACAAGTTCCAAACCAAAAACAGGACTGGATGGCTTTCTCGCACATGGCATGGGAAACCTTAGAGCTCTGCTCTGTAAGGGATAATTAATGTGGGCCTCGAAGTAAATTTCAATATTTGTACCATGTGCAGCATGAAATGTATGTGTTCAAGTGTCTAAGTGTGGGGGGGGCGCCAATCTGACACTTTGCCTAGAGTGGCAAAATTCCTTGCACCGGCCCTGACTGTGTGCTCTACAGTGATCGCCGAAAGCTTTGCAGGATTAAGGGATCAGAACAGAATATAGCTTGAACAACATTCAGGCAGCAGTTGTAGAGCTTTAAGAGAGCACCATGTCAGGAAAACATCCTGACATATTTTCCAAATAATGGGCATTGACTTTATGATGCTGGTGGCCATATTCCCCTGCCACTGAGGTGGGGGCCCGGGGTCCAAGCCTCTTTTGCCCTCCCATAAACACATCTCAGGGTTAAAACAAAATCATATAATCAGTTTCCTACCCTTAAAATTTTATATTTCATTCAGGTACGTATTGTCAAAAGGTAAAGACAAGACACTCATGCAGTCTGATTTAACGGGCGTCTTCCACGGGTCAGCCCATATTCATGTTTCACCAGCATATGTTTCTTCAGGTCATATTTATCTTTTTTTACTATTGATGTATCTATTAAGTTTGTTAGGCCCAAAGAAACAAATTGCCACCTGACATATGTTATTTGAAGGCAACACCCAGTTAACGATCACGCCAGAGTAAATACAACCCTGTAGGGAAATCAGCTAAGATATAGCTTGCAAGGATAGCAAGGTTTAATTGTACAAAATACAAAATATCAGCAAAGGACTCTGCACCATCGGTCAGTTACCAATTGGGCCAGCTGGGCTCATCGCTCCGCGGAATGAAGGTCAGGACTCTCATAAGTTACATTGTAAAACAGTGATTATATGCTAAGCCTACTACATTATCACTATGGCATGCACCTGTGAGGTTCGGGACTGGTACCAGGGGGAAGGGAGGAAGAAATACAGTCAAACTCACCCTCACATTTGGTGCTTTGTTGATACTGCTCCTCTTGCACCCAAGGCTTCCACACTCGTTTTGATCTATAATGTATCCCTCCGTGTACCTTACATTACAAAAGATGAATTTATGGGACAAGGTGGAACAGTCGCTCATGCTTAGATCTTTTATGGCCAGTAGGTTTCCAATTTGAGCTGGGGTCATTCCCTATCTCAGAATGCAGGGATGTGGGTATCGGGTCAGTGATGTGGGCCATGGCTCTGGGTAGGCTTGGTGGTGGTTAGAGGCCTGCTGGCTGTTTGGTTGTGATGAATGGGTACTGTGAGGAGCCTGGTGCTGTCTCACAGCCTTGCAGGGAGCATCCCTCTCAATGATATTAAGTAATTGCAACAGTGGAGGGACAAGAGGCCACTTCTGTGGGAACTGGTTATGCGGATCCATCCTGTCTTAATGATCTGGACCCCGTCGAGCCCTTTCACAGAGCTAAGAGCTGTGTAGCGTGGCCATGCAAGACTGTGCCACTGCCATAATTACAAAATGGCATTTCTTTCTATGCACATTCTAGGGTTATATATCTGTTATTCAAAATATATTATTTCCGACTTTTATAGCATGGTCCTCTCCCCCTTATACACTACATGATTTCATATGCAATTCGCTTCACCTTAAAGCACCTAGGGGGGTGGGATAGACGCATTTCTATCCCAACATAACCATGTAGCCTGTGTTACATCCTTCCTCATTAAAATATCCTCAATTTGAGCACAAGTCAGTTTTGCACGCTCATTAGACCAGACGGCTAACCAACAATAGGCAAGGGCAGCTTCCAGAAAAAAGTCCATTGTAATAAAATGTAATTCTAAATTCAAAATTTCAACAGTAGTACATTTCCTGACACACATGAGTGTTCACAAAAAGTCCCATTCCACCCTTGAAGCCGGTCAAGTGGCACAGCGAGTAGAGCGCTCTTTGACATCCGTGCAGAGCCTGTTAACGCAGGTTCGAATCCCGGCAGGGCCCAACTCAGCCTTTCATCCTTCCGAGGTCGATAAATGAGCACCACACACCGTGGGTAATAATAAGCAGCGCTCAGATACCTGAGGGTTCGTAGCGCTATATAAATGCCTAATTATTATTATTATTATTATTTATCATACTCCTGCACCATATCTTGCTAATCCACATGGCTTAGTCTTGTATATTTCCATCGCCAGGACAATGGCATTACCACTGTGATCACCCATGAAAGGTATTATCCCAGCTTTGGTTTGTGAGAAGTGGATTGCCAGGTTCTGGGTATGCGTCTGCCAAGTTCTACTTTTGCTGAAACAAATGGCTCAGCAATTAAGTGATTCCACTTCCTGGAGCTCTTTCATGAGGAGGCCATGGTAAGGTTGAGTGAATATCTTTATTGGAGCCCGCAGAGCCCAGCACCTGCTGCTGGTCAGCTGAAGCGACTGAATCCACACGAGCCATCACAATCCTAGAATTGGAATGCACATGCCAGCAAAGTGGAATACTGATGCATGAAAGATGGACACAACATATCTTCCCCTCTAAATGTGGAAAAACAGCAACATGAGAAGAACAGAACAGGGATTGAGTACAAGCTAACGAGGAAACAAAAAGAGAAAAGCGTTGATGCAATCATGACCTACTGGCCATTAACACAAAGTAATCAAAATTCCAAGTGTTATCAACATTGTCATTTGCACAAAATCTTTCAGATGACCAGGAACCCTCCTCTCTCTTCTACTAACTCTAACCCCAGGACATTACTTTTGGCACTCCCATCTCCCCCTCTTCCCAGCAAGACACTACCACTCTCTCCAGCATCACTTCCCATTGGCACCTGTTTACAGGGTACCAGTTTGCCCATTGCCCACATAACCTCCTTCCACAATGACTACCCCATCCCTCACTGCAGTAGTTGGTTTGGGACCTAGGAATTTGCTTTCAAGCCATTAAGTTGCACTCTGGGATTTTTCAACAAAACCAAATCAACAACAGCCCACAGTCAATCTTTTGCTCCATGGCAATCATCATAAACGTTTTTGTAATGCTCTTGCCCCTTCTCCACCACCGTCCTTATCTTCTCACGATCTTCCCAAACTGGGACCTCTGAACCCATCCTCCCAGGATATAACTTATTCCTTGCTCGTGGCCCTTCAACGAAACAAAGGGAGACACCTTTGTCACTCTCTGCGTGGTAGTGCAATACCCTCAAACCATTTGTCTCAACACTGCCCGCGAAGGTAAAGCAGCTCTCAATGCCAACTGAATACCTCTCTTGATAAATCTGTTCACCCGTTCCACTAGGCCATTGACTCTGGGGTGATATAACTCTGTACGCACATGTGATATGCAATAATCTTCTAAGAATTTCCTCATCATCTGAGACGAGAACTGGACTGTCAGTCAAACACACTCTAGGAAACCCCTCTATGAACATCATGTTTTCCAGGAACCTGATCAATTCCATTGTTGTGGCTTCTTAAGCCTTCCCATTCCACCTACTTAAAGTGGTAGTCCACTAAAACAAACAGGTATTTAAAATCATCTCCCAAACCTTGAATTGGCCCCATTACATCCAGCACAATTTTCTGCCAGGGCTCAGCTGGTATTTTTACAGGAATTAGAGGTGTTTCCCGCACCACCTTGCTCTTGTGGCTCATTGAACATTCCAAACAATCGCCTACTTGCTTTTCAACCAAACTATCCATGGTTAGGGCCACCAATAGCTCTGGCGCAATCTCCTTTTTTGTGCCATTCACACCTAACTGGCCTTGATGAGCCAACTTTATTAACTTCTATGGCAGAACAAACAAGTTCCCCTTCCTAACTCTCACCCCTACTAGGGATAGCTCATCCCTGATCTCAAAATAAGACTCGAACTACCTGTCCAGCATATCTCTGTCAGGCCATCTAACGACCGTCCACTCCACAATCGCACTCAAAATATCATCTACAGCAACTGCATGTTCCCATTCTTCCTCATTAATCACACCTTGTTCTACTAATTCTTCTGCACTGCCAGATTCTTCTTGTCCAGACAAGCACACTGGAAAGCTTGATAATCAGTCTGCTAATAATTCCTTTTACCAGGTAGGTAAAATACACAAAAATCATACCCCTGTATACCCAGAAATCACTTCAAA
Organism: Ambystoma mexicanum; assembly: GCF_040938575.1. NCBI lineage: Eukaryota > Metazoa > Chordata > Amphibia > Caudata > Ambystomatidae > Ambystoma > Ambystoma mexicanum. The sequence goes on along the minus strand of NC_090925.1, from coordinate 58,527,857 downwards.
ATTCTGCGGGAACCATTGCTTCACCCCACACTAGACATCATATGCACTATGGGTTTGTGGTCTGACCTTACAATAAAACGCTGATTCCACAGCAAAAACTTAACTTGCAAGACTGCCCAAATATGGCCAATGCCTCTCTCTCAACTACGGAGTAGTTGCTTTCTCCACCCCTTAAAGACCTGGAGGCAAATGCCACCAGACATTCCTCCCCATTGCCATCACTCTAAGTCAATGAATCTCCTAAACCTAAAATACTGGAATCCACTGCAAGGAATGCCCTGATCCTGCAACACTCAGCCAAGTCTCTCTCGTGCTGCTCTCATCTCTGCTTTTCTCTCCCCCTTTTTATACACCTGCAACCACTTGACAGGTTGCAGGTGTGAGTCCCTAATTACAATTGCCTGGTCATAATTATTGGAGCAATTGGGACATGCCTAACCTTTGCAATACTCTGCAGGCCTCTTCCTTGTCTCAGTACTAGAGTGGTGAAATCACTTACTAGTGTTTGTTACTCCCAATCGCTTCTTCCTCGTCCCAGTACTGTAGTGGGTTGAATGAGAGGAAATGAGGAGAGATGGTTTTCAATAGCCCATAAAAGCCAGGGGGAGGGTGGGGGGTTGTTTTCATAAGGAAAAGGGGTATACCATGTCCTGCCTGTGGATATCCTCTCCCCATTACCCAAGGACCCTCCACCCGGGTGATCCCCCCTCGCATCTCCACCCCCATGTTCAGGATCCAAAAGCGATGGCCTTTCCCTGGCCACCTGAGAAGAGGATCCCAGGGGAGTAGGTTTGAGGTACCCTCAGGTTTCTCACAGAACCCTCAACTCTTTCAATCACACCTTTCTGCAGATGTGTGTCAAGCTCATGTTTAACTGCTCCCATAGAAAGTGAGGTACAGGGTGCACTCTGTGTACAGCTGGGATGGCATTTCTCTTCAGTCTAATGAGATTTTCAAAATCTCTTAACTTCCCCAGATTGTCAGAGAAAACCTCTGGAAACTCGCTTGCCCATTTGTCCTGCACTTCTGAAATAGACACTGGCTCCTTTAAATTGGCTTGAATGCGAGTGCCAAGGCTTGCCTGTTCATCCCAACCCAAAAGGGACAAACCTGTCTTTGCCACAAACACTTCAGCTGCACAATTTCAGCCCTTTTACCCAATTGTAACTTTGAATTCTTCCAGCATCTCAATCTCTACTTTGAAATAACCATGAGGACAGATGTCATGCTCTAGGAGGTTCTGTACTCTCCCACCTATTACACTAGTTAATGTCGCAGCTGAAATATTGGTCAAAGGAGAAGCACTGTCCACATTCATCGTTAGTGTTTTCCCATTGATGGTAAACTCATCTGATGGGCCTCTCTTGCCCCCATTCAGTGCAGAAATCTGAAACGCATGTCGGATATTTCCTCCTTTGGACTCCGTTTGAGACAGCTGTGCCACGTCCTGCTCCACCCTAGGTGGAGCCTGCTTCATGGCGTTCACTCCCCCTTCCTTACATACTTGAGCAAAATTACAGTTATGCTTTCATTTACTACAGTTGCATTCCGGCCCAGGCAGAACAGATTGGGAGACAGGTGCCTGATGCTGCCACATGTGAAGCACCTCAATTCCCTGCTACCTTCATTTCTGTTCTTTACAACACATTAGGCTGTTCAAGTTTCATATTTCTCATATGGTGAGCTGTCTGTTCTATACTTTGGGTCAGTTCCAGCATCTGCTCCAAGAAGAGATCTTTTGCCAACAGCTTCTTGTGTTCTTCAATACAATTAGTGGACCTTACCAGTTGATCCCTAATTAGAGAGTTTGCCAAAGATCCAAATTCGCAGGTATGACTGAGAGTGCGAAGTACAGCCACAAAACGTTCGACCGACTCTAATGGTTCTTTACGCCTCTGGAAAAACCTGTGGCGTTCAAAGTTCACACTTAGATTTGTAATCTTCTTGCAATGTCTAATTGCCTCACCAAAAATCATCCAGGTCACCAGCTGCAATCCCTTCAAGTTCTGGTAAACCATCAAAAACACTACGCCCCTCCGTGCCCAGATGTGAACAAGAGGACCTGTTTCCTTGCTGGTGTAAACTTGCCTCCCCTTCACCACTGCGAGAATGTTCAACCAATACCTGGCAATTCATGCCCACTGCATTGCTACTCTCTGCCCCAACTTTGAGTGCTATGCGGATGACACTCAGCTCATCTTCAGGCTACCTTCGGCCACCTCTTCTCCATCTCTCGTCACTGACTGTCCGCAATCCAGGAGTGGTGTGCTGCCAATGATCTCTGCCTGAATGCCAGTAAGAGTGATTTTCTCCTCATCGGCACACCCACTCCCTCCTTTCCTGTCACTCTCTGGCCGCCTCTCTCGGCCCTCTTCCTGCTCCCATCTTCGAGGCTAAAAACCTCAGGATCATCGACTGCACACTCTCCTTCTCTCCTCACATCTCTGACGTCTCTAAGAAGTCACACTACCAGCTGTTCCTCCTCAGAGGTATTCTTCCTTTCCTCTCCTCCCCCAGAAGCTCACTGTCTCCAGAGCTCTGTTTCCCTCTAGGCTGGACTATTGCAACAACCTCTTTCTAAATCTGCCTGCTTCTACTCTCTGCCCTCTGCAACTCATCCAGAACAGGACTGCAAGACTTGTCCTTGGTCTCAAGCCCAGGGATCGTATCTCTCCAGGACTGAAATCTCTGCACTGGCTCCCAGTGGCTGCGAGGATTAAGTTCAAACCCCTCTGAATTGTCCACAAGGCATTCTGGGGCCTGGGCCTCTATAACTTCAACTCTCTCTTCCTAAATATCTTCCTTCTCGAGCTCTTCGCTCATCCACCTCCAACTCCCTCAGGGTCAATCGCTTCCCCAAGCAACGAGCTGGGGGCAGATCTCTTTCCTCGGCTGAGGCCTCCCTCTAGAACAGCCTCCCGGCCCCCCTGAAACTTGAGGAGAATGATCTGCGGTTCTGGAAGCACCTCAAAACCTTCCTCTGTGCTTCTGCTTTCTCTCCTCCTCTCTCCTGCTGAATTCCTGGCTAAAACTGTACTGGTTACCTGGCCACCCTCTGATCTCGGGCCCAGTTCTACTCCCCTGCCAGTTACACACCTGTACTGCAACCCCCTCACGTGGGGACTGTTTTCTGTATCCCTACAGTCCCCCACCAGCACTTGACATCTGATATCTGCACTTACCTTGCACTTGCCACCAGCGTGCCCTACTTCCTTTATTGTTTTTTTATTTATTCTATCAGCCCATGTACTGCACTGTCCACACCACCTCCCACTCAGCACTTTTCCTCTTCCCCTGCACTTGCACGTTCTGAATGACACTTGGCCTAGTAGGATTGCTGTCTCTGTATACCCTCTGTTCCCCCTCCCTTGCTGTGTCGCGCCTTGAAACACTTGGGCATAGGCGGGTTATATATGCCATATCATATCATATCATATAATCATATAATGTAAGTCTAGAACATTTTCCTCCATCTGTCCCACTTAATTGGGGGGTACACGGTTCAGCTAGGAACAGTGGGTGTTGGGGGATCCCTGCAGCCTTCATTTTCAAACAATAATGTGATGCAAATTCTCCTGATCCCATTATCCTTTCATTTCTCTTGTTCCTTTTCTTTTCCTTGTTGTCTCTATGCCAATACTGGCTGGGGCAATGGTTTCGCATTCACAAGACTCTCCTGCGCACTCTGCCTCATCGATTTCCATATGCTGGTTTCTGCACGCTGAAGAGGAGCTCTGCTCTCACAACTTCCTTTTTTTAAATGTTGTATCCTCCTTCCAGCGTTTCTCTTGTGAGCAGAATACTCCTACTGGCTGAGGCAATGCTTACGTGCCAGCAAGGCATTGCCTTCAGCACAGAGAGGCTAGCAACGCATACCTGTTTTCAAGGCCCTGCGTGCCATGTGCGCCCTTTGAAAAGCCGGGGTTCCTTTCCTCTAATCCCCTCGTCACACGGTACGGCTTAGTGAGAGCCACACTGCCGCCTCAGCAGAGCACCCAGGCCTAGGGTTTTGTGTATGCTCCATGAAGGGGGCCCCCAAATGTGCTCTGCCCACCACAGCTGGAGTGGATCACTGCATCTCACCTCTGACGTAGTGCACACTTCCTCTGTTGGCTCCTCTTCGGGCGCAGAGGCCTGGGATGCCAGCAGCTGTTGCCTGCGTGGGAAGAGGGCCTCCTTGGGCTCAACGTCCACCCCATTGAAGTACTCATGCTTGTCACCATTGATGAGGAGGCCATGGCAAGGTTTGTGTGGATTCAGTTGATTCAACTTCCTAAAGCTCTTCCCGGCCAACATAACATTTACCACATGTTTTCATCTTCTTCTTACAATCATGCATTTTGATTTCTTTACATTCACTTTCATTCTATGATTTGACATGAATGTTTTATACCCAACCAACAGTTTCTGCAAAGCCTTTGCTGAACTACCAATCAAAAGAACATCATCGGCATTGGCCAGGGAGGAATTAGCGACACCCCAATCGGGCAGCAACTGGTGTAACAGGGACTAGTGCATCTATCAAGCCATTTTAGTATATGTTGAATAATAGAGGGGCTATTACACAGCCTTGGGGGACTCCAGAATCTATGCAGAATTCCTTTGTTCTACAGGTAGCATTATTATACAAAACCAAAGCAGATGCATTAAAATAAAGTTGTGCAATCAGGCTAAACAGATGAAGATCTATATCTAGGGATTTTATAATAGTCCACAACATGGGCCTGTCCACGGTATCAAAGGCTGTGGATAGGTCCATGAAAGCCAGATTCAGATCTGTTCCCTTTACTTCAACGTATTTATTTATTATCTGGGAAAGAGTTAAACACTGTTCACTAGTTCCAAAAAAAGGGATAAATCCCAATTGAGGATCTGAGATTGTGTCTGACTCATCAACCTACACATGTTGCTATACAATACATATTTGGGAAACATCACTTATTAAGATGGGTCTATAGCACTCAAACATCAAACGATTGCCTTTTGAAAAAATAGGAACACTTGTTAACAATATAGCAGGGTACATTTTATGTTGATACCACAGAATGAAGCATATTTGTAAGGATTTTAGCCCACAGACCTGGATTACTCTTATAAACATCTCCGGTACCCCATTCGGACCCGGGGCATAGTGCCATACCAGTTCCCCTATATAACCTTCTACCAATTCATGTGTTTTTTCATCAATTAAGGACTGCAAATGAGGATCAGCAAGGAAACAGTGGGAGAACAGCAGTGAACAGTCCACCCACCTGCCACTCTGCTACGTTAAGTATCCAGAAACAGCAATGTGAAATTAAGGAACTAGTCTGGACTCCGCCCCTCCTCGTTCGGGTACTTGGTTGGGTCGTCAACAGGGAACAGCCCACTCTGCCTGTTGCTACGTTCTAATCCTATTCGGCTGGGAGAGCGGTTTAAAATCCAGCAACAGTGGAGTGGATCTAAGGAACCAATGGTGGGCTCCTCCTCCTCATTGTTTGGGTCCTCGCTCGGGTCCTTAGCAGAGAGCTGGGAGTCAAAAGGATGTCTCACTGTGTACATGTGTCCTTTTGGTAGACCTGCAAATTCAAGAGTTTACTTCGTGCCCAGGGATCAGAACGCTCAGGTCTATTTGTCACCTTTGTGCCTCGAACAGGATGTTGCATGGGGTCATTCTGCTAACTAGTTCCTTTGAAATAAACAGCAGGAATGAAGATGCATAGTCTCAAATGTCAGTGTCACTTATCACATGTTCCCAGTCCAGTAGGAACGGGTGCGCGGGTGTTGCCTCCGAGGCAAGCGCATCTGTTTCATTCAGTGAAAGACACTCCTGCAACCCCTATGTGAAACGTTCAATAGCACCTGTTGCCTCATCCTCATCAGGGCGCGTTTGACCTCTCTGTTCCTAAGACTGTAAATGATGGGGTTCAGCATTGGAATCACAGTGGCGTACAGCAAGAACAGTACCTTTTCATTTTCTAGATAACCTTTTGAGGTTGGTCCCCCATAGATGCAAAGCATGACCCCACAGAATAAACTCACAATCGTGAGGTGGGAAGAACATGTAGAGAACGCTCTCCGGCGACCTTCTTGAGAACGGATTTTGATTATGGCGGATATGATAAAAAAGTATGAGGTACATATTAAAGTAAAGGGGGAAAATGCACAGACCACTGCCTCTACATAAATCACAGTTTCAAGCATGCTGGTGTCCGAGCAAGAAAGCTTCATGAGGGTCTTCAACTCACACGCCAAGTGGTTGATCACATTGGAAAAGCAGAAGGAGAGTCCGGATGCCGAAGCTGTAAGTGCTGCCGAGCTCAAGAAACCGGCAGTCCAAGAGACTGACGAAAGTAGAAAGCAGAGTCTCTTAGTCATGATAACGGTGTAATGCAGAGGTTTGCAGATTGCCACATAGCGGTCAAATGCCATCATGGCAAGAATATAACATTCTGCTATTACAAAGGAGGAGAAGAAATAAATCTGTGTCATGCACCCAGCAAATGATATGATCGCATGCTGCGTTAAATGTATTTCCATTAGTTTGGGAAGTGAGGCTGAAGTGTAACTGACATCTAAGAAGGACAAGTTGCAAAGTAAGATGTACATAGGCACGTGCAGACGACAATCGATGTACACCAATGTGATTATCAAAGTGTTCCCCAATAATGTTATCAGGTACATAAGTAAAAACAGAATGAATAAAGGAAGTTGCAGCGTTGGACGATCAGAAAAGCCCAAAAGGAGGAATTCTGTAAATGTAGACTGGTTCCGCCTTTCCATTTTGACAGCAAACAGGAACCTGTAGGTGTGAGAAAACATCACATGAAATCAAAGGTCAAAAGAAATTAAGAAGAACATTGAAAAAGAAAGCATTTGTATGTGGTATACCACTTAAGCAATAATCACTGGATTCCCAGAATGTGAAGGGGCGTACTAGGCCTGAGCGTAACGAGGGCCCTTAACCATAGTCCCCAGACCGTTACCACCCAGTACAGATTAACTAAAAACACAAGTTCACAAACCGTTGTACTGAGAGCTATGATTTATTCAGAAATAATTATCCCTCCGATTATGCCACCCGTACTTTGAGACTAATTAAACCACACACTAAAGATGGCCACCATGGAAAAGGAAAATTGGGCTTGGTGCAGTGCTGCTTTGCTATTTCCAGAGCAGAACTTGTCAGTTGCTGCTAGCGGAACCGACAAGTTGACGAGGGGGCGCCTCTTCAGATCAGTTGGCCCAGAGGCAGTGGTGGGGCTCGGGAAGCGGCAGAAGAGCACAAGGTTTTGATGAAGCAGGAGACCGTGTAAACAGCTTGTGTCTTATTCCAAACTGTGGCTTCAATCATTAGATACTTTCTAGGTTTGTATCGACCGATTAGTCACTGCACCCTCCAGGAGGTGCAGATAAATCATATATTAAACCATAAAGCACACTTTCGTGTAATCTAACTGAAATTAAATTGAAAATGAGGTAACTGGCAAAGAACTCATTGAGAATGGGCATTTGAAATAATAATAATATGTCTACTACTTGAAAAATCAGAACAAAACTATTTCACACATTGGCCACACCACTTGAATAATTACTGAAATGCTATAGTTGTTGTTGTTTTGCAAAATACATGCTTTTTTATTTCAACATGCTGGCCCTTCGTTGAGACACGTGTTTCGGCACATACTTGTACCTTTTTCAATCAGGGCTCATGCACACTGTATTTACAACATAGGAATTTCAGCAAATCATGTACCATGAACGAAACATAAAACAAATCAAATCCACATATTTAAGTAAATAAAATCCAAAAGCATTTTGTAATGGCATTGAGTAGTTGTTTGTCACTGAGATGAGGGAGGGGGAAAAGGGGGGATTGTAGGGTAAGAAAGAATACATATGGGTACCAATACCATTTGGAAAAGCAAAGAAAATACAAATAAAGGAATAATAATGAAACAAAACAAAAAAATAGGGAGAAAAAGAGAGAAAAAAAACATAATGGTCTCCATTAGTTCTGGTGTAAATTTAGTGAAAAGCCCTTTATTAAGGGGCCATATCATATCATCCCATTAATCACCATATGTATCTTACCAAGCAATTTGGTTATTTAATTGTTTGTCTTGCAGCTCTTTCGTCTGAAAATGTGTGGTAGTCAAAGGTTTATCCCTCCTAGGAGTTAATATAGTCAAAGAATCAGATTTTAATCTGACTGCTACATTGCTAACATTGTTTATGGTTTACAATTTCCTTTAGATTAGTTCTCCGTTTTTATTCTTATCAGGTTCCAAATTTATTAGGGCACCGCGGACTGCGTAAAAATGTAAGCATTTCTTATATATAAATGTGCTTCTTGTCTAGTAAGGCGTTGTGGCCAAGTGGACGCAAAGCTTGTCATTCATCTGACATGTTTTGCTTTAAATCGATGCGCGAGCATAACGTTAAACCAATTAGAATGTCGCTTTTTCTATTGTGTTCTGCATGCTAATGCCATGTCTTATCGCTAGTGAGGTCGTAACCGTTCAGAGGCGTTGCGACCCCACTCATAAGTAAATAGAATATTGTTCCTTTGTGAACGTGAACATTGCCAAATAGTGGCATTCTAATATTATTATCATGTACCTGATTTCATCTCTCTAACCACTTTGTAGGGGCTTATCTCCATAGTCTCCAAACAGTCTTATCGCATCGGTTACGGCGCGTTCAAATCGGTGTACATTATTTGTGTCTCCAGGTTTTTGAAGTAAGATTATCCTTTGGCCATACGTAATTTTATGCACTTGAAATGTTCAGTCCTGCACCTGAAGCGTGTGGGTTCCGTTTTTTTCCAATTATAATAAATATTGCGAAGTAACAGTAAATATGGTTGACCATGCCATGGCCATGCACCCAAGACTCTATGCCCCGGCAACAACCACCGCAGCATATCACATCCATAGAGTCAAACATTTCAACTATGATCTATGGGAAACTTTTAATGTCCGCGAACAATGTGAGTGTTCTTAGATCACTTTGAACTTGCCAGCGAACAATACGCACACTGTTTTCAGGACACCCCCTACGAACATTTCAGAACAACGCGATAGTTCTTAGAACACTTTCAACTTAACAACGAACAATACGGATACTGTCCTAAGGACACCCCCTACGAACATTCCAGGACACCGGGAGTGTTCTCAAAAACGTCTTCAGAACACCCCCATCTTGTTTATTTGCGAACATTTCAGGACACCTCGAGTGTTCTTAGGACACATTCAACTTGACAGAGAACAATACGGACAGCGTCCTCAGGACACCCCCGACGAACATTCCAGGACACCGGGAGTGTTCTCAAAAACGTCTTCAGAACACCCCCATCTTGTTTATTTGCGAACATTTCAGGACACCTCGAGTGTTCTTAGGACACATTCAACTTGACAAAGTACAATATGGACAGCGTCCTCAGGACCCCCCCTACGAACACTCCCCGGACACGGGGAGTGTTCTTAGAAGCGTCTTCAGAACACCACCATCTTGTTTATTTGCGAACATTTCAGGACACCGCGAGTGTTCTTAGGACACATTCAACTTGACAAAGAACAATACGGACAGCGTCCTCAGGACACCCCCTACGAACACTCCCCGGACACCGCGAGTGTTCTTAGAAGCGTCTTCAGAACACCCCATTTTGTTTATTTGCGAACATTTCAGGACACCGCAAGTGTTCTTAGGACAGACTCAACTTGACAGAGAACAATACGGACAGCGTCCTCAGGACACCCCCTACGAACACTCCCCGGACACCGCGAGTTTTCTTAGAAGCGTCTTCATAACACCCCCATTTTGTTTATTTGCAAACATTGCAGGACACCGCGCGTGTTCTTAGAACACATTCAACTTCACAGAGAACAATACGGACAGCGTCCTCAGGACACCACCTTCGAACACTCCCCGGACACCGCGAGTGTTCTTAGAACAGTTTCACTTTGCTTGCAAACAAAACTGACACATTTTGACTCCTTAGAACACCCCCTAGTCAGTTTATTTAGAAAATTTCAGAACACCCGTGATGTCCGCAAACAAATCGAACACAAAAAGAACGTCTAACACATAAAAAACACAACTTTCATCCTATCTCACACACTCCCACCCTCCCCAAACACTCCTACACACCAACACACTCTACAAAATACACATTTTGAACAAAGTTTCACCGCGCTGTCCGGGGACCTCCGCGAATCCAATATGGCGGGCGCTACCGAAAAATCTGACGCGCTTCACGCTCCACGCCGTCCAATCAGCGAACACTTTGCATGTCCGCGAACATCACGCAAGACGATTGGCCAATCAGGACACTTTCCGCGGAGCGAACAGGGAAGTGTATCCGCAAACCGAACACAGATATCACTAATTTTTTTTTACCTACTTTTTGGTCATTTTAAAAAAAAACTACTGGACGAATTTTCACCAAATTTGCAAAAGCACGCATTCGGGACCAAGCCGCTGCTCCTGGTCCAAATTTGGTGGAAATCCGTCCAGCGGTTTGGGCTGTAGACGCGAGCAAAATTTTTTTCCCATTCACTCTATGGAGAGTGAGTATAATGTATACAAATATGAGCATATAGAAGGAAGGTAGAGTAATAAAAATAAAACTATGACAAAGTGCTGATAACCATAATGATTATCTTAATGCACAGAAAGGATTCCTCTCTTTCAAGCCTGTATCTTCCGCTATGTACATGTTTCATATATGATGTGACAGGACCCCAAGTCTACAAATATAGTACCTTTTCAATTTTTACTTCCTGACTGTTACTGTAGAAAACTATGTGGCTTCGATATGTCAGTAAAGGATAAAAAGGGAGAGCCAGCCATGTGATGTCATCAGTTATGTCATCAATGACATTTGTGATGTCATCTTTGATGTCCTGGGTGTTAGTGTTAGCAGTGCACGGTGGCACGAGTTATGGTTGCTTATGTTACCATAACTGGTTTTACTTGGAACCATAACGTCCCTTTAACAAAGTTTTTTCACTGAATTTCATAGGTTTTTAGTAACACAACTTAACCATAATATCCCTGACATGTAACATAGAGCATACTAACCCCCTCGTAGTGATTTTCATGTCCGCGGACTACCGCCATGTCCGTGGACACATCGAAAATCTGAGCGTGGTGATTGTAAATTTAAATAGTGTGCCCCATTTCCCCTTTGAAGTTGGCTCTGAAAAGAGCGGTTTTTTTTTTTTACAGATGCTTGACAGACACTTATTATTTTATATTTTTTTTCTTGTTTTTTTTTCTTACTTTACTCCTAAAATCTTCACATAACCTTCTCCAAAGCAACCCTTACATTCCAAAATAAAAAGGCATTTCCGCTAAAAGATAAAGAAATGCCATCTTCTTTAAAATTAACAGCATTACTGGCATCAATATTCTCATTGTTACAGAAGAACATACCAGCTCTAAGCATGAAGGCACACATGCCTCGGTTGATGACACACCTAGCAATGTTTTGCTGAGGACAAAAAAGTGAACTATTGTCCCATATTGCCCTAGGTAGTAATCCAGAAAAAATTACTTTCGCATTTGGAAGGATCTTCACTACGGCTTGAACCAAGCGTTCCAAATCAGCCAACAAAGTAGGGGCACTGACGTTGCCCAAATGGAAAGCACCATAGTGCAAAACTACCACATGCGGGCTGTTCATCGTGGCCATATCCGCACAAACTTGTACAATTCCCTGTACATTGCAATCAGGCACAGTGCTCCACACCACCTCCACTCCTTTGACATCAAAGTTCTTTGCAACATGCCTGAATTCAGCGTACTGCTATAAACCATGCACAAACATATCTCCGAGCACCAATACCCTGACTTTCTCCACTTCTGCCATCTTCACCACACACAGTCTCTTTCAACACAAATCCACAACCTCGACATCTGATTGGCTGATCCGTACAGTCTTCTTTCTATGTTGGATTTCCTGGAAAAACCCGGATTTACCATGCCCTGTCCACGAACAGCCGCGGTGTCCGCGGACGGCGTCCACTTTACTCTCTGTACCATTCCCTCATTGCATACAGCTAAGCAATCACACAATACGAATAACGTCCTCAGAAAACCCCCATTTTGTGAATTTTCCAACATTTCAGGACAATTATCATTTCATTATTCTACATATTAACATTACAAATATTATACTTTTATCTTGTACTCTGCACACAATGCTATTTTTCTCCATTAGCAGCTCAGTATACTACATAGAATCCCATAATACAATGCTATTTATTGATATAAATGCATCGTTCAAAGCACTAATAACGGTATGATAATTATTGCAATATCCTTGACACTTTTTTCGGAACATTATAATGAAAATCCCTAGTACACAAATTCCATGAAAAGTACATACACATGTGATGTCATCAGTGATTTCATCAATGACATTTGCGATGTCATCTTTGATGTCCTGGGTGTTAGTTTTAGCAGTGCATGGTGTTGGCGCGAGTTATTTTTCATAGCTTACCATAACTTGCTATTTTCAGGGGTCTTTCGGCTGTACTTAGAACCATAACGTCCTTTAAACAAACTTTTTTTAATATCACGCAAACAATATACAAACATGGCGTGCAAAAACCAACTTCTACAGATGGCTTTACACAGAATGTTGCAAAGTAAGAATTTATGCTCGTTCACAGTGAAGGTCAGCTGCTTCATTTTTTTCTCGGGCCCCGCAGAGGCTCACAAAGCAGACTATAAGGTTGTATTGTGTTTTGACCTTGACAGACAGAGATTGTGATGAAAGACTTCTCTTGAAGGAGTGTTGCTAAAACGTAAGAGAAGATAAAGATGAAATTTCTGAAACAAAAGCACTTTTACATATACACATACTATGCGAAAGATCGTTGGCACACGCAGAGTCGTATTTTCGGACTGCACCACTCGTAGAGAATGGAAATTGCAATTGTACTGTAAGTAACCCTTTACATTACGTTATACCAAATATAATTACAATAGCGTAGCATTAAAGACCGCTGAAGTTGAACTTGTTCGTTGAAAGTGGCATAATGTTTTCTACCGCGCACTATCACCGCCGAATTGATCCCCTGTCGTTTAGAGGGCTCTGAAAAAGGCAGACGACACAGAGTGGGTTAATATAAATAATTTAACCATCTATAGGCGGTCAAGCGCTCTACTCGCTGTGCCACTTCACTGTAGCCTGTCAAGTGGCACAGCGAGTACAGCGCTCGCTTTGACATCCGTGCACAGCTTGCTAACGCAAGTTCGAATCCCGGCAAGCCCAAACTCAGCCTTTCATCCTTCCGTGGTCGATAAATGAGCACCACACACCGTGGTTAATAATAAGCACCGCTTAGATACCTCACAGTTCTTAGCGCTATATGAATGGGAAAATATTATTATTTTATTATTAACATACTCTGTTGCACTATCTTCGATAGAAAATAGTTTCATGCCCTAATAAATAAAATGATGATTTTTAATGAAGATCGGCTGGTGAGACTAATATATGTTTTTTAAAACAGGTACGTGGCCCCGTTTTGTCTATGTCACGATTTACAGACTCAAGCGGATGGGGTCTTCAACTGCCAGGTGCAAGTCCAAATATGCAACTTCATGACCCTCACCATTTTATGGGACAATCGCCAAGGACCAATATGCCCTTACGCAGTACTAGCGGCTACAAACAACATACCAACCAATACGGTGGTCTAATGGCTCGTTGTTGGAGCAACCTTCCGATTATCAGAGAGACTATTTTACTGCTTTTATCATAAACCAACAGCCTATCTACCGCAAAGGAACAACGCGTGGCTCCAAATAAACTTTTGCTGATCGACAGCAGAGACAATAGCAAATCGCTGAATATTCACTAAACATGTCATGTGAAATAAATGTACTTTACCAAATGTACAATCCTGCTGTTTACTTTTAAACCACAGTTTCATATTCCGAATTGTGGCGCACTGAGTTGTAACCTGTACCGCAAAGGAACATCGCGTGTCTCAACATGAACTTCTGCGGATCGACAACAAAGACAAATGCAAATTGCTGAATATTCTCTAAACATTTGATGTCAAATAAATGTACTTTACAACATTTACAATCTTGCTCTTTGCTTTTAAATCACAGTTTCATATTCTGAATTGTGGCGCGCTGTGTTGTGACATAATGTGTGTTGTCTTCCGGGTTCTGTGTAAAGTCGCGTAGTACTGGAGATGACTGGACGCGTTTCATTACGCACCCTGTAACGTCACGGAGAAAGGCGGGGAATATGAATGCTTTGATAATATCAGGCTTAGTGGTGGGAGATATGATTTAGTGTCGCAAAAGCAAGTCAGCCAGGTCAATAGCGCCAGTCATAGGATTATCACATAATGTCGACGCACACCAGCCGGATTCATCGTTTCTTTAGTGGACAAAAAGTCGGTTGACGCCCCTAGGAAATTGTACTATTAGCGAACAAAAGGAGTGCACTTAAAACACTTTCACCCTGACAACGAACAATACAAACAATGTTCTCAGAACACCCCCATTTTGTGTAATTGCAACCATTTCGGGACACTGCGAGTGTTCTTAGAACACATTCAACTAGACAGATTACAATACGGACAGCGTCCTGGGACACCCCCAGTTTGTGTATTTACGAACAATTAAGTACACCGCGAGTGTTCATAGCTCATTTTTACCTTCCTTGCGAACAAAAATGACACATACTCCGTCCTCTAAACACCCCACCATTTAGTTTATTTACAAAATGTCAGAACAGCCGTGTTCTCCGCGGACAAATCGAACGCAACAAAAAGGTCTAGCACATAAAAAAACAAAGCATTGAACCTATCTCATACTCCCCCACCCTCCCCAAACACTCTTACACACCAACACACGGCACTAAATACAATTTTTTATCCAGGTTTCACTGCGCTGTACGCGGTGGACTGCGAATACAAGATGGCGGGCGCCACAGAAAATCTGACGCGCTCCACGCCCCTCGCCGTCCAATCAGCGAACACGTCGCATGTCCGCGGACATGACGCAAGCCCATGGGCCAATCGGGGTGCTGTTCGCAGAACGAACAGGGAAGTCCGTCCGCGAAGCGAACGAAGATATCACTAATTTTTTTGCCTTACATTTTAGTCATTTTTAAAAAAAACTACTGGACAGATTTACTCCAAATTTACAAAAGCACGCTTTTGGGACCAGGCCGCCGCTCCTGCCGCAAATTTGGTGTAAATCCGTCCAGCGGTTCGGGCTGTAGCCGTGCGCAAAGTTTTTTCCCATTCAGTCTATTGGAAAAAAAAAAGTTTTGGGACCTCCCCTATACCTTTTCCCCCCCTGGACGAATCCTCACCAAACTTTGCAAAAACTGGCCCAACTACTTTTTTTGCAAAGTTTGGTGAGGATCCGTCCAGGGAGAGCGAAGTTATAAGCCGCCCAAAAAGTGCTCTTCCTATGGAAACAGCAACTTAACCATAACTACATGGCCACTACCGTGGCCATGTAATATATATATATATATATATATACATATATATATATATATATATTTCTTCATGCCAATATTAGGGCTAAATAGTAGTTATAACACAGTTGCGTTTCACAGAATGGTCTTTAGGGCAGTATGTTTCAACGGGACCTCTGGATCCTGTCTCTTTAGGCATAGTCATTACAGAAATACCGCCATCTCATTGTCCGTGTTGAGACCCACTTCTACAGATCGGAATCCATGCTTCTTCTTGGCGTAGGAGCTTTTCTTTATCACCTCCTCTTTTTCCTAGTGTGACCTTTTTTAATCCTATGAATTTAATGGGCCTCATTACGAGGTTGGCGCTAAAAATCAGCCCTTAATGGCATGCCGGTAATAACATGTCCGTCTTGGCTCAGCCTGCAAACAGCGGGTGATTACGAGTGCGCGGCATGCCGGTAACGACCCTCAAACCCCCAGATAGCAGCATCAACGAATGTGCACATAACACATCTGCCCTCTGCAACCCCCAAATAGCGGTACCTTTATTAACATAGTGCTAAGAACGGGCCCGTTATTACTGGACCTGGAAGTAACGTCATCTCGCCAGAACAGGAAATGCTTTGGCGGCCATCTTCAAAAACACAATCCATTGCCATCCTCCACATACTGGACCTTCACCACCAGAACTCCTAGCACACCACAGACACAGTGGGCCTCATTACAACCTTGGTGCTAAGTGCACCAACTTTACCACCATGGTGTAAACTCCGTTTACACCATGGTGGATGGCGGATTTACCGCCCCATTCCAAGGTGAGTGGGGCGGTAAATCCCCATTTCCCATTTTCCCTTCCCCATTCCCATTTTTGCCCCATAGGGCATAATGGGAGTGGGGAAGGCGCTAATTACGCCGCCGTAAATTACGGCGGCGTAATTAGCACCATGGCAGGTTAGCGCCATGGATTTTAATGTCTGCTAAAAGCAGGCGTTAAAATCAGAATCAGGCGTTAAGGGTTAACGGTGGCGTTAACCCTTAACGCCTGAGTTGTAATGAGGCCCAATGTCTAAGGCTACCCAGAAAGGCACTACCCGCCTGCGTAAACCACGATTCAGAGCTGAACATGTTAGCTGACACCCTAGTGGCCAAGGCTGATGTGGTATTCTGCAGCGACCTCGGGCGTCCAGCCCAGCTGAGGAAGAAGGCCATCTGGGAAGAAGTAGCTCCGAAAGTAAGTGCAGTCGGCACCACCGCACACACAGTGCGCGATTGTAAAAAGCGCTGGGACGACCTCAGGCTGAGAGTTCTGAACATCTTGTCGGCCAATCGGAGCCAGGGGCTGGCAACAGGTGGAGGACCTCACTCACCAGTGAAATTGGCCAGATTGGAGGAGACTTGCAGCTCAGTAATAGATGTGGAGTCAATTGAAGGAGTTGGTGGAGCTGAGTTTGGCATGCCAACATCGGCAGATGAAGGTGAGTGTCCCTACAAACACACGACAACTAATCATCACCGTTGACCTCCAAATATGATAGCAACACCAGCCAATACATGGCCCATCATGCACACCTAATCATATCCATATACACATGCTGGGCCCACCACTATCACATCGCAATGCATGCCACATGCCGCGCCCATACACGAATACACACCCGACATACAGATGACCTGCACGTGTCACACAGCACACAAGTCACAACACACAGCTGCCACCATGGTGTACATGTGAACACCTGCATGATTGCAAACAGCACCCCCCAACCTTGCATGTACCCAGTCCGCTGCAACGCGAGGCATCTAACTGATCACATGGCACCAACTGTACAAAGACAAACGCATGCATGATGCAAGCACCACCATCACTGGTGCCCTGCCACTCTCTGTCCCCCACAGGTACAGATGCAGACTCCGAAGAAGCACAGGGAAGTGCACAATGCACAACACCAGCCAAAAGGGCAAGGGGCCAAGCTGATGGCACCGGACCATCTAATTCGAGTGGACCAAGGATGGGCCAAGCGGCACGCAGGACAACAACCAGTGCCCTACCAGCCACACTGCCACCCACACAGGACCAGCAGACACCTGCCCCTGCACCCCTGGACACACAATCGACAAAGGCTGAGGACACATCTGGCATGGACAATGATGGCACACAGTCCGCTGCTGCAAGCACAATTGGGGAGATGGCTGCATCGGCATAGCATAGTGTCGACGAGGAATCTGACCCTGACGATTACAGCAATGCAGGAGTCGTCCACTCAGAGCCTGTAGGTCAAACCCCAAGCCCGCAGGTCACCCCACAGGACACCCGTCGTCAGGATTCATCCAAACAGGGCAGCCATGGAGAGTGGTCTCTGACATTGCACAGCCCCTTATTGCCTGCAGTATCACCACGTAACCTACCAACTACTACCCACACTGCTATACGGGACCTTGAGGGACGTCTGTCCAGGATGGAGGGCCGGCAGGAGGCGATGCAAGGCTATGTAAAACAGTACCTTGCTGAAGGGGAGACAACACGCTATGTCATCCGCGGCAGCACTGCGGCCGTAATCCAGGCCACCAATTCAAGTGCACAGCAAGTGCGGGATG
Source organism: Ambystoma mexicanum (assembly GCF_040938575.1). Classification (NCBI taxonomy): domain Eukaryota; kingdom Metazoa; phylum Chordata; class Amphibia; order Caudata; family Ambystomatidae; genus Ambystoma; species Ambystoma mexicanum. The sequence goes on along the minus strand of NC_090925.1, from coordinate 58,509,817 downwards.
GATTCAATGCCTTGGGACAGATCCTCACCAGGATTGCTGACAGCAAGGAGCAGCGGAAAACTCCGGCTTTAGGGACACAACCATCTGGCACATCCGCATCGACCACGCCAGCGAGTTGCAGGCAGACCAGCCCTGTGCGCATGTCCCTGCAAAGTGCACGGCGCTCAGAGATCCAACCCCAACCTCCGAAGGGGGCTCCACAGTAGCAGGGCCACCCTACAGAATCTCTTTAGGACTACATCCAGACACATGTTGTGCCATTGTTGACTTTGGGTGTTAGGGGGAGGGTGGTGGTGGGTGTAGTAATGTGTGTGTATGGGGGTGTGGGGTTGTGTGAGGGTGTGTGTGGGGGGGAGGGTTGTATGGGGGCGTGGAGTGTTAAATCATGTTGTACAAAACATCACTTTAAAACACCTGTTGTGTACAAAACATCACATGAGTGGACATTGCTTCTTTGGTGTTTGTCAATGTATTGCTTCATAATGCCCATATACCCACACACCCAGTGCCCACAGTTCCCAAAACATGGCCCCCTTTGCATCCCAGTACATCAGAATGATTGATCTATGACCGATTGGTGCACTGCGCGACCCTCAAGTGTATCGCGTCCTGGCCTATGTCCAACATCTACTCCTTCCTCTCCTTCTACTTCACGAGTTGGTGGCAGCTCCAAGTCAGGTGGCAGGGGTCAGTTCCGCCGGATGCACATGTTATGCAGCATTGCACCAACCATGATGATCTTGCCCACCTTCTCAGGCCCGTGTATGAGTGCCCCTCCCGACCTTCTGACGCAGTGAAACCGTGCCTTCAACAGGCCAAACGTCTGCTCAATGACCACACGTGTGCATGTATGTGCACGATTGAAGTCCTCTTTGTGCCTGTTCTGCGGATTCCTGGACAGGGGTGAGTAGCCACGCCTTCAGAGGATAGCCAGCATCACCTGCATTGGAGCAGAAGGAGGTATGTGTAAGGATAATGCTCAGTTGCCATATGTGCTCAGCCTGTACATCTTTCAAGTTCACATGCACTATCCCGTCAATGGCAGCCACATCCACATGACTATCAGCCCTGTACAGTACATGCCAAGCCATGGTGCGAGCCTTGGGTGACATACATGACTTAGGGGCCTGCACATTTAAACCACCAGGCCTCCATGCATTTTGGCTAGGTCCATTATCTGCGCACATGTAAGGGCTGTGTGGCTGGGGATAACTCAAGATATTTTCATGCCCCCACATCCCTCTCCTCCCATGGCCCAGGGGGCATTCCCCTAGCATATGCATGCAGCCCCCCATCTGTCTCCTCCCATGGCCCAGGGTCCATTCCCCTTGCATATGCATGTAGCCACCCCCCCATCCCTCTCCTCCCATGGTCCAGAGGGCAGACTCACCTAAAAGCCAGCCACTTCGTACGACGTCCCCTTCCATGTAGCGGGGTAGTGAGGAGTTCCGCAGCACCATGGCATCATGCCTAGATCCTGGGTATCTGGCACAGCAATGTATTATTATCTGGCTGGCATCACACACCATCTGCACATTGATGGAGTGGTACAGCTTCCGATTGCGGTACACCACCTCCACGGCATGTGGGACTACCAACTCTACGTGGGTGCAGTCGAGGGCACCAATTACATTGGGCATGCCTGCCAGTGCATGGAATGCTATTTTGGTGCCATTTGCCTCCTGTGGTGTCCGTGGTAGGGATATGTAGGCACTTGCGTGCTTCAGTAGTGCATCCAGCACTTGGTTTAGCACAACAGAGAAGCATGATTGCGAAATGCCATGCATTTGTGTAACGCTCACCTGATTCCCGTAGAGGCGCCGGTCTTGACTGGGCATATACCGTATCTTCAAAGGTGATGTGTAATACACGGCTGGCTCTTTGGGCTGGACCTCTGTGCACTGTATGTCTGGCTCGAAGGGTAAGATGTCTGCAGATAGAAAATATGGGATTAATGAACTGGGTTATTGAATGTCTCTCTCTTCTTCCCTTTCTCTTCTCCTGTAGAACCCCAAAGGTTAACGCTCTCACCTTAGGTAAGTGAACGCCGTGCTCTCCATCTGCCTCGGGGCAGGGTGCTGTAACCAGTTTCTTCACTGGATAAGGGGAGCAGGCCTCTTGACTTCAGAGGACTGCTGTCCGTCGTTTACTGCCCGAACGGTAAGTTTCGAGTAATTCTAATGTCTTTAGAAGTCTTTAGTAATGATGTCTCTTGCTTTGCAGGGTTCCGGCGATGGCGGATGACGGGCTGAAGTGAGTTGAAGATGGAGCCCGTGTGATGAATAGAAGCGCCTGGAAGCACGTAAGTAAGCACTTGTTGCCTGCTTCACGATGCGCTCTAACTGTCTTTTTATTTTGCAGGTACAAGTTCGGAGCGGCTGCAGGGTGCCGGAATACCCACTGGGTTAGATGTGGAAAGGAGTAATGGCACGTGAGTATTAAAGTTCCCCAATGTCTTTAAACGCACCTTGTTTTGTCTTTCAGATGCGGGATGCAGCGCCGAAGGCCTCCGGAGAGTGCGAAGAGTTGGTAAGCTTTTGTCTTTCAGATGCCGGAATGCAGTGCGAAGACCTCCGGAGCGCACGAAGAGTAGGTAAGCCTTTGTCTTTCAGATGCCGGAATGCAGCGCGAGGCGTTGGTGACAGCCGATGGATCAAATAAGTGAAGCGCTGTCACTGAAGACCGTAATGCTAACCTGTTCTTTCTTGTCTTTATAGGTGTTGCTGAAGACTGGATTCAGGATGGTAAGCCTTTTTCCTTAGGCCCAGGATCAGATGCAGAAGACACGATGAGCGTTCTGCTGCAGAGGATGCAGAATAACGCAAAGCAAGATTCATCCATCGGGTGTGGTTTAAATAGCCTCCTGTAGTGCTTAGGCGTCTCCTTCCACAGCCACGCCTAGGTAAGAAAAGAGTTCCTGCTTTCCAGAAGAGTTCCAGTGTTCTGAACCTAGGGAGTGGCTCCTGTCCCACCCAACAGGAAAAGTAGTTCCAAACAGAAGAGGATCAGAGGCTCAACTGGCAGGCAAGTAAGCAGCATGGTCTGCTGCAGGTAAGTCCACCCAAGCATTATGAGCCCGGCGCTTCCAGCGCTGGGACTGGGCATATTTTTTTTATTTTTTTTTTTGCGTTTAATTGTTTTACAATTTTTGCAAAAACTTTCTGTTGGCTGTTGTTTTTCGGGCATTGCTATTGCGAATCCTTGATTGGTGAAATTAAAGTTCTCCCCTTTTCTATATTTCTTTCTTTAAAATCCATGTTTTTTGTTTTTCTTTGTTTACTCTCGACTTAGTTTTTCTTCCAGTTTTAGACCTTCGAAAAATGTGGCTGTTGCTACTGTCAATGTTGTGGATTCTCCACTCATTAGCATGTTCCACCAATCTTCGTCACTGGTGGTAAGATGTTTCATTTTGTGTGGTCGTAGGTAGGTCGTTCTGAGACTATTTGTACCTGAGCAGTAAAGAAGTAGGTGTTGCACTGTTTCGATTTCTAGGGTGTCACAGTACCGACAGTTTTTATCTCGAACCTGTTTTCTGAGGTATAAGATTTCTTTCGTCTTTAGAATATTCAGACGTGCTCTCAGAAAGATTATACGCAGAGGTTTGTATGGAAATTGTTTTAAATAATTCCTTGTCTCGTCTATCCTTTGTATGTTGATTGTGTGGTGACACTGTGATGTGTGCTTCTCTGCTTTTTCCAAGGTCTCGATCCAATCATAGATTTTTAATTTTTTCTTGATTTTTTCTGGGGTGCGTTCTATCTCCCATTCCGAACATCCGATTTTCTCTGAGTGCTGTAATAGGTTTTTGTACCATTTTGTCATCATGTTGTTTTTTTGGTTCGTCATTTCTTGGTAGATGATGTCCAGAATAGTAGGCCGTGGAGTTCTTAAAATTTTTCCCAGGAACAGGAGTCCGTTTCTAATTACTACTGATTCCAGTGATTGAAGACATAGTTCTCTTCGGATTACTGCTGTTGGGGTTGAATTGGGTAGTCGCAAGACTTTGCGCCAAAACGCGCCTTCCAATTTTTTCCACAGTGTAGGAGGAAGATGAGGCATTGCTTCAGCCCCGTAAGTTAGTGCTGGAGTGACTTTTGCTTTGAAAAATTTTAGTACTGGGAGGATGGTGAATTTTCCAAATTTCCTTTCCAAGAGTGTTGCTTGTGCAGCCAATGTATTCATCTTTAAGATAAGGTGTTCTTGCATCGATAGTTCTATTTGGCTGCGAGATATTTTCACTCCTAAGTATGTGAAGGTTTTCACTGTCTCCAGCTTCTCTGAGTTGGCAAACCATTGTGGTCTTTTAGTTGGCCTGGATGATTTTTCTAAGATCATGATTTTAGTTTTGGCAGTATTCAGATCCAAGTCATTCTTCTTTAGATAGCTTACAAGACTGTCTAGTTGGCGCTGCAGTCCGATTGGTGTTTGATCCAACAGAAGGATATCGTCCGCATAGAGCAGTCTTGTCACTTTCGACTCTCCTATTTTTGGAGGGAAGGAGTGTGTGTCGATTTCTGCATCCATTATGTCAGCCATGTATGCCTTATAGAGGGCCGGAGCTAGAGGGCATCCTTGTTTGACTCCTCTTGCTGTTCGTATACTTTCTGATAGTAGGCCAGCTTCGTTCAGGCGAACTCTGATTGAGGTGTTACTGTACAGCGCTTTGATAGGGTTGAGGAGTGAAGTTGGGCACCTTTGTTTTTCCAGTTTGCACCATAGTTTTCTCCTGTTTACACGGTCGAAGGCTTGTACCAGGTCGATCGATGCTATGAAGATTGTTGGATAGCCCTCGGAGACTCTGGCCTTCAGAATACTGATCATCATAATGTTGACCGCGGTACCTAGATTTTTTTCAAAGCCTGTTTGCAGGGGATCTGCTGTAATTGCCATTTTCTGCCAGTCTTGGCGTTTCTCTAGCACCAGGGATCCGAAGAGTTTGCCCAGCACTTCCAATAGTGAGATAGGTCTGTAATTTCCTGGATCATCCTTCAGCCCCTTTTTGTAAATTGGAACAATGTTAGCTGTTTGCCATGTAGCCGGAATAGATTGTGTTGTCCTACATCTTTTAAAGATTTCTGTAATTAACGGGGCCCAAGTTTCCATCTCTTGTTTGAGATGTAAGTTTGTGATTCCATCCGGACCTGGTGCACGGGAGTTATTTAATTTAGTGATTTTCTTTCGAATCTCTTCCTCCGTACATGCCACCCATTTACTTTTTGCGGGTTTTGGTGGTCTTTTTTCCGATGGCTCAGTTTCTGCAAATAATTTTGTGAAGTGTTTTAGCCATCTGTCTTCTGGGACGTTGTTAGTACTTGTTTTTGTTGGACCTGATAGTAGAGTCCAGAAGTCGTTCGAGTTTGTTTTGCAGACTGCTCTAAGCATGGTCTCTGCGTCTTCTTGGTACAATTTTCTTCGGAATGTTTGGAGCCACCATTTATACTTTCTTTTTTGTTTGTTTGCAAGATCTAAGTTTAACTGTGTGGGGTATTTTTTGGCTTTCCTTAATGATTTTCGTAACTCAGATTTCTTTGAGCGGATTTCGTCATTGTATTTATGCAGATGGTTTTTTTCTGTTTTCCTTGCATACCTAGTTTGAAGGTAAGGTATGAGCAACGGGCAGTAGTCCAGATTTTTCAATGTGTTATTGTTTTCTCCTAGCTCTTTTTGTTTGTAGGACTCTGTGATCGAGGCTATTCCCTCTTTTGTGATTCGTAGTCGGTTTCCTTGGGTATTTATGGCCATCTTGGTTGACATGTTAAGTTGCGGGGGTTTGTTGGCATACCATGTCGCTTTGAGTAAGTTATGGTCACTCCGGGTGGATTCTACTATCTCAAAGCTTTTTATTTGTTGGTATAGATCCCTGGATACAAATATGTAGTCGATGGTACTTGCGTTTCCTTCTCCCTTCCAGGTTGGAATTCTCGGTCTAGTTGTCTCCAGGTAATTTAGATTGTACAGATCTCGGGATTCCATCAGCTCCGCCCATGCAAGGCCTCTTGCTGTTGATTTTGAGCAGGTGTTTATTTTATTTCCTAAAGTTTTCACATCGTCTACCATTGGGCAAGTCGAGTTTAGGTCTCCACATATTAAAATGTGGTCCACATCGAATGTTGTTGTAGCCAAGGTTAATATTTTTTCTATCTCTTTTAAAAAAGTGGTTATATTAGTTTTGGCCGGGTTCCAATAGATGTTCAGCAGCAGGATAAGATCTTTGTTCTTTTTTCTCGTTGCGGTTTCTTCTTTTGCCCATTCTACGACAATCGCTTGGATTAGTGTATCTGATACCAGGTTATGGACTATTCGAAGTGATCCGCCCGTACGGACGGCTGTTAAAAGGCCCGAAGTTGGGCGACCTTTTTCACCTTTCTGGGCAGGAGACAGTTGGATCTCGTAACCATCCATGCTGGGTGGCAACTGCAGCCAGGTTTCTTGTAGGCTTAGTAGGTCGAATCCGCCTAAGTTTATCTCACCTGGTTCTGTCAGATGGATGTGGCCTCTAGTGTTCCATGATCCGATAGTGATTGTTTGCTCTTTGTTGTACAGAGCATTTGCCATCTTTGTTTGATCCCTTTCTTTACCCGAAGGGAAGCTCTTTGACTGCTATTTTCCAGTATAGCGTGTTAGTGCCTGAGGGAGCCATGTCCATCTTTTTGAACTTTTTTTTCACTAGATCTAGTCGGTTCTGGGTTGAGGTTGTTTTTCTCATAGTGGTTTTTTCTGTTCCTGTACCCTCCTGCGGCCTGATTGGGCCATTTATTTTTCTGGATTTGGTTTTTTCTGTATCCTCATCATCGTCGTTGCGGTATCTTTTAATGTGATGATCTTCTCTTGAGATTTCTTTTCTTGTTTCTTTTGTAATTTCTGCCGAACTTGAACCCTTAAGTTTGCTAGTTGTTTCTCTCTCTACTTTTTTCGTATGTTCATGATTCCTCGGGCTTGCGGGATATTTTCTTTTTTCTTTCAGATTATATTTTCTGTTCGAAGTATTCTTTATCCAGTCATTGGTTTTACTTGTTTTGTCTTCATAGCTGTCCTTTTGTTTTGTTTCGTTCGTTTTTTGGATCTTTTGTCCTCTCTCTTCTGGTGTCGTTTCTCGCAAGAGGTAACCCCGATTCAAAAATTCTTTTGTCATCTGAAGCAAGAGTTTTTTTACAGTTTGGGACGTGATATGTAGGAAGATGCTGTCTGTCCGTCCCTTATGCGCAAATTCTACTATGTTTATGTCTATGCTTTTGATTTCATCTCCATTTGTGAATTTGTCCAGGAGCTTCAGCATGGTTCTTCTATTCAGGATGGTTTTCTCTTCTGAGGTGGATCTTTTTTCAAGTTTTAATGTTCGGGTCGAGTTACTTTTGCGAGTAAATATCGCCAAATTTCTAGTTCGGTTTTGCTGAAAAGACTGGTCCAAGGGTCTTTGATTAGACCTGTTTCTCTTATCTGAAGATTTATCTCTTCTTCTATTGTCGAACGTCTCGGTAACTTGGCTTCTTCGTGTTCTTATCTCGCTTGCCTTGTCGTTCTGTCCTATGGGGGTCAAGTAAGTTTGTTGATATCGTCTATCACTTCTTTTTGCTTTTTCTTCTTGTCTCTCATTTTCGAACAATCTTTTACTGGACTTTGGGTAAGCTTCCTCGTTAGATCTTTGTCTGTAATCATATTTGTTAAGCTTTCTTTTTGATAGACGGAACAGCGTTTTTCTTTCTGGGGAGATCCGATCTTTTTTATGTTCTGAATCCTCTAGCTTTTCTCTTTTTTGTTCAGCATTTCTCATTTGTTTTTTATATTGGTTTTCCTTTCGGTTTTCTGCTGGTAGTTCATTTTCCGCAAATGATACCATCCTTTTTTTTGTCATGGAGGGAGGTATTTCAGACTCAGAAGCTTCGATTGAGTAAGTGCTGATGTTAGATATGTCAATCGTGCTCTCATCTGGCTCCTGATTAAGATCTCCTTTTTGGTTTATCTGAGTGTTGCTGTTTTCTTTCATGGATGGTTTTTTGTCTGTGACTGTTATCCATTTTGTCATTAGTTCGTTTGTTTTAGTTGTTTTTTCCACTTTCTTCTGGGCCTGTTGTATGTTGGCGTTTTCCAGTTCTTGTGGAATTTTAGAATGATCGGCTTTCCTTTCACTTTTTGTTAGTGGCTCGGTTACATTCAGCTGATCTCTCGGGTTCATATGTTTTTTAATACTAGTTGGTTCTCGTGTGTCTCTCTTGGGTTTATCTTTGTTGCACTTTTGTGCTGGTCTCTCAGCATGCTTTTCTAGTGCTTCTGGTGGCTCTTTTCCGTTACTGATCTCACTTGTTTTCATCAGTATAGTTTGAGTGCTGTTGTTCACTGATTTTTCTTGAATTGAAACACGTCGTTCTTTCCTTGATCTATTTTATCCGTTTGTGTTCCTTGGTTTCTTGTGCTAGCCTTCCACTCTTCGAGAGCCAGAATGTATCCTTCTAAGTGGGTCAGCTTTGAGTTTACAGATGCTAATATAAAGGTGTGGTCCTTTAACGTATCGTTGATGGTCTCATATAATTTACCGAATGGTGTTAGACCAACTGTTACTGCAGACATCACTAGTTTTAGGTCCGGCTTTTTTCCAGGTGAGTTTTTTTCTTTTATTTTTGTGGTTTCTTGTCCCGGTTTAGTTTTGTTTGGGGTCGAATAGAGTGGGCGCAGAGCCTCCACCAAGGAATCTTCTTTTCTTTGCTGGCAAATAGGTTTCAGATCTGGGTTCGATTCTCTGCGCCTAACCATGTTTTTATAGTTTAGTATGGCCTCTGTCAGCTGTATTTCTTCTTGACTTCTTTCACGAATGGTGTTTGGTTTCTGTATATTCTCATGGTTTTTTTTTGCCTCCGTTGTTGTCGTTTCTTGATTTGGTTTTCTAGTTTCTTCAGTTGCAGATTTTTCGCTTAGCGTAGTTTTTTCCTTTGAAAATTCTTCTGTCAATGTGACTATTTTTTTGTTTTTCATACATTGATTGTTTAGGTTATATCTCGTTTTCTGATTGTTCTCATTTACTTTAGATGACACTTTGGGTTCCAAAATACTTTCTTGTTCCTTATTTTGAGTCATTTTCTTTGCACTTGTGCAAGTTTCAGTGTCTAATTTTGATTTTTCTGGTTTATCTTGAGGGGTCTCGATTTGGCCGAAGTGCCATCGTAATTGAGGTGTCGGAGTTCCTATTACCAGGGAATGCGTTGCTGGTATTTGTTTGAGTGGAATTCTTTGAGGGGATGGAGGGATTCCCTCTAGTATTTCCATATCAGAAAGTTCAAACCGATTCGTAGTGGGAGTTTTCCCTAACTTCTCAAAGAATCTTCCGATCGGGTTGTTTGTCTGGGGTGTCATTTTACCTTGTTTTTTTTTATGTGGTTTCAGCGCGGATTTGGAGATTGGAGTTGATGAAAAAGTAGCGTCCGAGATACTGACTTCTGTTTTTTTTTAATTTCTATTATTTTCAAGTTCTTTGGTTTTTAGTTCCTGAGTATTTTCTTTACCCGTGTTGTCGTTCTGGTCGACACGTGAGAGGTTCAAATCCTTTTGGGACGGGATTTTATTACTTGGGTCTATGGCTGGGTATGTTTGAAGTTTGACCCAGTTGTGTTCTCTCAAGATGTTAGTGTCGTCAGTTTCTTGACCATCTTGATCTGTCAAGTAGGATATAGTTCCGTTCATTGAACAGTTTTCTCTCCAGTTGGTTATATTCAGTTCAGGGCTTGATAGATCTGCCCTGGCTGTCACTGGATGTGTCTCTATTTGAGTCAGCATTTCAAGAATAGGGGGATACGTATTGCTCTCTTTTTGATTCTTGAAAGAGGTATGGTCTGGTAAATTTTTTAGACTTTCTTCTGTGAGGAAAGTCTGTTGTAATGGTTTAGCTGTATTGAAAGTATTAAGTTTATTTTGTTTCGGGTCAACCGTGGTCCGGCTGTATTTTTCGCCAGTCTCTGTCTTATGGTTCTTTACGGTGGTGGATACAGAGTTCGTTGTCTGTGGAACTCTGACGGGCCCGACCGATGTTTCCTCTTCTTCCTCCTCCGTCTTGTCTCGTCGTGCCTCTTCTTGGTCCACAGATGGTCGCGAGCCCGGGAACTGTGCAGGTTTTTTATCTTGTGTTGGACTTCTTTCACTACCCGACGTCTCCCCTGGTTTTGGATTCGAGCAACCTTTTCCTTCCCTTCCACCGGCTACCGCCAGCAAGGCGGTGCTGCAACCAGATGTGCTCCCTTCTCGGACCCCAGGAGGATCGTCAGCACCAGGCGTGTCCGATGAGCATGCGTCGTCACAAATAGGTAGATTGTATCTGTGTGGGGATCTAAGAGGGGGTATTGGGGGTGACAGTATTGCTATGGGGTGTGTGATGGTCATTTCAGGCAGATTTTTTGTTGTTAAGAGGCCACTTCGTAGTATACGACCTGGTTCGTCGATGATGTTAAATAGGGGTTCTCCTGGGAGCGGGCAGCTGTCTTTGACACTCTGGGTAGCCGTCACTACCTTCTTCATGTTAGTTTGTGGTGTTTTGGGTTTTTCTTTTATTTGGTTGTTCTGGTTTTAATTTATGGATGGATGAGTACAGGGTCGATTTGTCAGACCACACTCCTTGTTTGATTTTATACAGCTAAACACTGGAAGATTTTTAAGTCATAATTTCCCAGCACTTACCCACGAACCGCCGGGACCAGCCGGAAACAGCAGAAACAGTCGCGCCCTTTACTCCTGAGCGGGCTTCACGCCGCAAGGGTCGCGCTGTTCTGCTTTTATGCAGGAGGTCTTCCTGGAGGTGTGGCCCAAGTAGTCACGTGACCGATGTCACGTGGGGATTTGCAACAATGAGCCGCTCGCTTCAACTGCTGCCAGCTCCTGCTGACAGACTCACGCGAGTCGGAGCGGCTTCTTCCTGATGAGATCGTAAGTTCAGGGTATCAAAATGGTATCAAAATGCGGCAATGAGCAATTGACAGGGTCCCAGCCGAACAGCAGAAACAGTCGCGCCCTTTACTCCTGAGCGGGCATATTTATGAGCCTGGTGCCACTGGCGCCAGGACTGGGTCCAAAAGGTCCCAATTGGGACTGGTTGGCACTCGGAACCTGGGTTATGGATCTGCTTCCAAGGGAGTTGGGAAAACCCTGACCTTTTGGAAGCAGAGATCATGACAATTTGGCCCACTGTGTGTTGGCAAGTGCCTGTGACCAGTAAGTGGAGCACAGATGCCACCTTCAGCAGAGGGGGGAAGGCTGTATGGATGTTGATCAGGCTGACCAAGTTTTCCTGTATTAATTCCACTATGTTGGTGATGTTGTCCCTGTCCAGCCGGTACAGGGTGTGGATCTGTGCTGGGGTTAAGTCAAATGGATTGGCCCTTACACGTGGAATTGATGGCTGTCTGCGGGGAACAACTACCTGCACTGGTGAGATTTGCTGGGCCAGTCTCACCATCCTTCTCCTCCTGCATCTCCTCTGTGTTGCCTGTTGTACTGCCTGCTCAAGGAGCAGCAGTGCAGGCATGTCCTCCAGCCCCAGTATGTCAAATGCACGTGGTATCATTTTGGTTTGGAAAGTGGTGTGGTGTGTGTGTGTGCTCCTTTTGGGCTGGGCCTGACTCCATTGCCTCCACCTGCGCTGATTGTGTGCACCTGTGGCACTTGGTTGCACAGCAGATTGCTGTTAACGGGTGATCAGCGATGCCGGTATTGCCACCATCATGGTGGCCCTTATTACCGGCATCTCGATGCCGGTATGTACATGTCCGTGCGACTCATGATGTCCTTTGTTGCGGGATGCCGGTATTATGGGCATGCCACCAGCGCGTGCGCGCATGCTGGTACGGTGGTGCACGGCCACAGCGGATCCTTTGTCGATGCTGGTCGGACCGGCGTCTAGGGTGGTAATACTAAGGACCGGTAATGGAGGCCGGTATTGCCTTACTGGCTCCGTTAATACCGGACTGCCAACCTTGTAAGGAGGCCCAATGTCTTTCTTGTTCCCCATTTGGTGATGTCTTTGCCAGTGTACGGCCAAAGGTAGTGTTCCATCTTTGCTTCGTATAGAGGACAGGTGTTCCCGTACTCGTGTCCTCAATTCTCGAATTGTACTGCCCATATAGGTCTTCCCGCAGATGCGAATTATGGCATAGATCACAAATTTTGGATTTACAGTTTATGCTCTCATTGATCTTGATGGTTGTCCCTTCATTGTCTTTGAATTGGTCTGTGTATTCATTGGCATATTTGCACATGGTGCACAGGCCGCACTTTCTAAAACCTGTTGTTGCTGTTTGCAGACATGTTGTGTTAGGATCATTTTGTCTTCTGGTAGTAGTGAAGGACTTATATTCATTTCGAGGGTTCTAGCTCTTCTGTAAATTACATTGGGATGATTGTCTATGTACTTGCTGACATGTGGGTCCAGCTTTCGTAGGTACCAGTTCTTGCAAAGTATGTTTCTTAATACTGCATTGTTTGTACAGAAAGTAGTAAGGAATTTTACCTTATCTTTGTCTGCTCTTGGTGGTTGTTCTGTTCACAACAGAGCAAGGGGAAGTCTCTGTACTTACACTGTAGCGACAGGGGGTAATTTGTAGATTTCAGTGCAGAGGCAGCGCACGCGAGCAGTGCAGAGATGGAGCGTGGGCCAGCGTGCACCAGCCGCGTGCGCTAAACAGCATTCTGGCACACCGTGTATTCATGGAATTTCCAAGCCATTTCTAGTGCTGGTGCAGAGAACATCCCGCAGCGCCAGTTACGCCCCTAAGAACGCCCCTTACGCAAGGAAAAGCAATTGAAATCTCCAATGCAGCGCAAAGGGCCGCGCTAACCATGGACCAGCTTAAAGGGCCGCTACACTGTAATCGTGTGAAAATACTACGCGTACCCCACTCACAGCAGTCAAAACGTGTGAAAATGTACTCGCACACCCCTCGGAATACGCGTACCCCGCTTGCGCCAGGTAAATTGCATAGAAAAAGCACCCCCTGTGGTGTGGGCTGCCTGTGGGGCATGCCGAGGGTGGATGGCCTGCCTGCGGGGCATGGGGAGGGTGAGTGGGCTGCCTGTGGGGCATGCCCAGGGTAGGTGGCGTGCATTTTGGTGGTGCACGTGATAGGCCTTGTGCGAGCGGGGTATGTGTATTTTGGGGGTATGTGAGGAGTTTCTCAAGCGATAGGCATTGTGTGAGGGGGGTACGTGTATTTCAGGGGTACGCAGGGAGTTTTACATGTGATAGGCCTTGGGCGAGCGGGGTACATGTACTTTGGGGGTGCGCGGGAAGTTTCACACACGATAGGCCTTGTGCGAGCGGGGTACGTGTATTTCAGGGGTGCGCAGGAAGATCCACACGCGATAGGCCTTGGGCGAGCGGGGTACCTGTTTTTCAGGAGTAGGCGGGGGGTTTCACACGCGATAGGCCTTGTGGGAGCGGGGTACACGTATTTTGGGGGTACATGGGGAGTTTCACACGCGATAGGCCTTGTGCGAGCGGGGTATGTGTATTTCAGGGGTGCGTGGGAAGTTTCACACGCGATAGGCCTTGTGCGAGCGGGGTACGTGTATTTCGGGGGGTGTGCGGGAAGTTTTACATGCGATTTTGCATTGTGGCCCCTCCCGGGTGTGGCCTTTCCCCCCTCCCCATGCCCTGCAGGCAGTCCACACCACAGAGGACTACCCTACATCCCTCACCATGCCCTGCAGGCAGCCCACATGGCACCATGCACTTGTGAGCGCACTTGTGAGCCCCGACTCATGTCCCCCACCCACCCACCCATCATTGACGGGCACCTGCCAGCAGGCCCTGACTCATGTCCCCCACCCGAATTGACAGGCACCTGCCAGCAGGCCCCGACTCATGTCCGAACCACCATTGCCGGGCACCAGCCAACAGGCCCCGACTCATGTCCCCCACCACCCACCCACCCACCATTGACGGCCACCTGCCAGCAGGCCCTGACTCATGTCCACCACCCGTTGATGAGCACCTGCCAGCAGGCCCTGACTCATGTCCCCCGCCCACCAACCCAACATTGACGGCTACCTGGCAGCAGGTCCCGACTCATGTCCCCCACCCACCATTGACAGCCACCTGGCAGCAGGCCCCGACTCATGTCCCCCACCCACCCACCCACCATTGACTGCCACCTGGCAGCAAGCCCCGACTCATGTCAGCCACCATTCCCACCATTGACGGGCACCTGCAATCAGGCCCTGACTCATGTACCGCCCACCAACCCAACATTGACGGCTACCTGGCAGCAGGTCCCGACTCATGTCCCCCACCCACCATTGACAGCCACCTGGCAGCAGGCCCCGACTCATGTCCCCCACCCACCAACCATTGATGGGCACCTGCAAGCAGGCCCCGACTCATGTCCCCCAAAGCACCCACACAGAATTGATGGGCACCTGACAGCAGGCCCCGACTCATGTCCCCCACCCGCCAACCATTGACGAGCACCTGCCAGCAGGCCCCGACTCATGTCCCCCCACCCACCCACCATTGATGGGCACCTGCCATTAGGCCCCGACTCATGTCCCCCCACCCGACACGTCATCACACCCCAGACCCATGGCTCTTATGGCCACCCCAATCCCACCCCACGCCACCCCAGTCCAAACACCCAACCAAGCATTCCATCCACTCCACATTGAATTCCCAATGTCATGATAGAAAATAAATAACATGCATGCCCATAAATACATGTCCCTCAGACCCACACAATGGCGACACATGACTGTGAAAAAACACATTGTGACATGCACAAAACAAATGAGAGAAGACCACACAAGTAAAGTATAGGTAAAAAGTGTATTGAAGAACAAACCAAATTAATAAAACAAACACACACAACAACAACAAAACATATTCCAAGTCCGGAAGTCCAAAATAGAAAAAAAACTTAATGCTGTAACCAATAAAATGCGAAGTAAAATGGCTCCAATGGGTCCGTCCATCAAACAAAAATCAGAGTTTAAAAAAAGCAAAGTATTCCACCATGGGTCCAAGAAAATGAAATCAAGGTCCAAAACTATTTACAAATGAACATCCAAGGGTCCATGAGCCCACCAATACAAAGTAAACCTAACCTAAATCCTACCTAATTAATAGCTATATACAAAAAGGCAGGGCATAGGAAAAAAAAATAAAAAGGAAACTTACACCTACAGAACTATTTACAAAGGTGGCGGGCAAGTCCAACGGCTCACTTGTTGATGTCCCAGGCAGGGCATCATCGAACTCCTATTCAGCATCCTGGAGGCGGGCCTGTTCCCTGGCCCCGAGGTCTCGCTGGGATGCAGCTATGTCCTCCTCCAACTCCCTGCGAGTTACCTCTAGGCACTCAGCCCGCCTCAACGCCCTACTCATGGAGTTCTCCGCCCTAACCAAAGTGTGCCGTGCCTCTTCCGCCCGCTGCCCCACATCTATTTGCCGGCCCAACCGCTGCCACATGGAAGACACTCCCAATCCAGGGTCCTCCTGCCCTCTGGTCGATGCCTGTCCATGTAATGTTGATGGCGCCGAGCCATCATCGCTCCCACCTTGAGCCTGCTGCTGCCATGCATGTGCCCTGCCTGTCAATGCCTGCACATCCTCCTCCTGCTGGGGTCCAGTTTTTGGGGTGGCCACCCCTGCTGGACCTCCGACTCCCCACTGTGGCAGGGATGTGTCCTCCACCAGCCTGGCCGCTGGGTCAGGGCCAGCTCCACAGGATGCCCAGGTGATACATGGGCAGGAAGATGGCACACAGGACGACTGGCGCATAGGGGGTTCAGTTGAGGAGGGGGTCGGTAGAAGGTCCAGCACACGGAGGAACCCAGCACTGGTGACCCGTCCTAGTAGGTCAACGCGGTCAACGAGGCATCTGAAAAAACATGCATTGTCCACACGGGAACCCTGCACGTCTTCCCGAATGCCAGGTTGACGCAACACCACCCCAGCCAGGACAGGCTCAACATGGTCCTGGATTGCCACATCCGCAGGGAGAGGAAGGCCAGTTGTTGTTCGCACATCCCCTCCCTGAAAACGGGTCTGGACGAAGGCATTCCTGCTGGTGCCGGATGATGCAGTCACAGGATCGGGGAGAGGATTACACACAGGCACCTCTGCTACCTCCTGTCCCTGCCCCTGGACTGCACCACTAGCACCAGTGTAATCCCCCCACCAGGCCCCATGCATGGGCCTTCCACAGCCTCCTCCTCAACCAAACCCCCCAACAACCTGGATGACTCTGTGCCATCTTCCTCCATAGGCCCCTGTGGGGTCTCAGCTGCCCCTTCTGCTGCCGAGGAGTCCACCGCCGACCTCCGCCTCTTGGACTTACCCTCGGCAGCTGCGGCCGCGGGCGCGGCACCAGACTCCTCACTCTCCGAAGAGATGACAACCTGGGAGGGGAGCTGGGCCTTGCATCTCCGGCTGGCGGTGGAATCCCTGCCGCTGTGCTCCACAGCACCGTCTCCGCCCTCTTCATCACTTGACGCTGCAGACAGAGAGAGACAGAACACATGCATCAGGGCGCTGTACAATGGTCTGATACACACATGACAGTTGCACATGAGTGGCAGTGTCAAACTTCACAGATGGCATCACACTACGCAGCACACATATCGTTTGAACCCACACACATGCGCAAATTAACGGTAATGATGCAGCAGGCAGCACCATTCATACACATACAACAGCATGAGCATCCAAAGGTAGCCTGACATCACGTGCAACACGGGGAGTGCCGAACACATGCACACACGGCACCAGACATACATGCATCTGTACATCTCCACCACCTGTCACTGTGAAATCCTCGGCAACTATGTCACATCTGCCAATCAGCCTCCTACATGTCGGTGTCACATGCGTCCATGGTGTATCACAGTGGCACACATGTCAAATACACAGACATGCACATGTACACCATGCACGTACATGAAGGTGGAACCAGCATCAATGTGTCACACCCCAACCATGCCATAGTACATACACAGAAATGTAAACATGTGTGCACCCACACATGCATTTGGCCATCATGCATTTGAACACATAAACCATTGATGTGACTCACACATGCGGCAGGCTCATGTCCCTGTACATACACATCCCTACATGGCCCTTTCAAGACATATGTCCAACCTGCACACTCCTGGCACACCACAACATGCACTGCGTCCAATCAGTACGCATGGACACTTACCGGTTGATGTGTCAGCATCTGAAGGATCTGGAGGTGGAGAGATGGACGTATGCATTCCAGGACCCTCATCTGGATGTTGGTAAGGCGGACCTGGCACCCCTCTGTATGCTTTGCCTTCAAGAGGCGCCGGGCCTTGCTGAGGGTCCTGGGCCTGAAGTCCTCCCAGCGCTTCCGGAAATGTGCCATGTCGTGGGCTGCCACCCCCTCCACATTGATGGCAGCCACAATGTCCTTCCAGATCCTCTTCTGTCCTTCATTGTCGGCGTGTGAACTTCCAAAGAGGGCATCATAATGCACCAGGACTTGCTCCACCAGGATACCAACTTCTGCGGCACCAAAGCTGGTAGCCCTCTGCCTCTCTGGCTGGGGGTTGCAGTGGTCTCACTGGCAACTCCCGAGGCAGGTGTGGGTGGGCAACTGGGTCCTGGTGCTGGGCTGTGGAGCGATGGAACTTCAGTCGGGCATCTTCTGTTCCAGCAGGGGTGGTCACAGCAACTGGACCCCTGCAGATGGCTGACGTGCAGGCACCAAATAGCATGGCACGTGACCAGCAGGCAGGCAGGCAGCAGCAGATGGCAGGTGGGAGCGGGCTCGGGGCTCTGGGGGGCAGGAAAATAGCCTTCTAGGCAGGAGCGTGGTCTTCTGTGTGTTGTCGCATGGGCAGCTTGATACGGAGTGAATTGGCACGTGAAAATATTGCACGTCAGCGTGTAATTTGAGGAAAGGGGCCTCGAGAAATTCAGAGGCCTAGCGCGTAAGCGCGTCTGTGACGTTACACACGCGGGCGTTTCCCTCGTGACGGGTGCATAGTGAATCAGCATGTGGAAAAACAGCACGTACGCGTGTTCATGCGTGTAATTCGAGGAAAGGCCCTTGGCGTGTACGTGCATAAGTGACGTCGCACGCGTGGGCTGGGTTAAAAGGTACGCGTAGGATGCCATTTTCTTGTATGTGCTTTTTGTGGCGAGCGAGCGGGTGAATCTTGTACCTCTTGTCGGTTCACATGCGATTACTTCACAACGGTTCCAGTTCGTACTCCTTGTATACTCAGACAGCATTCAATTCTTCTTTTGGCGGGGGAGTTGCCAACGCGCACACGCGCATCTTTTTCACATTCTTTTTCCAGGCAGACGGTGAGTCAGGCACATATTTTTCAACTGTGTTTGCCCCCGTGTGTCGGGTACCCATTCAGAGGTCATTGTAGCCTGAGTGTACCACGCGTACGCTGATTTCTGTGTTTCTGGGTGCCACCGCGTAGTGCGTGTTCTTTATTCCATGCACATGGGCTACCAGGGGTCGCATGCACGTTAAAAAAAAAATTCGGGTTGCCTGAGCAGTGCGTGACCCGTTATCTTCCACCAGGGGTCACAGACAGCCTTGCTAGAGCACTAGGGTACGTATTTCATCTAGTACCCTGCCCCTTTCACCGCAATTGGCCAGGACAATTGTTTACTGCAACTCGCATTCGCACAAGAACATCAGTGCCATGGTCGGGAGGCGACCAAGTAGTAAGGGAGGCAAAGGTGGCCAACCTCCAAGAGGTAGCCACGGTAGGGTACGTGGCCAGGATGTGCAGAGTGGCCCAAGAGGCCAGTGTGTGGAGGACCAATTAGGGACACCTATGCCCCCCCAATGGGTCGGGGAGCTGCAGCTGACACCATCCCAGCTCAGGTCTTGTTAACCCGGCCCATATTGTCAACCGAAATGGCACAGGATGACTCACAGGCCGACTTCCGTGTCACCAAGTCAAAGCCACGTGTGGCGGTAAATGATGCTGTCACCAGGCCACATAGATCTGGGGCAGCAATGTCATCTGCTGCCCCAAGTAGCCAGGGTGAGGAGGCTGCAAGGGCAGCTGCAGCTCAACCCACCCCAGCTCCGAGTCACCCAGCCAGGACAGTGTTGGTCCAAGTCCATCACACCGAGGTTGGTCCTGCCAACATCACACAGCAGCCTTTGGTCATCGTGCCTTTGACTACTTCCAGTGCCCAGTCCACCTGTGCTTCAGCCCCTACCAACCAGAGCGGCGTAAGCCACTCAGAGTCTGCACCACCTCTCAAGAGGATGAAGGGTGTTCGGTACAGGCTGGGACCCCAGACACGGCTCCCCCCTCTGGCACGTCAAGGAAGCGTAGTTTCAATGATGTGCAACCAGATGCACTTGTGGGCCACGTGTTGGCCCATTGCTGCGAAATGCTGGTTACTGGAGGGTGCAAGACTACAACTGCTCAACGTAGGGCCCACTGACAGTGCATCACGGACCAGATTAGTTCCCTTGGATTTATGAGGCGCACAGCTGATGATTGCTGTAAGCGGTGGAATGACCTCAAACACAGAGCAAAAAACAAGCTGGCTTCCAAGAATGCCTCTACTCTGGTGACTGGCAGTGGGTCTCCACCAGAGGAGGAAGTACTCACAGAACATGAGTCAATCGCTGATGGCTTCATCACAGAGGATCAGATCCAAGGCGTGGGAGACCTATCAGATCTTGAGGCAATGTCCGGTGTGTGGCCATGCATGTGTGTGCAAACCATGTGTATGTTGCTTGGGTGATGCTTTCTGATTGAGTGCCAGGTGAGGCTGTGTAGTCATGACTGCTATGGGTCACCCATGTGGTGCCTCCAAACCATCCCCCGGCCTTGGGTTTGGGATTTACAGTATCCCTTCTGACCGCAGTTGACAATTTGCACCTGATTACTGCACTTGCCCTTCAACTGCCATCATGCCACAACATTGTTCATGCTGTTTTCCTGTTCATTATGCCTAATTGATGAAATCCTTTGCATATTTACCACACATTTTTGCGCCATTCTGCCCCAAATGTAACAAACTTCAGACATAGATTACACCCCACAATGCCCCACATTTGTTTACTTATTATGGGAATGAGTAAAGTGCACCTACCCATGGCCTACACACAATCACTTCGGGGCCCTGTTTGAATGTCCAACATGACAATTGTCCTCTGTCATGTCCAAGTGACCAGCCATTGATGTACCGATGTGCCTACCATCACTGCATTAGTGAACAGTGGCTTTGTTGCAGCGTGTGGCACATGCGTGTTTTGTCACACTCTTTTGCATGTTCTATTTCATGATGTCCATCTCACATGGATGGTTGACAGTACTGATTTGCTACCATCTGGGTGTCCTTGTCAAATCATCCATGGCTATGCGACGTGCCATCTGTGTGCTGGCATGTGTCATGTATGTGGACTGTCCATGCCACTCACAGGTAATGTGTGATGCCGGTGCTATGCAGCATGCAGCACATGTGTTGCTTTCCCATCTTGGAGTCCTCAGTGGGTGCTTTTAGGCTCCCCTTCCACTTAATTGCCAGTGCATGCATGCCAGAGTTATTGTCATGTGTGACATTTGTCATTTATGTATTCGATGTGTACCTCGTGATGCCTATGTGTGTGGGCTATGCTGCTCATGCCTGTCTTCATTACTTTTCTTTTATGTTTTTGCAGGTGATGAGGCACTAGATGCTGTTGAGGAGGAGGAGATGGCGCAGAGGCAGGAGTACTCACAGACACAACCAGGCACCAGTGGAGGATGTGGGGTGGTGGTGGGTGAAAATCCATTACTCCTACAGACCATCCTGTCCACGGGTGTCACTGGGTACACCTCTGCAGACCTCTACAGCTCAGGTGCTGAATCTGACATTGAGACAAATGTCCCGTCACAGGTGAGTGTTTCTGGCAGGGATGCTGTTCTGTCCAACCCACCTGCACTGGGGGTAGACCCCACTATGGGCCATTCAGTGTTGGAAAGTCTGCCTGTGGCGGTTACTGATGCAGGGTCACACTCCGCTATATTTGCTTCTGTTCCTGGGCCAGCACATCAAAGGAGGAATGCAGTCCTGCAGCCTCAGGCAGTGCCAGCACAGTAAGGTGAACATCACCTTGCCCCAAACAGGTGCGGTGCCCGCCAACGCGGTGGCCGTGCACTACCAGGCAATACTATGTGGGAGAACTCCATATATACTATTGCAGCACAACAGGGGGCATCATGTGAGATGAGGGCTCAGGCCATGGATCGTATGGCCACTTCCATTCTCCCCCCTGAAAGGCAGGTGGAGCTCCAGCAGCAGGCAACAGAGTCCATGTGCCGCTCACACAGGGAGGACATGTTGTCGTCCAACAGGGACCGACGGGATAGACTGGAGACCCTGCGCACAGCCATATCTGTAGAGTCACAGGCCCACAGGGATGCCCTGAGGTTAGAACACAGGTCCCTCAGAGATACTATGGGTGCACTTGAGGTGTCCCAGTGCACAAGGCCAGAACAGCAGCTGGAGCAGCTAACATGCACACTCTCAGCTGAGCTCCAGGCAACCCGTGAGGAGATTCGGGCATTACGCGAGGCCTTGCAGGCAGAAATGTGTGCTACCCGTGAGGTGTTGCATGGGGATCTCCGTACCATCATCCTGCAGAACCAAACCTTTCAGACCCTCATGCTTGCTGCCATGGAGGAGAATGCCAGGGCTTTGCGTGGTCTGCCTCCCATATCACGCCCACCTTCTAATGTACCACCACAGGGTGATGAAAGCAACTGCAGTTCTCCCACTGTAAGGTAGCGGTGCAGGCCATAAGCCCATTGAGGGTTATTTTTTCTCAACATCCACACATGTGATTGTTGGATTGCACCCTGTACCTCTTCCCTCCTGGGTGGCCTCCCCTTCCCCGCACCCCCCGGTCAACAATTTTTATTTTTTTTTTACATTTTTTGTCATATTTCATTCAGAATTTAATTTATGTATTATCTTTTTTGCTTCTTCTTTTTTTCTATTTATTATTTTGAATTTCTTTTCTTTTTCTTTTTTTATTTTATTTTCATTTGATCTTTTGATTAAAATTGTATTCTGATTTTTACTTTGTTATTTTATTAATTTGGTTTACTTTTCATTTACTTTTTCTTTTTCTTTATTTAATTTGAATTTACTTTTTTGTTCATAACCATTTTCTTTCAGATTGTGAATTCATGTTACAGTGGGCCTCATTGCGACTCGGGCGGTAAGGGATTACCGGTACCGGTAAGGGCACCGGTACCGGTATTCCCTTACCACCCTACTACGAGTTCCCTTTGCGGGTCCTCCCTTAACGCCTGGTTTTACCAGACATTAAGGACAGGACCCGCAGAGGGACCTTAGAGCTAATAACGGTACCCCAATTTGCGGTACAGTTATTAGCGCCTTCCCCATTCCCATTGAGCCCTATTGGGGCTCAAATTGGAATGGGGAAGGGCCCTGGTGAATGGGGAATTACCGCCCCCACCAACCTTGGAATGGGGCGGTAATAGCTCCATTCACCAGGGCAGAGTCGTTGAGGTTTTGGAGGCAGCCATGGCACTAATAGCGCCATGGTTACCTCCAACCTCGTAATGACCCCCAGTGTGTTGCTTGTGTGGCTCCCGTAGGCATCCACTGTGTATTCCAGCTGGGCACATGCAGGCTTGCCTGTCTTTGGGTTAGAAACTTGGGTCCCTGACACACACCACCCTCCTGCTTCCCCTTTCCATGGGCTCACAAAGGGTGTGACCAAGTGACAGTAACTTACACAGAGGCATTGGGCTCCCATAAGTTGTGTGGGCAGTCTGTATTCCAAACTGTGTATACATCCCTAGTGGGGATTGGTGTTCATTTCTCCACTGCATGGTTGATTTGTACATAGTATTACATACAGGACTTTTTGCATATATACATGTAGCTTATTCATGTCTTAACAAGCCCCTCTCCATTGCAGATGCAGTTCATGTTGTATGCAGTACACTGCCACATTTGCCTTCCAGCAACACACTGCAGTTGGAAGGGGTCGATGTGCTGCCTTTGTCAGGTTGCAACACTTGCACTACTTTCATTTTTTACTGTTATACATTGCCACTGTTGGATCCTATACTAATGTTTTGGCTTGCTGGTATGTATTTGTTCATGTGCGCTGTTTTTTTTTATTAGTGAGAGGAAATTGTCTCTGGCCTGTTTACATTTGGGACAATGGACTTTGTGACACTTATGTCATGTGTTGTGCATGCATTTGGTTGCTTTCATATAGCATGCCATGCCATGGTGTGTTGGGTAGCTGAGATGGGGTTAGTGAGGGGTTGGGTGACATGCCACTATTTAGTTGTAGTATTTTGCAAGGGGGTAGTCCTTCATGCTGCATGAATGTGTGCCTTTTACTGACACAGCTTTGGGTGCGTTTAAGTAGCTAGGGATGCACACAATGAAGCACTTCCAGGTAAACAATCTCAGGGTGGTATGGTTGTGACAGTTGACTGTCCCTTTTGTCATCATCATAAATTGTCATCTGGTATGTGCCAGGCCTGTGTGCACTCCACAGGGGTGGGATTTTAGGTCAAGAAATTTGCCACAAGCTCGGTACGGGCAGCCTCACCACGTGCCCTTTCACCTCCCATGCGCAGCGGCCGTGCATGTGGTTGAGGATGTGGGGGCACCATCATGTCCACCGGCACGCCCCGCCGGGTTGCAACGTTTTGCAGGACACATGCTGCCAGTATGATCCTGCACACTACTGGGGGCGCATATAGCAGCTGCCCACCAGAGCGGTCAAGTGAGAGAAAGCGTGACTTCAGCACTCCGAATGTGCACTCCACTATGCCCCGGGTTGCAATATGGGCTGTGTTGTATCTTACCTGGGGTGGTGTGGTGGGGTTCCGTGTTGGCGTCATCATGTAGGTGCTCAGAGGGTAGGCACTGTCCCCTGGGGAGGTGATAATGGTTGTCATTAGTTGGGTTTTCCCATTTCTCAGTGTCTGACATGCATGCATGTGCAGACGCATTTGTACTCACCAATTAGCCATGTGTCGCCATTCCTCCCAGCTTCCAGGTCCCGGTTTAGGGGTGACATTCGGCATATGAAACTATCATGACTGGACCCCGGATAGTTGGCATATACTGAGGCGATGATTCCCTTGGCATCACATACAACCTGCATGTTGATGGAATGACAGTGCTTGCGGTTTCGATAGATGTGCTCAGTGGCCCTGTGAGGACGTAGCCACATGGGTACAAATCAATGGCACCTAGCACTTTGGGGAGGTCTGCCACCCCTTAAAAGTCCTGGACGACGGCCTGCCTTTCTGCAGGTGTTCTGGGCATGTATATGTGCCGAGTAGTAAATTAGAGCTATATTCTATCTAGATAGGCCAGAAACACTTAACTAATTATAGTGTAAAAAGTAGATGGAGGGTGAACTCCCATTTATTCTTAAAAAATAATCGAAGCAAAAGTAATACAAAAAGCAACACATTGTTTACATCATCACAAATAACAGAAAATCCACTGTTATAGGCTGACGCGTTTCGAGGTCAATCCTCTTCTTCAAAAGCCTTTGTGGAACTGATGTGGAGAATAGTGTGACGAAAAGCAGAACAGAAAAATGAAGAAATATTCCATTAGATCTAGTCACATCCAGCTAATCTACTACATACTTAAGGTCACATGAGTACTAGAGACATATATCCATAGTGACAAGGGCAAACTGTTTAAATGCAAGCAATACAAACACTGAGGATCCATAGACCAATGCACAAAATAACAAGTAATCAACAATGGAAAATATCCATGGGGGGGGTCATTAGTCATTATAAGTGGCTAGGAGGGTGGAGAAACCCCTCCAACGGTGGAGCAAGGACTGTATATAGCCACTATTGGATAGTTGAGACACAAAGGTAAAGAGAGAGGGACCTTACCTATAGAGTGGATGGTGTACGGACACTGCAGTATGTTGCTAGAGTCTGTTAAAGACAGGAAAATCAATCCTACAGAGAGGAATTGTGTAAGCCCAAAGAGAGAAGGAAACAAAGACTGAAGAGAGAAAGAAAACGTGTAAAGTACTGATGGGTAGTAATGGTAGCAAATAAGCTGGCCCAATGAATACACATATAGTGTATGGTTGGTAAGTAAAGACCAAGGTTGTCAACAGCTTAAAATCAGAGAAGAGGTAGACTCAGTTGTCAAAAGACAAAAAACCAAAGGGACTCATATGAAGTCCAAAATAGGAAGACAAGATGGTAAAACTGCACGCGCGCACACTGTCTGTGTGGAGTGCCTCGTGTGGAGTGGATTGTTTTCCAGTTTGTGGACCCAAAGGATGAGTTGGCCACCTATGGATAATATATAGACAAGCTATCACCTAAAAAGGTGAAAATAACAAGGCAGACAATTCCAAAAACTCGTAAGCATGAACTCATTGTAATCCTAACGAGTAACTGACCTTGTGTCAACCAGTGGCAGACCCAGGCGGTTCCTAAAGTGTAGTATGCTTCCAAGGAAACGACAAGAAGTCATGGAGCTGGGTGTACAAAGGCAATCAGCTTCGAGAAATCGAGTGGCAATCACGGTAGTAGTTGCACTCTGTAACAACAAGGAAAATGAGTCATACGAGAGCTACGTATCAGAAAGTATTGAGTAGACTAAATCAAACAGAAGGATTAGTGACCATATCTAATCTCAGTGGCATCGAAAGCTGGCAGCATTCTCCAACGAGGACCGTTTCCATGGATACCAGGGAACGTTGTGAAACTGACGGTGTGCTAGTGGGAGCTATAGCACGGAACATGTAGAAAAAATAGAAGAGGGGCTACGCTCCTCACGAGTACCTGGTAGACATCTTGGAGAAGGGTAGGTATCACTCAATCCCAATAGTGGCATATACAGACCAGCATGCATAGTATATGAATCCCAGATGGAGCGCCATGATTCGGTATTGAGCAAAAAGGACTCCACTTCCACGATATAACCAAATTAAATACCTAAACTGACACGATCGATCAATGGAAACTATGAACTCAGTGCGCATGCGCATACATGGTTCCAATAGTAGGGATCAAACAAATTTTGGGATAGAAAGACCTGCCCAACCATAACAACCCATAACGAAAGAAAAAATTAACCTTGTATGCTGGAACACCCGGGGCTTCAAACACTTTAACAACACGCATGGTTCTGAATTGAACAAATATGACATTGTAGTACTACAGGAAACATGGTTGACAGTAGCTCCTGTTTGGAATGATTATGAAATATTGCTAGAACCTGCCATTAGGTTGCCTATAGGGAGACCCATGGCCGGCCTTCTCATTGCGATTAAAAAATCAAAAGAGTTTAAAGTCACAAATCTGAACTCTGGTACCCCCTTTATGCAATTCGTTAAACTAAGTAATGAAGCCCATACTATCATATTAGTTAATATCTATTGGGGGAAATCCCACTTATCTCCAGATTCCTTTTTTGCCTATTTAGAGCAAATTGGTATAAGAGTTGCATTAGAAAAGCATATAGACTATGTGTTGGTCATGGGTGACATTAATCTGCATTTGGCTCGTAAGAATCGAAGGAAACTAACACCTGAGGAAATAAGATGGAGTCAATGCATGGAAAATATGCAATTGGTTATGGTGAATGGTTCGGTGCAAGGAGACCTATCCATGGTGAGCAATTGGCATAATGGTTTCCTCGAGGCTACTATTGATTATATTTATGTAATATGGGAGAAGAAAATAAAGCTTGATCAAAAATTGTGGGAAAACAAATGGTAATATGAGTGTAAATAATGCAAGAAATCGACTTAAATGGTCAAATGCCTCTCTAATAGGCTATGGTAAACAAATGTCTCACAATTCGGGGAGGGACTATGTATCATCCATGCTTAAATATGCTGCTGTCAAGGAATTTGTGCAAGGTCGTGGCTATAAACATACCCATATGTTTGACTTAGAGCTGAAAAATAAAAAAACTGAACTAAGATACCAGCTACACTTGTTAAAGCAGTTTCCCATTGAAGAAATGATACAGAAGTCCAAACTACTTCGCATAAAATACAAAAACTGGCAAAAGGGAAGGAAAGCCTTATGCTTTCAAAGAGATAGTGAACTTATGCTAAAAAAAATCGCACCTAAAAACTCGGCTGAAATTTGTAGTCTGCTAAATGAGGCCACATTTAAAGATCAGAACTCGGTTCAGCTCAATTCCATCTCGGCTGAATCATGGCGTGTATATTTCTTGCAGATATATGAATCTCCATTTTTGAATAGTCAATGTGCATTGGAAGTTCGAAACTGGGACCATCAAATTACATTTGACCAGGACGATATATTGCAGTATATATCGAAACTTAGTAGCTCGAGGGCAGCAGGTCCGGATGGAATCACTAACAAAATGCTCAAATCAAATCCTGAGATCTGGTCAAGAATACTAATGCAGATATTTGGAGAGGTGATGCGCTCGGGGCGCCTCCCAGAGTCATGGAAGAAATCTATCCTCATTCCACTATATAAGAAAGGCGAAAGATCAGATCTGGCCTCTTATAGGCCGATTGCACTCCTAGATTGTCCTGGTAAGATCTTTGCCCACCTAGTGCTTCGAGAGTTTAATTCCTGGCTCGATAGGAGAGCGCTGAGAGATCCATGGCAAACTGGTTTTCTGAGTGGACTTAGTACAGGGATTAATTTGTTATGCATAAATGAAATCATAGCAAAACAAGCGAGCCTAAAATTACCCCTGTACATCGCCTTCGTCGACTTCAAAACCGCCTTTGATTCAATTCCAAGGGAACTCTTGGTGATGAAGTTGATGAAAAGCGAATGCCCCTGGAATATATTAAAATGGATCATAGATCTTCACTCTAATACAATATTGCAAATCAGATTGAATAATGAAGGATTGCTATCAGACCCAATTTGTAGCTCAAGAGGTCTTAAACAAGGGTGTATACTGGCGTCCTCTATTTTTTATTTCTTTATTCTTGATATCGGCAAAGCATTCGTTGATGTTGTCACTGACTCTCCGAAATTAGGCCCTATTGTGGTAAAATGGCTCTTGTATGCCGATGACCTGTTGTTGATGTCTAGAACACCAATGGGTCTATGTAACATGTTAGGGGCTTTGGAAAACTATGCAGTATCAAATAAAATGACCATAAATACTAAAAAAAAATGCAAGTGATTCAATTTGGTAATGGTAAGCACTGCTGCAAAAAGCTTAATTGGACGATGTATGGTGAAACAGTTGAAGCGGTTGATGAATATACATATTTGGGGATTAACATCAATAATAGTCCAAGTGACACCCCATATGAATATAGTTTGGATATAAAATGAAAAAAAATGATATCACAGTCGAAAATTGTCAAAGGCAAATACTGCAAATTTACTATTGCCCCTCTGATAGCTTATTATAAACAAAAAGCATTGCCAATCTTACTATATGGAGCCGAAACCAAACCGATTAAACCAAACAGTTTTTGGAACAAGAAAGAAGGGTTGTTTTGGAGGACACTGTTAAATCTTCCAGTATCTACTCTGACAGCCATGATAAGACACAAACTAGGGTTGATATCCATTTATGCTTTATACAAGTGGAAAGTTTGTACACTGTATAGGAAATGTATTTTTGAAGAGCATCAGAATGGCTTACTTATACATCTAGCCAATTACATACAAGCACCTAAAGATGAATTCATTTTGAAGTGGGACAAGCAGGCAAAACAATTCATTCAGGAAGCAGATATATCAGTTAACCTGCTGTGTCAAAATCCAAATAAAGCCAAGCGCAAAATGTGGGAAATAGACTGGATAGAAACCAGGGAACTGTGTAATAAATATCAAAATTTTAAACAGAACCCATTTGGTCTCAAGGCCTATGGTACTACTGAGGCAATCTTTTGAAATCACCTAGTGTTTTGCATCGTACAGTGTTGTTGCTTCTGAGATTCAATTTATGGCATGTCATATTAGTTACAGCAAAATGGGTCAAGGATCCCAATGCAAATGTTTTATGTTGTTTTTGTAATGTCGAAACTGAATCCCTAGTACATATCATAACAGAATGCCCCAAGCAAGTGGAAAGAATAACTAAATATTTTAAAGCATTCTTTGGGCATAAGCAACACATGGAGGCTAAAGACCTCTGGAAATATATATTTCATGTAAACTCAAAATCAATTGGTTATGCGACAATACATTTCTTGAATGAACTTAGACTTGATGATTCTAGCTTGGGAATGAAAATTTAAACCTGTTAAAGGGTAAATTGTATACTATAATGAATCATCAATCATTATCTTGCTTAGACAATGTATTTTTTATTGGTCTGTTTTGTTTGATACCTATTTTGATATCTATTTTAAATTTCAAATTTTAGAAATGTTGTGAGTTATCATGTAATTGTTTAATTTGCTTTATTTTTATTTGGTTTTATTTTGTTTACTAAGAATTGTTAATGAATTTGAATGTTCTCTGTTTTGTCTTTTATATTGAAAGGTTGAGATTCTCAACCAAATCAATAAATAATAAAAAATAAAAATCAGTGCGTTTAGAGCATATAAATGGTAATCAAGACAACAAAAGATATTGTTCGGCTGACTGGATGTATTGATAGAGCATTCCTATTGGATGAACTGCTAACTTAATCAAGGCATATATTATAGACATACATTTCCACGTGATCTGACTGACCTCATGTATGTACACCTAGTGCAGTATATTGCAGGTATCATAATATAACCACATAGGAATATATATGGCTCTGTAAACTGTACAGAGTGTGCGCATATGTACCTTCGCCGTAATAGAGATAACAAAGGGAGCTATCTAGTAGACATTAAATATGCCTAGAGAGGTCCTCATGGTTAATTCATTAAGGTGGACATAACATATAGTAGACTTTCATAGTGTATTATTAAAGAAGAGGATGCTCATCTTCATAAGAATGTATATTTTTATAAACTCAGAGGGCTCAAAATGCTATGCACTTAGAGAAGGAGAACCATTGGAACTGTATGTCAACTCAATCTATACCTTGAGGGTTTGACTGTAAAGCTGATGTATGTATATCTATACAAGGTCAATGATGCTAGTGGTCTATGGTTATGCAAGGTTCAAATAAAACAGTTCAAAGATGTTTCTTCATTTAGCCCCAGAGGATATTTGGTGTCCAAAAGCTATATCCAGTATTTTTCTCTTTGGAATAATATCATTGGGTAGTTGCCACCCGTTGTGGTTTTTTGACAACTTCAATGGCTTGAAATCTCAATTGGGCAATGCTGTGTCTTGGCTCCAAAAAATGTCTCGCCACTGGTGATTTGTGGTTGTTACACCGGATGGTTGATTTATGTTCCGCTATGCAGTCCTTCAGTGGTCTTGTGGTCTGCCCAATATAAAGCTTCCCACATTGGCATTGCATTTCAAAGCATATATCACGCCTGGTGTCATGCATGTGGCAAAACACTTAGGGCCTCATTACGACCCTGGCGGAACGGGTTAAACGACGCCATAAAAGGTGACGGCGCCGTTCAACCCGTTCCGCCACATTACGAGGACCCCTCGCGGGACACGGTAAGCACGCCTGGGAAAACCAGGCGTGCATGCCGGGTCCCGCGAGGGGAAGAGGGAGCAAAAAATGGGCCATATCGTAATGGCCCGTTGTTTGCTCCCTCTCCCATCCCCATTCTGCCCCATGGGGCAGAATGGGGATGAGGAGCACGGCATTACCGCCATCCGCGAATAGGCACTTACTGACCCATTCAACTCGTAATCGGCCGGTAAGTGCCCATTCGCGGGTGACGGTGACGGATGCGAGTTCGGCGGTAGTCGTGCCTGTAATGCAGGCACGGCTACCGTTCGAACTCGTAATGAGGCCCTTAATCTTGAATTCTTTCCCCGTTTGTGGGTGAGAGATCATGTCCCCTTTAATCACGTTATTGCAGCTAGTGCAGTTAAGACAGGGGAAGGTACCCATCTTTTTGGTCTGAAGAGTTCTTTGCTTGTCTTTGTTAGGTATTTCTGCCTTTACAAGTGTATCTCTGAGATGTTCATCACTTTGGATAATATTCCAATGTTTCTGTATTGATTTGCTTATCTGAAAGCTTTGTCGTGAATATTTAGAGATATGCATAAGAGGATTTGAGTCGCTTTTTGGTTTTGGTGTCAAAAGATCCTCCTGTGTCAGGTGGTTAGATCTCATGTTTGCCGCCTGCAACACGTCCTCCGGGTATCCTCCGGGTATCTTCTTCTTTGAACTATTTTACTTAAGAATTATACGCCTTTGTTACGTGTACCCATAGTGTGCAGGTGTCGGGAGGACTCCAATCTTGGGTCCTCTTCTTTGTTCCTGTCTACCATAGGGGTTTGTGCCAAAACCCTCCTTTCCTCCCCCGCACCTCATAAAATATGAATAATAAAAGCCTCCTTAAACAGGTTACCCTGAAAACAGTCCTTACTTGAGTGGGCTCCGACTTCTTTCCTTGTCTCATGTATATGTGCCTGCGGACTGAGGGGTGTGCAGTCATGATCGCCAACACCTGGTGTAGGCAGAGTGACTGCATGGCCTGTGAGACACCCCCAACTATGGCACTTGTCCGCTGAAATGACCCAGTAGCCAAGAAGTGAAGTACATTGAGCACCTTTTCCAAGGGGCTCAGTGCTTGGGAGCACAGGGTGGGTGATGTGAGGTCATCCTCCCACTCTCTGACCAGTTCTGGGATTATTAGTGGTGGAAACTTGTACCTCCCATACACCTGGTCATCAGTCATCCCAAAAAGGCTGGTCCTGCGTAAAAAAATGCCTGCTTCCTGCTGGCGTACGTGTTTATGGATTAGCGCGTCTTTTTTGGCGCACGGGATTCCCCTGTTCGATTCCATGAATATGTGTTGTTAGCGCGCATGTGGCCGTTGCGAGCATTTACTTCCCGTACTTCCCCCGTAACACCCACATTTTCACACGTTGTTCCCCATTCCGCTTGTTACGCCCCGTGTTCCGCCCACTTTTCTTGTGTGCGCTACATGTTGTGCACTTTCACTGTGCGCGTCGCGCACAGCGTTTGGTGACGTGTGCACCCGCGTGCACCACCCACGTATTTGGCGCCCATCCCAGGGTTCACACGAAAAGCGCATTCCATGAATCGACGAATGGCTGTATGCACGGCTTTAACACGCGTGCGCTGTGATTTTCACGCTTGCGCTCCCCTTTTTCGATGCACATTTATTCCATGAATTACCAGTTTCCACAGGGCGCAGAGCAACTGAGGTTGATATTTCAAGACCCCTCTCTCAGAAATCATGTCTACTTCTTGATTCGCTGGGGCCAGACATACAAACAACCCACCTCGCAATGCAACATGTGCCAATCGTCCACTCTCTCAGATAGCAATTGCTTTTGATGTATTAGACAAATAGTGAAACTGAAAACCGCGGGAAAATGTGTAACTGCGCCACTTGAGACTGCCGCAAGCCTGCACTAGGAAGTGAGGTGAACACTTAACAGGGCCCACTTCATGGCATTTTTTGCATGGTCCAAAGTGACTGTGCACTGCCACCACAAACCCTGATTCATGGAACTGTGCAAAGTATATTTTTGTAGTGCATAGGCATTTTGTACTGCAAAAATGACTATGCACTGACTTTACGCTGCAAGAATACAGTTTGCACAGTTCCATGAATCAGGGTTTGTGTCGTCATTGCAAAGTCACTTTTCAGCACTGCAAAGTCACTTTGAACCGGGCAAAGGATTCCATGAACTGGACCCTTTTAGAAGCCTGCCAAGAGACAGAGCGTTACAGCCACATTTCCAATGGTCTGAAGTGGTTAGCTTACATGACGGACCCACTAATCCAGCCCTGCTTTCGGGTTGCACTGCACTAACAGGACTCGCAAATCTAGCTGTTTCTCACTGTGCAGGACTCCAGAAATCGAGGCATTCGGCCACACTGTGATGATTAGCTGCATAACTTAACCCACTAACCAAAAAAGCTCACATTTTCTGCATACTTAACTCACTCAGATACTAACACAACCACCTCTCGCACAGCAAGCCGCATTCACTTCACCACACCGCAACAACACATAAACCACACCAGCAGCACACAAGGACTGACATCGCTCCGATACTCGCACCAAAGCTCAGTGCACAGTGTATACCGAGATGAAGCTACCAACAGAACACCACTCCTCTCACTATCCTACTGCCTCTTCACCCTACTAACCCATCCCGCCTTCTCCCCTGCAGATCCGCCAGAGCGCCTGGGTACCAACTCCGTTGGTGACGGTGGGCGGTCCAAATACCTCTAACATTTAACATGAAATACTGAGTTTCAGGCCAGTGAAAAAAAAACATGCAGCATCGCAAATTAAACTGTGAAGCAATTCTTGGACACTGTTTACAGGTTTCATGACAGAAGAAAATGAATTTGAATACATACATTCACAGAAAGTAAGTTGGCAGTTGATTTACAAACCCTTCCAGGGGGGAAACCCTTAAGCCCCTGCCCTCCCCTCCTAGTCCTCCCCCACCAAACGTTGGCCACGATATTCTTTATTAAACAGAATGAAGAACGACATTTTCTGTCACTATTACTAAATTCCTGCGATCAACGTTATGCAGATTGATTATATCACTGTCTACCATGAAAGACCTGATTTTTCTGCACTTAAAAGTGCATGAAATGTGAGTGAAAGTCTACACATTGTAACTGATTTTGCAAACATGTCAGACATGAAAAGTACCTGTTATTTTGGAATGCACTTTCCTCTACCTTTCACGCCTGCTGCCATCATCCCTATTCCCAAAAAGCCTACTCTTGCGTCTTCCTTTCCGTCCAATTTTTGACCAATCTCCCTTCTCCCCTTCCTTTACTCCCTGTTATCATCCTTCTCTCACCTCCACCCTCTTCTTCCCCCTCTCCAGTCTGGCCTTTGCCCTGTCCACTCACAAGAATCTGCTCTTTTACATGTCTCAAATTCATTACTCGCAGATCGGCACAGTAAACTATCCTCAATTCTCATCCTTCTTGATCTTTCGGTTGCCTTTGATACTGTCGATCACACTGTTCTTTTTTCTTCTCACTTCAGTTGGTCTTTCTGGGTCTGTTCTTAAGTGGTTTGAATCTTATCAAATGTTCCTATTCCGTTTCTTGGGCTGGACACCTCACCTCATCCCTCCAGCTTCCCTTTGGTGTCCCTCAAGGTTCTGTCCTTGGCCCCCTTCTGTTCGCGCTGTAATCTATTCCTGTTTCTGCTCTCACCAGGTCCTTCAATCTCTCATGTCATTTTTAAGCTGATGATGCCCAAATCTCCCTGTTCTCTCCCTCTCATCAATATACTGTATCCTCCTGTCTTTCTGCTGTTAAGACATGGATGGCTTCTCACTGTCTGCATCTTAATTAAGCAATAGGCCATGAGCAGGGCGGGGGCATTACCACTTCAGGCAATGTCCCGGGGCCCATAGTTACAGGCCCGAGCGAGGGTCCGTCTCTGTGAAATGCTGGAAGCGAGTCATAATTAGTGGCGGGAGCACGCTCCCGACAGCAATGTGCATAAGGGGACTGGCCACCACATCAGTGTCCTACTCTCCTGCACCCCCTGGAAGGCGCAGGTCGTCTTTGACAATAAGATGACCTGTGCATTTCTGAAATCAGCGGAAAAGACAGAAGCGCATCCTTTGCACTTTTTTCATTTGCGCTCCTTTTTAGAGAATCTGACGCTCTAAATTCAGTGTAACAAGAATCTGAAGCTCAGAATGCAAAACATTCCACCTGGAAGGGTAATCCTATGTACAGAATCCATCAGAAAGAATGGGATCTTCTGCACAGGAAGCCTTAACCCCTTCACTGCTGGGGTAGTATGCACATCTATGCAAAAAGGACTTGCATGCTCGTCCTCCGCACTAAAGGTGCTCACAACTTTATGACCTTTACTTCACTACACCTTTACTTCACCGCATCAGCTGAACAGCCCCAAACCTTTATTTTGTGACCTTGTGCAATATACATTGACAAGCCCTTTACTTTCCCATTCCGTTTTTTCAATATGACCTTAACTGCCCAGCGCCTGCACTTCAATATCTTCCCTTCTACACACTGGTACTTCAGCGTGACCTTTGCTGCCCCATAACTTTACTTCAGATAGCCATCACTTGCCAACACCTTTAATCTAAAGTGGCACTTCCTGTCCTGCACCTGAACCTCAACCTGACATTGACTGCCCTGCACCTGCACTTCAACATGAACTTTACTGACCCACAGCTGGATTACAATTTACATGACCTTCACTAGCAGCACCTTGCACATACATGTGACCTTTTGTGCCCCATGCCCTTGCACTAAAATACTTTTTCTGTATTGTATTGCACCAAAACTACACTCTAGCATCACAATTACTGCCTCTCACCCTTGCTGTCATGTTTTCAGTAAGGAAAACTCTAAGACACAATTGCTGGTAAAGTATCCCCTGAGGAGTTGTAGGGTGGGGCTTCGCCTCTATGTGTGTGTGTGTGTGTGTGGCATTGCTCAGTCATAATTGTAGTCAGTATTTTTGATATGTATATTTTTAGCAGTGTTTTATAAAGTGTCACTAGTATACAAGATACCTGAGAGAGTTTACCATCCAAGGTTGAGGGTTTGCAAGAGGGGTGATGGTGAGAAGGGTTTACCTTCAGGGATGGTACACAGAAGAGCAACATTGAAGAATGTACAAGTGTTGTGCTGGACAACACATTCCGGGCTTGGTTACATGCACACCATTTTTAGTTAATCATGGGAGGTCAATAAGTGGAGATTCTTGCCTATGTTCAGGTGGTGGCGGCTCACATTTCGTGGGTTGCGAACGCACTTTTGAACATGACGGTTTTCAGTCATTTTTCTGAGTTCCAGATGGTTGAGAGCTAATCTCATTTCAGATGAAGAGGAGGGGGGGGGGGGTCCTTACGCATGTCAGGCTTTTCTTCCCAAAATTCCTTTTGATTTGAAGGATTGGGGACAAGTTCTTCGGTGGTGGTCAATCGCAGGGATATTCTAGGGTTGTAATTGGAGAATTGGCTCATGAGATACTTCAGGCCAATGTACCAGGCTGCTCGCCTAGTGATACAGAGAGCCTTGAATTCTCATTCCCATTGGTTGGGAGCCAATGAAGGCTCTTTAGTACTCTGGATTTCTGATCTTGTTTTTTACTCCAAAGTCCAGACGGCCTCTCTGTTTTCTTTTGATGGAGTCCCTTTAGTTTCATATCTGAGGATACTGAGAAGGAGGTTGCTACAATACAAAAGACAAGATGTGATGGCTGAAAGGTTTAGAATCAATTGTGCCTGCTGGGCCTAGAGGCCCAACCTACTCCTCACTGATGACGTCCAATGAGGCCGAAACATGTCTGGGGATGCTTGTGGTCTCGTGCAGAAGGGATGTGGCCTAGCACTTCGGACAACATCTTCTCTGGTGTTTTGAGTGTGAAATGGCAGCTCTTGATTGTTGCCGAGACGTGTTTGTAGAAAGTGAGATCCTAGCTGAATGTCCCCCTCAGATTCTTCGCCACTGATACTTGTGTTTGGCCACCATTTGAGGATGATCAATTGGATGCAGGCAAAGTTGGATTCTGACCATTCATGACTAAATTGCTGATTTGGGGTCATCGTCCAGGTGAATTCTCATTGGGCGTCATCAGCATGTAAATTAAATCCAATAACACAGTGGTTGAGGATCTCTGATAATGGTCGGGTGTAGGTCTGTTAAATAGTCATGGGGACTGTAAGGACCCACGAGGCACCCCACATGGTAAAGGGAAAGATTTGGATGTGAATTGTCCCATGTCTACTGTGTCCGTATGATTTGTTAGGAAGGATTCAATCCATCTGAGATCTCTGTCGGAGATGCTCATACCTTGCTAGGACAATAGCATGGCCAGTGGAGCCATAGGCTGAGAGTTTGAGAAGGATGTTGACTATTGGTTGGTTGGCGTTAAAACATTTTAGGGACTTTTTGCTCTTTTGCTTCTTATTTTTTAGAACTCTGACATGTTTTTGTTCCCAGAGGGATTTCTTCTGAATTTCCCCTGCCACTGAAACCCTTTTTGACTCTTCTTTGAGCATATTTTCCCATGGTAGCCCATAACTATCCTAGAACTGAGGTACTTTCTAAGCCCGCCAATGTGCCCCTACGGTGATTATATCACCCTGCATTGGTTTTAGGAAGTAGGCTGTTAGCAGCTATTCTTGAATACCTGGGTTTAGCAAGCGAGACTTTCAGGCAGAACTTTAGCAGCCTCAAACGATTACCTTAGGAAATGTCCCAAAAATAGCTTCCAAAACTAAAAGATCTGGCCAGTAAAAGCCTACCTACTACTAAAGCCACTAAAATGCGAGACAAAATGTCCCTCCAACAGTTCCTCAATTCTCATCCCCCCTTCTCTTCGATACAACAATGGGTGTATCAGCACTGACACCCTTCCCTGGAGGAATCAATCAAGATTTGTAATGCCATCCAGCAAGCCGATAGTGGGCTATCACATCAGCATTATCCCACCAACCTTGTCCTCAAACCCTTGATATTGAGGGGGGGAGCTGTTGCGCATGTTGTAGAATCAGATCTTCTGGGCCTGGGGGAGCCTCTGCTCGGATCTCCCCGACACATCCTGCCAGCGAGCGTTATGAGGAGGACACGCACCATGAAGCCCAGCAACGCCCGCACTAGACTGCATCTTCATGTGGCAGGGAGACGGTAAGCCACAGAAAAGGGGTGCATACACCTAAAACACAATAAGCGCTATCCCCACATAAGCACACTAATCCACATTTTCTCTAATTCGACACCCAGCAGTGTACACTTGAGAGGCGGCTGTGTGGGCGAGTGTGTAATGGGACGGTATGTCAGCCCGAACCACCCGCAACACACACAGGGCGGGCAACCTCTCCATAAACGCACCGCATGGCTGTCACAGCGCCTACCCAACTCACGCACACAAAGCAGGCTGTTATCCCAAACCGATCACAGCTAGGGACAGCGACCTAGTGCTACGAGCTGCAAGAGATAAACAGGAATTTAAGCTGGTATCCAATGTGATTCGGATCTTCCCGGATTACACGCTGGCAGTGCAACAAGAAAGACGGTCATTCACAGCCGTTACGAAAATGCTTCATGAACGCATGATTCCCTACGCAATGTTGTACCCAGCAGACTTCGCCTACAGCACAACAATAAAACATACTTCTTCACCTTCCCAGAAGAAGCCGCCACATTTGTGGAGACTAACATCCCAACCCGAGCCAAACAGACACCCGGTGTCAAAGGGAACAGTAAGAACACTTCACTGGTGCATGGACAAGACGGGTGAAGCAAATGATTAGAAGCCGAACCATGGACCAGTAGACACAAGGCTACATTTGGGGCCAACTACAGCCTACTACTTCCCTGGGAAGAAACTGATATACTACAAAATGCCTCAGTTTATCATGTGTACTGGTAATGTAACAAGTTTGGAAACCTTAATGGCAGTCATATTGTGGTCTTTGACCTCAGCTGCCACAGAAGCGACCCCCCCAATGCGGGTGCCTGAATATGTTAATGCGGGTGAAAGGGGTGGAAGAAAATACACAGCTGAAGTTCGGGGAACTATGAGGGTGGGGGTGGAAGGACAGTGATGTTTGGGGAGTTAAAGTTAAAAATGCACAGGCACACGTAGACTGGACACACAAGAAATCAATGGGACACTTGAATAGAGTTGATCTGACTAGAGATAGCGCAGAGTATGGCTGAGCAGAACCCAACAGGGGTTAACTTAATAAGCTGGAATGTAAGAGGGCTTGGGATGCTGGTGAAAGCAAGAAAAATAATGGCATACATCAAAAGAATTGGAGCCCGAATTGTATTTCTCCAAGAGACACACTTGCTGGGATACCAGGTGGACAAGATAGCGCTGGGGTGGGCTAACGCTTTTATACATCTTAATCTAGCAAAGTCTGGGGGGTACTAATGCTAATACACAAAAGGTTGCCATTGACACACTACGCGACAGAGAGCGATCCAGAGGGACGATATGTGATGGTCCATGGGAAACTAGCCGAAGTAGAAGTCCTACTTATCAATCTGTATGGCCCAAATGTAGACGACCCTGAATACTACACTGGGGTCTTTTCAGAAATGACCCAAATAACCTACAGCACACATAATTAGCGGTGGAGATTTCCAGAACACTCACCAACGCAGGCCATTGATACACACGCTTATAGCAGACCTAGACCTGCGTAATGTATGGCGGTCGCTGCTTGGATCACAGCAAGCATATACATTCTACTCATTCGTGCATGATATTGTCAGACCACTATCCAATATTGATAACCATGCACATTCCCAGGGTCTCCCTGCAAAGACCCCCATTGAGTTAAGGCAGCTGCACTATCAGATCATGTGTACAAGACTAGCATGACCCAACATATCACCGAATATTTTGAAAAGAATTACAGCTCCGTTGAGAGTCCGGCAATCCCATGGCAGGTTTTTAAAGCATATATCAGAGGCACTGCCATCTGAACTGAGCTCGGGGTACTTAAGGACATCAGGAGGGAGCTGGGGAGAAGGGAGGGAAAAATAGCCAAACTACAGGAAAAATATGACACCAACCCCACGGCACAGACAAAGCTAGATATTAAAACCCAACTAGAGGAATTCAGAACAGTGACAGAGCGAGAGATACGCTATTTTGATAGGCCAGCCGCCACAAGGTGGTATGGTGAGCAAGAACAGCCCGGCAAACTCCTACCATAGATGGTAAGAGGGGAACGAGGAAACACAAACACTCCATGTATATAACACGGGCAGATGGAGTAGTGGTCACCGAGCAGAATGAAATAGGAAAAGTTTTTACGATTTCTAAGCTGGCATATACTCCCACAAAAGTGCAGCTACGGAGGGGGAAACAGACAGGTATCTGGCAAAAAAAAACACTGCACTCGTGTCCACCGAAACGAAGGACGCCTTGGAATGCCCCTTGACGCAGGCCGAGATAACAGAGACCATTAAATCCTTGCCAAACAGGAAAGCACCAGGCTTTGACAGACTCTGGCCGAGTTCTATATAGAATTCGCAGAGGTCTTGGTGCCCCGACTCCACGGCGTCTGGACCGAGGCCCTAAAAATGGGCTAACTTCCTGAAACAACTCGTGAAGCAATTAT
Source organism: Ambystoma mexicanum (assembly GCF_040938575.1). Taxonomy (NCBI): domain Eukaryota; kingdom Metazoa; phylum Chordata; class Amphibia; order Caudata; family Ambystomatidae; genus Ambystoma; species Ambystoma mexicanum. The sequence goes on along the minus strand of NC_090925.1, from coordinate 58,469,698 downwards.
AATCCTGCTGCTCAAGCCCGGGAAGCGACCCGAGGAATGCGGATCCTACAGACCGCTTTCATTGATAAATACGGATGCGCAAATATTCGCAAAGATACTGGCCACACGCTTGAATCCTTTGATGCCGCACCCGGTCCTTGAAGACCAAGCGGGTTTTGTATTGGGTAGATCCACGGCAACAAATATCCGCCGCTGCTATAACATACTAGCATCGGTCCCTATAAACACGCAGGGAGTGGCACTAGCACTAGACATGCAAAAGGCCTTTGATACCATCTACTGGCCGTTCCTGTTCAGGGTAATGAATAACTACGGGTTCGGACCAAACTTAATAAGCTGGATACGGATACTCTACACGCAACCGTATGCCAGAGTATGCATCAATGGGACCCTATCTGCGATCCTGGAGTTGGTGGGAGGCACACAGCAGGGCTGCCCGCTATCACCCCTCCTATTTGCACTGGTAATAGAACCACTTGCAGACCTACTGAGAGTGAGATACAGCAAGGTCAGGATCCCTCAGACGGGCAAATTAGAGATCATCACTCTATATGCAGATGATATAATGCTGTTTTTGAGGAATCCTGAAATTAACTTTGGGAGGGTGCTGCACACAGTTAAGGAATTTGGGGAATACTTTGGTCTGAAACTGAACTCAACCAAGTCCGAGATGTTCCCCATCACAGAGGCTAAACAAAAACCCACAGTATTACATGGACTATTATGAGCCCCCAACTAGGTAAAATATCTAGGCGTAGAAATAGCACGCACGGCACAACTTGTGCGTACCTTGAACTACACAACGCTCACAGGCACATTACGTGATACACTGGATAGAAGGAAGCCCTAAGGCACCACACTCAACAATCGAAACACACACACTGGGCTCGACAAAGCTCCTACACAGAGCGGCAGAAGTGAAAATCAGAAACGATAACACCACTAACCCGGCACAGGTAACATGCACCACCTGGACCAGAATGGGGGGGCAACCCGGACATGCAGTGTTATACAATCCAAATATGCCCTTGTGGGATGCACCCTACCTTCCCCCAAAACAAGATAAAATACTCCCGCACACTGGGGGACCAGAGGAATAAACCGTTATGGGGCCTATTCTCAAATAAACAATTGGTCAGCTGGGAGGGGATCAAAATGACCATAGGGGACAACCCCCTTCAGAGTTTACAATATCTATGAATGCGCTCGGCCATCGCAAATGTATGGGGAACATTCCCTACTGAACCGCAGGCGCACCTGGGCTTACGTTATATATTCACCGCAAATGCCACCAAGGCATCCGCTTCCACATTATATAAAATTGTATCATCGACCACGGAGGCACCATCCCCGGATGCTAGCGGGAAATGGGAACATGATCTAGGCCACACCTTTACGGACAAGCAGTGGACACAGATGTGTGGACTGACGAAGAATCTATGTTGCAACTCACGATACCGTCTGATACACTATAAGGTACTACACAGAACTCATCATACCCCGGCTAGGCTTAAGAGCATATACCCTATGGCAGATAGGAAGTGCCCCAGATGTTGGAGTGAGGAGGCACGCAATTATCTAAATACTGGGCAGACATATTTAGCAAACTGGATGAAATGGCAGATCAGCCCATTGTGTGGGATCAAGGTATATGTTTGCTGGGAACAGTGAGCAAAATGAACCTCACGTGGCGCAAGTTGCTTAATCTCAGTTTATTACTGGCAAAGCAAGTAGTATTGATGCAGGGGAAATGTAAAGAACCACCCACGAAGAGTGATTGAGAAAAATATATGACATGGGCGAGTGACTATCAAGAAGTATATATCACTCTATTACCCATGCAAAACCGCCCCAGAGACATGTGGGGCAGATACAGGCAATACCTCTCACACATATGTGAAAGGGTAGAAGACTCAGACGTATTGTAATCATGAATGTAAAGTGTACTCAATGTTTAACAATGTAAAGTTGATGATACAAAATTGCAACTGTGCAAGTTAAAATAAAAACCAAAAAAAAAAAAAAACATGATATTGAGACCATCTCCTGGTACATGGAAACCAGTATATAAAAAGAAGTTCCAACTCAATGTATGGGAAGAGACAAGGCAACTTAGTAAGTGTCATCAGATTACACTCCAGCCAATCAAGACCATAAAATATCAATTGGGTGACACCTTATCCAAGTAAGCTTAAAAACCCACCTGCGAGGACGATGCTCGCAATTAAAGTTATTGTTTTGAGCTTCACTTTCCAGACTTAATTTGATATTTTATTGTGTAACAGTTTTGCCCTAATACTTGGAAAAAAGAAACAACCTGGTTTGTAATAAACATTTCTTTAATTAAATAACAAGGCAGAAACATATCTAACATGTGATTTGAATTACGTTGGGAATGCACCACCACTTCCCGTCTAAACCAGGCAGCTCCATGAGGTAAGCTCTTCTTTGAGTCTCTCAGGTAATCTGGTCCTGCTTCGGGAAAGGCCTCTGCGTTCAATACAATTTGGGAAAGTGTTTTCTTTAAAGGGATTTGCCCATTTGCTACGTCCAGTTGGAATCCAATTTGCTCATTTTCTGTCGTAGAGGTTCTCTTGCTCCTCTGTTTTCCCAAAACTGTCCTTTCATTCTATATGTTTGAGCTTAAATACCCAGAAACCTCCACCCATAAGTGGAGGGTGAATATAGCTAATACCTCACGGGCTGTGTATTTTATTGGTCTTCAGACCAATGGGTAAATGATACGTTCAACACCCACTCCTTTCTTATAAGCTATGTACCATATGAAGGCAGAATATGGGAAGATATGTATTTTGGGTTCTTTTGCCCTAAACCCTCCCCCTCACATCTGACATCACAGAATTACAGAGTTTAGGAAGAGTAATTATACAATTAGTATAGGTTCTGTGCACCTCAGAGCATATAAAATTACAATTTCATGAGGCACTCACTGTTTAAATTATGTACCAATTCATCCCATGTCTCTAGAATGTATAGTTGAAAAGGTATGATTTTAATATTTTAGTTGCAACACTTCACATAATGCCAGTAATCTTGCAAGGATCCAAGTTCACAAGAATGCACATATGCATGTTTTTCTAATAGGACATTTGAAGAGTAAGGTACAATTTTACGAAGTTTTAAGTTCACTTTAAGCCTCACTTCCAGCAGTGAGGAATCAAGGGATTCAGTCACTTGCCCCAAAGGTGAGCCCCTTCATGTGAGATTAGGGAGGTGAGCCTGCAATGCAACATTAGCCCTAGGGAGCGAGACCTCACAGGGAGAGAATCCCCTCTTGGTGATAAGGATTCCCTTTCAAGTGAGGAACTCCCTTCTCCTTATCCACCGAAATTCCAATACCACTTAACTAATTGACAGACCACTAGATTCTTCTTTCCTATGTTATTGTGCCAGAGGAAAAATATCAGCTTGGTACTGTGAAGAGTAAGAACATAAGAGGAATAAAGAATGCTTGTCTGTCAATCACTGCGACGAAGAAGCCAAGAAGAGTTATGATGAACGTGGCCCAAACAGAAAGGAAGCCCCAGGACTGCCTCAGAAAAGCAGGAGGGCCAGGAGAACAAGGTAGTGAGACCCAAGAGATCCAAACCGGAAGGATCGATGTGGCTGGGAGACAGAGAAAGTTGATGTTTTGCACACAAAGGAACAGCTATCACAGAGAAGTACCTGCAGTACATGGTACACCTGAAAGACTGTACAAAGCATGTAAAAGTCCCAGGAGGGACGCGCAAGCACAGCCAGAGTCGAGCCCTAACATTGATGTGCCGGAGAGGCAAGATGCCAAAGACGAACTTGAGGAATTCTGTCCAGGGAACCTGACTAGGGTACCAATCCAAAAAGGTGGTGGCCTGGAAGGGGAACAGGTGAAAAAACATTTAATCGGTGATACCAGCATTGGATACCGTAACGTATTGGAAGAGAGGCCAGAGAGAAGCTGTAGAGCCGCTTGGAGCGGACACGAAGAAGAAAGAAGAATGCTGACCCGGTGACGCAAACTCCTTTCACTGCAAGTAACAGTGAGAGATGGAGACCCAGGAACGAGTCACAAATGTAAAGAGGGACAGAGATGTTATCCCTATGAGCAAATCAAATATACACATTAAAGAAATACCTCTCGTCCCAGTGAGAGGCAATACAGGGAGAGAATTATTCAAGAGTTTATGATAATTGTCCCAGTGAATGGCGAGACCACAGGAAAAGTGAGGCACATTCGGGGACTCATCAAACACATCACAGTGAAAGGTTAGTTACCAGAGGATCGAAACTCATTCATGGACTTATCATAATGGCCCCAGTGAATGGCAATATCAAAAGAGTAACAAAAGTAAGACTTTTCCAAGATATCTCAGTGTGGAAAAAAATAGCGAAGGAAGGAAGACCCCAGGAGTGAATCAAATATAACATTGGAGAGAGCTCCCTTATCTCAGTGAGAGGTACCACAGTCAGAAGGGGAAGTATTATTTGAGAGTTCATCATACTGGTCCCAGTGAATGGCAAGACCATGAGATAAGTGAGGCACATTCAGGGACTCATGAAACTCGTCCCAGTGAAAGGAGAGATTACCAGAGCAGTGAAATTCATTCAGGGACTTATCATAATCATCCCAGTGAATGGCAAGACAAAAAGAGGAGGAGGAGTCAGAGACTTTACCTAGATATCTCAGTGTGGAGAAAGCAAACCTAAGAATAGAGGGTTGGGTCAAACTCCTGTGTATGAATCATACAAAAAGATAAATGGATTGTGAAGTAGAATTTACATTCAGAAACTCAGAGAATCACCAGAGAGAACCCCGATAGGAGTCTAAAGAATCCAGGGAAACGGGACACCAGGACCTGGAAAAGCCCATTGAAAGAATGGAAGAGTCTGTAGTGAGAAATAGCAAGAGACTATTTAAAACAAACTCTCATATTATAGAAAGCTTTGACAAGAAGCCAACCAGGAGAAGGGAGTCACTCTCCTGGTTCTTTTGTTTGTACTACTAGTGGTAGGGTCAGTTATACTAGTTTCTGGTGCAGGACAGACTTTTCATGTAGACTTTACTCCTGATGACGAGCACCCTAGTTTAGTGTGTTAGGCAGGAAATCACTTAGGATAGGGAGACGTAGGCCCTTTCTTTATTGTTTTGGAAATAAACCATTTGAATATGGCATCTTTCTTCAGACCTACCACACAACATCATCATTAAGATTCACCCATTCAATATTTCCTGCCTCTCATATGAGCTGGGGTTAGCTGGGGTTAGTTAGGGGTTGCTTTTAAAACCATTTCCACAGTGCACTGCTTTATAACTTTGGGGTAAATTATACTCATTGACCTTGGATCAACCGAGTACGGTGCATTGTGGTTGGCCCAGTTTTCCAGTCATAGTTAGCTATTCATTCTAATGTTAACCAGCTAAGCAAGGAGGTGATAGTTTAACACACACTCCATGGTTTTAAGATAAGCTGTGTATCTATAACCATGGAACCAACGTTCACATTATGTATGAGGGTATCTGTTTTTGTCTTGGACAACTCGCATATGCTTTACATGTTGACCTATGTGCGCTGCAGATTCCCTTACAAAAGAAACTTTTTACCAAATCTGTGTTTGCCAAAACACTACAAGCATGTGATGTAAGTAGTTGTTTGTTGCCACCGCAGAAGTTGTGGGGTGAGATGCGAATGGTTCCACCTTTGGCGTTGCCAAATGGACAGTGCATGTATGTCAGTCATGGGATGTGCAGACTGCTTACTCAGTTGCCCCAGTAGGTGGGCTTTGAGATTGGGGAGATTGTTCATGTGGTGTGGACTATGATGATCTTTCAAGAGTCCATGGAGGTTGTTTTCTTGGGCAACCGTGTCAGTATTACTGTGGCCTCCAAATGTTTGAGGCCCCCGGTTCTTGCTCCCCCGGTTCTTCCTGTGCCACAGTCTGTGGGGCATTGGACCTTTGCGGCTCTGCTGCTTCTATCTGGAACATGTGTAGTGCTGTGAGCTGTGGAAGACATGACGTACATGTCAGGAGCTGTAGAAGCTGACTTAACATGTCAGTGTAGTAGCCCAAACGGTGATCTGTGACACATTACAAGTATGACACAGAGACACAGATATTTTTCTCTTCCTTGGTGGGTATTCTGATTGCTTTTCTGTCTAATGAGCCTCTTAGAGCTGGCACACATATATATCACAGTGTTGTATATTTGCACATTGCACACTTACCTGTTCTACTTGTTTCTACAAGTATAGCCCAACATGTTGTGCATGATAAGCGGTGTCCACATTTCACACCTCACCAGAGTTTGTGCACAAGTGGATAAATGGATGGCTTATTGTGTGAGTTAGGGTGTTGCATAAAGGATTCAAATTATTAAGAAACTACTTATGGCAAGTATGCATTACAGTATGGGTTGTCAATTCCATTCAACTGGTGCTTCTATGCCTGTACCAAAGTTGTATTTGCTTTTTTATCCTGAGCTTCTGGATAATGAGGATGTCACCCTGAGTGAAGGCAATAGTGTGTTTTGTCTCTTTGGAGGGTACACTGATACAGCTGGTGCACTTCACATCACAACTGTGTGTGTTCTCAACTGTCTACTGTGTTGGTTACAGAGGTGATACTGTGGTTCAAGTTAGTCAGTGTATCACGTGTGTGCGGTAGTGTTGGAAACTGTGGCTGCTAGTTACGGGGTTCTCTTTTACTTGTTAAAGTCATGATTTAGGAGGGCCTCTCTTAAGGTGTAGATAATAGCTGCCTAACCCAGCCTCATCTGATTCGAATACCTCAGGAGATGAGGCTTCCATGTACCCAGGGAGGGAGAGGAGAGTGTCAGGACTGTGACAAGGAAATGCAGCACTAGGTGTTATGGAGATTACCTGGACATAATCTGGCCATTATCCCCATGGACTCTTCTCTTTGTCCCAGTCCTAACTTATGATGATGTCATAGCCAAATGTCCAACAGATGAATGATAGTAGGGTGATGGATAACACATCCATTCTGAACCCTCCTGGGGATGAGGGAGTTGGGGTTGGATCACACAAATTGAAAAAGGGATGAGCTGTTTTTTAGAGAAGTGTCTGAGGGTAGATGGGAGTCCTTCATAAATTAGGACTGGGATGAGGAAGAGAAGGACTAGGTGCAATGACAATTTTCGAGTATGCCACTCTTCTGAGGTGGCATCAAATGTGTCTTGAGGGCCGTGGCATATTGACACGTATGTGGCCTTACTATTGCAGTGCATTTAGATTGCTGTGTGTGGCTTTATGTTCCGCTTATGATGCTGACATATCCACTTGAAGATAGATATGTGAATCTGTCTGCAGTGCTCATTGGGATGTTGGATTACAGGTAATGGATGGTACATGGCCATGATAAGAATCATTGGATGATTGGCTTTGCAAGTGGAGTGGCCATGGACCATGCAGTAAGTGGCCGCCTGTTTGTGGATCTACGTGTTTTTGTTGTCATGTTGATCATGGTAGTATCAAGCTTGGACACTCAACATTGCATGACTAGTTGCATTTGATGTGTGTCATGGCCTTCAGAGATCATTGCCAGGATATGGTGGCGTCCAAACAGGCCATTCGTGAGTGCATCTGAAACATGTCTGTTATCTCAGGCGTGTGGTCTCTGTCTAGAATTGGCACATATGATTACAAAGTGGCCAAGTCCTTTTCATGTCCTCACACCACCACAATGGTGGACCTATTTGCAAGCATGTTAGTGTTATTGTGGGCTCTATATGCCCTTCGGACTGTGGCAGCTGATCCCATGCCAAAGGTCCCCTGGCATGTGTGAATGATGTTGAATTTCTGTATCTGGGTACTGTGTAGCACTCTTAAGCCATGTTTATTGAGCACTGTTGGACCCATGAATGCAGGGAATTTTGTGCCGACATAGTTATGGTGTGATAGGGGTGCTGACAAGGGTGGGGTGATTGAGCACGCGTGTGGTTCCTTTGAGATACGCTGCGTGCATTTCTACGGGAGGATAATCTGTTCCGCCAGGTAGGCAATGACTAGTGTGCTATAGGGAGGGTGCTGTGTGTGGTGAGTGAGATGAGGTGTAGTTGCACTTGGAGTGGAGTCAGAGTGAGCCGGAGGTGATGGGTAGATCGTGGTTGTAGATGGCGTGCAACCAGTGCCAGGGAAAAGGGCAAGTGCAGATGGGAGTGGGGTGTATGATTGTGTACAGGGCTGTGGGTTGTTTACTGCAGGATATGTGCTATGTGGCCCCAGGGAGCATTTGAGTGCCTGGTACATTTTCTTGGACTGTGGTGAGTTGGGAGCAGGGTAAGGCCAGTGTAACCTACTGAGTGCAGTATTTGGGATGTGGAGCATGGGCACAGGAGTGTGAAAGCTGATACAGGCGGATAGCTGCCACGCATTGGAACAGGTGGCGAGAGGGCAGGCTCTAGAAGGAGGTTGCTCTAATGCCAGGGACACACGCAGACCAGATCCTACTTGCTGACGCAACCATTATGAAGGAAAATACACGGGAAATGGAATGCCAGACTCTTCTTAAAAGGTATTGCATTGCCTGCAATAGCAGTGCATGTGCCCGCTAAGTCCTCAAATCAACCAGATGTTCTGTCCAGGCAATCAGCCCAATGAATGCGATAAGAATGAATCCGAAACACAGATTGCAATTGACATGAAACGGAACCGATGATCACAGTGCAAGGCCCTGAGGGCAATCTTTACACAAGCCATGATTTCATTGGCCAAAGAGCTTCACACCATTCATCTCCACATCTCTGATTCTGAAGGCACCCTCCCTCATCATGATCCCTCAGCAAAGTAATCAATGACTTTAATCAGACCGTCTAAGCCATATCAACCTTTTCGAACCTCTAATCAAAACGCTGGAACACCCTCCCAAAGGGAATACATACAATAGAGGAGCAGATGACCTTTAGGAAAGCACTGAGAACATGCTGGTTTGACCCACACAAGCTCGAAACTTAGCCAAAAAGATATGCTCAGTTCTAGCCATGCAGAGAGGTACAGCACAAAGCCACTGGTTTCTCATATCAGGACTTCATGGCCATGCAATCCAAGCGGCCTGGCACAGCAGTGGAAGAGACCACTGCACAACTCATGATGTAACAGCATTTCAATCCTACACAACAGCGATCTCCACACTTCGGCAAACACGTCACACACTATATATCTTTGCAAACCTCAAGTTGCCAGTGCAAATCCCACACAGACTCCAAACAGCAGACCGCACACCATTCCAATTGCACGCACAATCGGAACATGGTCACTGCACCCTCACGGTAGACACAGAAAAGCATCCCTTGCAGGCTTGCACTCTCAACCAACCAATACCACCAAGAAATAAAACCCCATTGTGACAATTTTATTCTGAACTGAAACCACCAACACAACACTCATGCGCTTGTGCGCACCCCCTCCACTCCCATCACATCCTCTTATTTTTTGAGTGCCTGGAGACCATATAAATGGCAGAGCTGTGCGCTATAGGTCCAATTAACATTTACATGAACATATGCACAATCTCCTAATCTTTTTTGAAGGGCAGATACCACTCCTCCACCTCCCCTAGTGACGGTTTAAAATGATGCAGGGAAATTGTAATATTTCAACCAAGAAAAGTCTTCAGTGTATTTAAGGAAATAGTGAGGAAAGAGCATTAATCATTTCTCTGGGTGGAGAGGACCATTTAAAAAAAAGATAGAGGCGGTAAAGGGCATTGACAAAAATGAGATAATTACCTAATAGGCTCCACCCATCCAAGGATCGCCCCACATTGATGCGTCCTTGTTTGATGTTTGTTGACCCCATACTTACAAAGCTGCGGCAGAGGCGTTTCTGGGCAGGTTGTTGGGGGCTGAGGGGGCTATAGCCCCAGGTCTTTTGGTTGTAGCTCCGGATAGAAGCTCAGGGGCTACAACCAAAAAGGTGACCTAGCCCTGAATCCCGGCAGTCCCGACATTAGCGTAGCATCTTTTTTTCAGACTCGGCAACATCCCTGCGCTGCGGCATGGGTGGTGAGCTCCAGATTTGAAACACTGGTCTAATCTCTGAAGCTGCGCCATCTATGGCTGTTTGAGAAACAGTGGGCAAGTAAAAATCCACAAAAGCCTGCAACTTGGAACCAGCCATGGGAACACGAGCCTGCTTAATTGCCTCACACAGCAGCAACAGTAACCCACCCGGGATGCGTTCCCTCTGGCAGCCGGGGTCCTAAGTGCCGAAAGTGCAGTCAGACATGGATGACTGCAAGATAATAGGCACCACATGGGCACTGCTAGCTTCGTTCTGTTGCTACCGCCAAGAAATGAGTACACATTTTTAGGTAGAATTCTTTTCCAGACTCTACAGATGATGATATATTTTTTAAAGGGTACAATATAATAAATTGATAATGTCATATTCCTCGGAGATCCAAATTCTGCAAAGCTTTTGGTAGAATGGCCTGAATTTAGCCATAATGTACCCACATCATCACAACTCCCATCAATTCCCATCACCTAAATCTGCTTGATCCAACTATTAGTGATTGTTGGAAATGCTTTGGCTTGTGTGAAATGTGGTATGTCTCCAGCAAACTCAATACATATGTTCTGGAATTGCCAACCCATGATCCAAAACTGGAAAAGTGTGGCCGAAACATTAAGAGATATTGTTGATGTTCCTCCTACTATGTCCACTATAAAATATCTGTTGTGGGATATTGATAATGTTTGATGAAGGTTTTTTAACCTTGCCTGTATTGTGGCAAAAAATGGTATCCTTCGACAGAGGGAATCGAAATCGGCCCTACCTGTGAAGAGGGGATAAGGGACATGGTCTATACCAGAGAGAGGGAGGAGAACTTTGTCGCTATGATACTCCCAGCCTGTAGGCCTAAGAACATTTGGACTTGGCGTATTGTGAGAAACCTGAAGGTGTCTCATCCACTAGTCCCCGGGGATCTGTCATCCTGGAAGACAGGGCACGGCCATCGCTTTTGGATCCAGTTCCTGGGGTGGACCAGTGCGGGAGGGTCACCTGGATGGGGGGTCTTCGGGAAGTGGAAGTGGTACACAGGACGGCGAGATGGGGTATCCTCTTTCCTGTAACACCTTTTCCCATAGGATACGTAGAGTCTCAACCCCTGACCCCCTTTTTCGACATGAATACTTTCTCACCAACAACTCACTGTGAGGAAAAAAACGGACTAACACCCAAACACATGTCTCACTAGAATGGTCAGGCAGGGTCTGACAATTATTGATCATTACACACACCTGACGTCCATCACGCTTGCCCACACAGATAAAAGGTGGAGTATGAAAGCACACATTGAGCAAGGTAAAGCACACGAGGAAGCAGCAGTTCCAAGATGGCAGTTTAATACAAGGCGGAACACAGCAAGACCGAAGAGGATTGCAAGGAGGGAAATACCCTTGACCTTTTCACTGACAAACCACATCTTTCATGAGCCTTCAAAAACGTAAGAAACATAACACCTGGATTTAAAGCTAAAGAATCCACTATTTAGCCCGCTTTTATGATAGGTTATATTTGAAGGTGTGGACAGGTTAAGTCTTAATTGGTGTATTAGTTTTCATGTGAATGTCCTCCTCTGCTTTTCTGTATTTTCCTAGGTTGCTAGGATCAGTTGCTGCAGGTGTGCTAATCACTGGAGCCCCACATGCTAAGGCTGCAACTAATGGAGACGTCATCTTAGAGTCAGGCTCTTCCAAGAAGGCGGTTGTCCGTTCCTGGGCTTGTGTTAGGGACTCTGCCTGCTCTGGTGAATGTTGGTGATCTCTGCACCTGCAGTTTGTAGATGGTGAATGAGCCCCACTGGAAGATATAATTCTCTCATGTTTCATGGGCAGGTATATAGACTACAGCAATTGGATATTTTCACGCAGGCTAGCGCCGATCTGGTGACTCATTGACAGCTGTGCAGATTGGGTTTGCGGATCGTCCGCCCGCGGTTGGTAAAAGTGCCGACCTCAAAAGTAATTCATGTGACTTTTTATCCGGGGTTGCCTACCAAGGCTTTAGTTGGCCTGTCCTACTCCTTTGCCTCTTTTCTTAGGAACTACTCTCCTTGTATGTACCGAGTTCCGTGCTGAATTAAATTACTTCTATCACTTCTTGCCAGACTTTTAACTGTTATTTTATTTCATGACATCCGATATCCCCTCTAAAGGGATTTGAGTGCTATAGGGCCCCGGCCCCAAACAACTCCAATCTGCATTTTTGGCCAGGTGAGCGGGGACTTTGTCACATTACAGTTAACAGCTGGATTAAAGGGGCAGAAAAAGGTTGCTTATTTTCTGAAGACAATTAGATGCACTATGTACGGGGTTCTCTTGTGTCTATTGTGTGAAATTCTGCTGTCCTGCGGAAGAAAGCGAGATGCTATTTTTAGGAGTAGGCTTGAGACACATCCTGCTACTTCTTCCTGAACCTTCAACCACATTTCTGAGTCTTTGTTTCACGATGTATGCACCAGGAATGATAGTGTGACAGAATGTCACATGTGTAAATGCGCGTAACCTACTGTCTTCCAGTTGGAACAGACAGTGTCTCACATGCATATTATTGCGAGGCTACATGCTCACTATAACCAAGAGCCAAGTACCCCTCTGTAACTAAGACAATTTCGTGCAACAGCACCTCGATGCCCTTGGGCTGCTAGTGCGCTTTACAAATCCAAATAAATAAATAAATACATACATAAATAAATAAATAAATGACAATGTGGGAACTTTGCATGGCTCGCCCACAGGAAAGCACAGTGGGCTCAGCGCCTGCACACTACCATAAAAGTCTATTTCAATGTTTGATTCTTCAATCAATACAGTACATACCTTTGAGAAGTACAGCGTAAACAAATGCTATACAAGCACCAAGTCCCAAAGTTATTGATGTTTTTTATTTAAACATTAAAATGAATCATTTAACGGCTTGTTTCTAGTATACGTGTGACACCTCCAGTCACGGGTCTGACTCAGCCATTTATTGTTCTGAGGTCGACACACTGTGCACCATCACATGGTCTATGCTATTACAGCTCCTAAAAGCAGGGCAAAACCGGCATTGACCATTATCATGAATGCGATTATTAGTATTTATCGAGCCTTGGGCTAAGAACTGGTCCCTTTCTTTGCGTTGTGTAGTATTGACACAATTCTGGTTTGGTTTGTGTGGGAATTGTCTGAAGAAGGAAACTATGCATCCAGAAAGCTTTCAAGTCAATAAAAGGTGTTTTAGTGAAATGTTTAACATTTTTGAATAAGCAAGCTGGATAATTTGGATATCATACTAAGTGCCCAGACTATCATTTTAAGTGTCTCACATATCAGTGCTTTCCTACTATGACTGGGTGATGTTTCCACCCACCAAACTCTCAAGCCGAATTTGGGATTTGGCTGACTTGAGTGACTAGGCACGATTCAGAGGCAGGTTAAAGTCTTGCCCAAAGTCATGTGCAAGCTCTGTGGGGTGCCAATCAGAACCACTGAACCTCTGAAAGAGAGTTGGCAGGCCAATCACAGCCCCAGAATCTGCTACAGAGCTTTGGTACCTGCAGTGTTCCTTTAAGAAACACACGCGGCAGAGTGACGTAACTGTCACATGTGCAAGATAATAAATGGGACATGTCCGTTGTTGCCTCAGGACACGTGCGGAGCCCGGACAGAGAAAGGTGCCTTGTGTCATCTGTGGGGCTAGGTGGGGCTCGCTGTGTACACGACTCGTTAGGAGCCATGCAACATGAGCGACAAAGAGGTTGTCTGCTACGGCAAGGACTCACTGGGCTAGGCGGCGGTGAATCCGAGTTTTGACTCGGGGAAAGTATGATTTCACCAACTGTGGAGCCGATATATGCAGTGCAGCGGCCACCATTTTGTTGTCCAAGTCATGGAGGTTGAGGCTCCCTAGGGAGTGCTTGTGCATCTCCCTGGTGAAATGTTGGGATGCTCCATGAGACAATTTAAAAACAAGTGTAATAAGAGGATTACAGAAGCTGGAAAGAACGAGTTTGACATTTTCCATGTTCTTGATGTTGTTTTGCCGGCAATTGGAGAGACGACACAGGGAGTCCTGACACTTTGTCTTGGGCACAAGTATGGATTGTTGTTTTCACTATTTGTGAAAGGGAGGAGCTCTTTCACAGTGACATTTTCTACTGCACTAGTGGGGGCAGACCGAGGTGTGTCGAGGAGGGAATGTCCTGGCCAGTGAACTTGTGTTGAACAGTGGAGGAGGTGAACCCCCAATTTTTCTTCTCTTCTTTCCTGTGTGGGTTATAGCCCCTGGTTTTATTCGGTGCTCATGCACCCATGCACACAGTGAATCACATGTAGGAGGAGAGCGTGGCTCAGCATACACAAGGTTGGCTGCCGGCTAGTGCCATCCACATGATGGGTGACCAGGATGGTGGAGGAACTGCTGCTGCAGGGGTTGTGCAGGTGGGAGTGTGGGCACCACACCAACATGGTGCACTGGCCCTGATGTTGGAGGTTGATGTTTCAGGGGCCCCATCCAGCCTGGGTCTGCGGTGGAACTCATGGATTGACTGGACGGCCACAGGGGAGACTGGCGATGAGAGCACAGTGGCGGCCCTCTTGTACTTGGCTGGCCCGGTGTTGCCTCAAATACTTAAGACTTTGCAGCCGGTGGACAATTCCTATGATGCAGCAAAGAATGCAGTAAAGATGCAGCAGAGAACACTTCATGCCCCTTGCTAACATTGATTATGAAAGGTTTTTGATGTGTAACGCAAGGCAAAAAGACAAATCCCTAGACTTGCTTCATGGATGTCTGCGACGGATGGCAGCGATCTGCTAAGGGGAGAATGAGCAGGGCCTGATTCATAACCAGTTAATCCAGGGGTGTGCTTCCGGCAAGCTATGTCGCCAAGTGCGGAGGGAACCAAGCCTAACACTGTATTATATCCTCTAACTTGGACACTCCAATAAGGTGGCAGATACACATTCTACCAAGATGGACGCAGTGATATGTTCGCAGTCAAGGGACGAGAGGGGCCTGGCAGGCCGTAGGATAGAGAAGAAGGATAGAGTCAGCAGATCACCAGAGTCATGTCTAAAGTGGTAGTTATGACCTTCCACACCCAACGGAATGCCCAGCAAAGGGCAAGGCATGTGGGAGGTGCGGGAATATTGACCACTGTTCACCCATGTGCCGAGCTCCACTCCCGGTGGTGGTCTGGAGAAGTCCCATCACGGCTGGATTATTCAAGCAGCAGCCACCACCGAATGAGGCCCTCGTTGACCAGGAGGAGGAGGGAGAAAGCCAAGAGAGTGAGAAAGACGGCGGTGAAGAGAACATCTTTTTCATTTCCAATGTAGCGTGATAAAACCGAAGGCCAGGAGACAGCCGAAGTGCATGGTGCGCGTGGATGGGTCACCAATTCTGGTGTTAATGGATACAGGTGCCTCTGTCAATGTTATGACACAATGAAGGAACCCCCCTCACTGAAGCATCCAAAAGCATGCATACTCACTTTTTCAGGGGAACAACCGATCCCACTATTGGGTGCATTCATGTCACAGGTGGAGCATGGCACCAGTTCAATCAAGGCCAGTTTCTATGTCATGGATGTGAGTGCAAACACCCTTCTGAGCTGCAGCTGAGGCTCTGGGGATCATGTGTTTTGCATACAGTGTACGTGGAGGATGTACACAAGGTGTTGGAAAGCTTTGCAGACGTATTCGCTGGAATCTGATGGGTGGTGGGGGAGCTGATTAAGCTACACATAGACAAGTCCATCTGACCTATTGCCCTGAAACATCAGAGGGTCTCTTTTCATCTTAGGGAGTTGGTGGACAAGGAGCTGGAGAATCTTTTCAGCTTTGATATCATTGAGAAGGTCAAAGGGCCAATGCCCTGGGTGTCACCAATTGTCATTGGACAGAAGCCTAAGCAACTTGACTTTGTCAGGATCTGCATGCACATGCAGTGCCCAACAATGAAATAAAGAAGGAGAGACATCTAACCCCCACAATTGATGACATCATAGCTGAGTTGCAGGGTGCAATGATTTTCCCAAAGCTTGATCTGAGGGCTCGATACCACCAGGTCGTACTACATCCAGAATCCAGGTACATTACAACAGTTACGATACACCAAGGCCGGTACAGATACAAATGTCTCAGTTTTGATGCGTCATCTGCCGCCGAGGTGTTTCAAAACATCATCACAGGCACCTTGGCTGACCTGGACGGGTACATAAATATCAGCAATGATATCTTGGTGTTCGTAACGTCGGAGGTGGAGCACATGGCACGACTAGTCAAAACTCTTGAGCACATCCAGGTCATGGGCCTAACGCTCCACAAGGAGAAGTGTGAGTTCCTGAAGACCAATATTGAATTATTTGGTTTTGTATTCAAGGAAGGTGGTGTGTCGCCTGATCCCCGCAAAGTCAAGGACATCATGGAATTCAGACACCCAGAGATAGTAACTGAGGTTTGCAGTTTCCTGGGGATGATAAAGTACTGAGGGCGACTTATAAGCAATCTTGCCATTGAGGAACCTCACGAGAAAAGATGCCACTTGGAAGTGGGGCCTTCTTGAACAAGCGGCATTGGATGACATAAAGATAACCCTCACAAGTGAAGACATATTGGCATTTTTTGTTCCATCCTTCCTCTCGGAAATAGTGGTTGATGCAAGTCCATTCTGCCTCGGGGCGGTTCTGACACAGGTGGATGGTAAGGGCAAAGTGAGTCCCATAGTGTTTGCCAGCCGTGCCCTCTCGGATACAGAGGAAAGATATTTGCAGATTGAGCGTGAACCTCATGCAGTGCTTTCGGGGGCAAGCATATTCGCCTATATGTACTGAGCAGGCCTGTGACATTGTGACAGACCTCAAACCCCTGCTGCCCATCATGGCAAGCACTGAGCGTGGATGCTGGCTCTATTGGAATACTGAGTGTTGCTAGTATACCGACCCAGTGTGAACAATACAGCCGACTATCTGACAAGATGCCCCCAGGACAGGGAAGCTGATGAGGCGAGCAACGTGGAAGAGGTTGAGAAACATGTGAAAGTCATCATCCAATCCGCCACTCCTAACACCATGACCATACAGGAGTTGGAGAAAGCGTCAGGAGACGATGAGTGCTTTAGCATTCTCAGAGGAGCTCGTCAAAGAGGGGAGTGGAAGACTGTTCTGGAAGGCCTTGGCAGAAGGACTCAAGAGGCCCGCATGATGTTAGGGAGAATTCTGCAGAATGGCTAATTTCTCTTACCTACTGAGTCCCTCAGCAGCTTTGCTGCAAGTGTGTGAGCTTTTTTTCCCACTCTTACATGTGTTTTTGGCTATGTGTTGTACATTTTGTGCTCATGAACTATAGAGTCTCACATACTCCATATGCATCATCTTTTTACTGCCTGCTAAACTCCATTTTCTGGGACTGACTACTGTCTCCCAGAACACGTAAAGTTTCCATTGACTTCACTAGTCTTTTAAAATGTACAGACCCAGTACAAACACAAACTATCTTCCATAGAGTACTGGAAAGGGTTAATAGTTATCCCTTTTTATCTGTTTCTCATGGAACATTATTTTGTTCCCCTTTCTCTAAGATTTGGCTGGTGGCAGTGGTATCTACCATTTTTATTTTACCGCGAGCTATGAAAATAACCTCGGTACTGTTAGAGGCTATGGTGGTAGCCTCGAACTTTAATCCGCTGGACCCCTTTTAATTTAATTTGGTTCCGGCTGGGTTTATTCACCATTTCTTTTTGTAAAGGTCTTTCTCGTGTTTTACTCTGCACGCCAAACCAGGTTTGGTTCCTTTGTTTGCCATCATTTGGCAGGCTTCTGCACAGAAGTCCTCCTTAGGCGCCTGAGTGTCTGGGTGGACAGGATGTGAGGGAGGGGTTTTAGGCCCCCTGCGCAGTGTCTCTTTGGAGACCCAAATCGCACTCTAGTTTGATTGGCTAGGTGACTGTCCTGCCAGGACAGCCACCCTGCTGTGTGATTGACAGCCAGGCTGTGTGAATCGGGGAAAACTGCTTAACAACAGGTCTCTGGGACTTGGAAGGCAGAATCACCACTGGATCGAGAGAGCCAACGAGAAGCTGAAGGAAGGCGACTGCTGCAACTACTGGACATCCCGGTGAAACCCTGCTGCAGGTCCGAATCGTCTGAACTTCGTCAACAGAGGAGATCCGCAAGGAGTCTTCTCCCCTTGAGCCTGGTGAGACCAACCTGCTCACAAAAGCCCCTGGACCTCACTCTTCAACCTGGTCGAATTTGCTGTGCCAGCTTGAGAGAGTCACTTTGTGCTTTTAAGAAGAGCTCCTTTTATTTGTCGTTTTGCTCTATTGCTGGCTTCCTCCCTGGGCAGCGCAGGACCCTCCAGTCTTCCTCCTTCTTGTCAGTCTGACAGTCGCTTCAGGAACCGTGAGCCTGCAGGAACTACCGCCTCAGCTACGGCATTCTTCTTCATCTAAACTACTGTTCAAATCCGGTCGTTCGTTCCATCCGACCGCAGTGAAAGTGTTTTAAATCTTTCGCCTCTCTGAAGGCTTGTTCTTCTCTACTCTTTTGAATAACTTTTCCTCTGACCAACTTCATTTTGAACTCTTGGCAAAGACCTAACCGCGAACTACTCTGAACTGTGTGATCCTCTGCAAAGACTCTGAACCATTAACATTGGCTCAGGCCTATTGATTTGAATCCTCATTGTAGTAAGCCTTTTCTAGATTGCCTTGCCTATTACTTGTTGATTCTGCTTGATTTTGAATAACTTTGTCTTTCCCTCCCTTTTTAAATTACTGGAGTGCCATTTTGCTCACACTTCATTTTGAGCTTAACTTGTCCAGAATGAATTGGGTGGTGTGTAGTATATTAAGATTATGATTTTCTGCTGCTTTCTAATAGTGAACTGTTTTATAACTGATGGTGTAAATAAATGTATATTCTTTTACTCAGAAACCTTGAGTCCATGTTTGTTTGAACCATAGCAATTTCTTTTCTTTGTGTAACTTCTGATACTGCTCACTTTACTCTTGAGATAAGTCAGGCTGCTCAGCCATGGCTACCACTTTTACTGTGTAGTACAGGCTTGTACCAAAGGTGAATTTGTATTTACACTTGTAGTCTTAATTGTGTGTGGTGTTCCCAAAATGTACGGCATATGATTCTGCCTAACACATGACATTGGAGCAGTTGTGGAAAGCCTGTGATGAGTTGCCTTTTGCTGATTTGAGTCTGCTACTATGTGGGCACAGGATGGTGATACCTGAAGTAGGATCCAGCAGGTGATTGAGCTGGCCCACCTGGTTGATCAGGGTGTGGTTTTGTGACCTGGAAAGAAAGGTCGAGGAGTTTGTGGCAGGCTGCGTATGGTGCCAGGCGGTGGCCCTGACACATAGGGAGCCTATGGTTGAGTCCATGCCTCAAAGCACTTAACTGTGGGAGATGGTAGATGTGGATTTTGGCTCCACTGGAAGTGACATGCACTTTCTGGTGGCAGTGGATCAGTGGTTGAGATATCCAAAGGTGGAGTTCCTGGAATCTGTTTCATTCGATGACGTGGCAGCAGCGCTAGAACTCATGGTTTTCCCTTTGTGGTGTGCTCTGACAATGGACCACCATTACAGGGAGAAAGCTTCTGGCAACTCATGCAGGAGTATGGAATACACTATTGGAAGATCACGCCGGACTGGCCAAGGGCAAATAGGGAGGCAGAAAGATTCATGAGAACCCTTAACACAGAGATCCCTTAACACGATGATCCGGATCGCTCACGGCCAAGCACATTGGGCCTCATTACGCGTCTGGTGGTAACCCTGTCAGTGAAAAATTACTGGCGCCTGACAGGAGATTCCAAGTCCGGCGGCCAGGAAGTCAAGCGTGATCATTTTGTGAAGCCCCATTCCCATAGAGTCCCATGGGAGTGACGGTGACCCGGCAGGGTCAGGCCTGTCGGGCACAGCGGCTCCGGCAAGCAGACCCAGGAATGTGGCGGTCTGGAAACAAGGGTGCCTTGTTTCCGGACTGCCACTATTGTAATGAGGCCCATTTTCTCAGTAGGGCCCTCTACCAGTTCCTGAGGGATGTTCAGACAACGCCCCACTGTTCGGGCAGAGGCTTTGTTCAAGCAGTGTCTGAGAGATCTTCTGCCAGATGCATGGGACTGGGAACCAGCGATGATCAAAGACGACAGAGTGGCAGAGGAAAGGAGATCCAGGAACGAGAGTCAGAATGTGAGAAGAGGAGTCAGACCAAATCCACTAGTTCAGGGAGATGAAGTGATTGTGAGAGAAAAAGGAACTCACAAGGGAAACTGTCCTTGCCATATGAACCCCACCCCATGGATGTGGTATCTGTGAAGGGATCCATGGTAACTGCTTCCGATAGGAACGGCAACAGTCACAAGAAATGCAAGCTTCTTAGGAGAATCGACCAGCCAGGAACATCTCCTGGAAGGAGTCATGCAGAAGAGTTTGATGAAGGTGGTGGGACTAATCTTTCTCCGAATCCCCTGGAGCAAGGGGATGCAGGTGAGGAGAGGCAGAGCTGGGAAGGGGCCCGCGGCATCCACAGCGTGCTGGTAGGGGGAGACCTGCTCACTTGGAGGATTATGTGCTGGACACACTAGCCGAACACTGGCCGCTGTTGTAAATGACTGAATAACTAAGTTGGTTGTGTGTTTAATTACC
Organism: Ambystoma mexicanum; assembly: GCF_040938575.1. Classification (NCBI taxonomy): domain Eukaryota; kingdom Metazoa; phylum Chordata; class Amphibia; order Caudata; family Ambystomatidae; genus Ambystoma; species Ambystoma mexicanum. The sequence continues at coordinate 58,449,026 of NC_090925.1, read as the reverse complement.
CAGTGTGTATGTGGTAACCTAGTTCATTATTTGTTTCATTATGAAAAAGGAGGAGTGTGGTGTTTCTTTAAATAACACACGCGGCAGAGTGAACTAACTCTATCACATGTGGAAGATAATAAATAGGCCATGTCCCATGGTGCCTCAGAGCACGCGCGGAGCCCGGACGGAGAACAAGGTGCCTTGTGTCATCTGTGGGGCTGGGGAGGCGCACTGTGTACACGACCCGCTAGGAGCCATACAACAGTAGCCACAAAAAGCACTCTGCCTACTTTCCAGGTTCACTGTGGATGCTTTTTGAGAGAGGAATATGGGTGATACATACTAGGAGAGAGCAGTAGAGCTTGTGCATAAGACATTCAGATAATTCTTTGTGATGTTTTTACATTTCATATCCTACTTATTACATTTTATTATTTAGTGTGCATCTTTTGTGAAGTTCCTTAAAATCGGACTCTCTTTTTGAGACATTTGCGAAACCCTTTATGATTGATTTTTAAATCCTTTCCCTTACCTTTGCACCCGCCACTGCAAAAACAAGCATTGGCAAAGCTAATAGCTTTGCCTTTTGTGTAACCATGGGATAGGTATTTACTAGGCGATGCCATAATAGTACTACCCGGCCATAACATGGCAACAGCTGGAAAATGGTTTGATTGCCTGGGCATATGATAGCAGTGTCTGGAAAATGGCTATCTGATATCGATACACAAGCCAAATGTTGGCTTTTACAGTGCTTATTTTTAACAGGACCTCAGTGCACGGAATGGATATAAATGAATTTGCTGAAGGTATACTTGCTTAAGACTTTTTAATGCAACAGTGGCACATTAACCTCTGAACCTAAGCTATTCATTCTCACCAGACTGTTTAGAAAGAAGACCAGAGGTTGAAGCTGGTCTGTGCGGTTGGGAGCGGTGCTCATCTACTTTTCTATTAGGTTTTAATGTTCCCGTACATTTGTTTGAAAAAGAAACCATTCCGGAATGGTTTTGTTTTGAAATAAAAGTGTAGGAAGAAGTTGAAACTTGCACTTTTCAGTGCACTGCATTTAACGTTCCCTTAAACGGCAGACGCATGTGTTTGGGGGTTTGTATTGTGCGTGGGAGAGGATGTGGCAATGGGGTTTGTTGGGAGCGGGGCCATACTTCTTTTCGTACACTTCGACCACTGAATAAGACTAGTAGACCAACGTCTGAAGTTACTGCTTGTAGAGCAAGCTCAAAAAGATGCCAGAAGGATGTGTTTTGGGTGGGGAGGAGCATTGAGTGGGTGGGGCTCTCCATGTTTATTAGCATTGCCAAGGGCAATCAATGGGTGTGTAAATAACCAAGTGATGCCCACTATGTGTGCCCCCATACGTGTTGTCAACCTCCTAGCTGTACTGCAATCAAACAGTGTTGGTTTATAGGTGCCACTTACAGTTGGCACTTAAGCACTCAATCAATTGCATGAATATATTTTAGCTACCAGTATTTCTTCTCACTCGGTTACAGCCACTGAATGAAATTTCCTGCCACTAAACAATTGAAGGATTTTCTCTTTGCTACTAGTATTGTGTCTCATCGTAGAAAGATGGCACACTCAAAGTAATCGCGTGCCTACCTGCAAGGGTATCTGGGATCTTCTTGCTCCAAGTGACTGACAGGAAATGTCATGTTTATGGATATCATTAAAGATGATGACTGCTGTGATCTCCTACCCTCACAGCTACAAACGTATGGCCCACCCTATCTAAGCAACATAACCAAAGGGGGGGGGCATTACTATCAGGTAATGCTGTGGGAAATCAGTTACAAGCCCGAGAGAGGGCTTTAGCATGAGCCCCGGGGAATTACCTGACCGGTACTGCCCTATGCAAGAGTTATATTGCTATTAGCCTGCTGTACCGGGGGTACTAATAGTGTATTTTCTTGGGTTGAGAAACGGCATGTTAACCATTTCTCAAATAGAAAAAAACTAAAAACAAAGATGGCCACCATGGATCGGAGAGAAAGGAACTGCAGCTATTCCCTTCTCCCTTTCCATGGCAAGCATTCTTGCGCCGGAGACGTTCCGGGAACACTACTGGTCCCAACACAGGCAAAGGACAAGGAAGTACAAGGTAAGTGGGGCAGGGATGAGTTGGGATTGGGTATGTAGAAAAGGGGGGGTGGGGAAAGGGATAGAGTGGAGAGCACACTTACTTGATCCCGGTGAGAGGATGATGCCCCCCGCTCTGTTGAGGATCAGAGCGGGTCTCTACATTGTGGTATAGACCCCGTTCTCAGCCTCCTCATTGACTGTGAGGCCGCCACCCCCCACCCCTCGCCGGGTTCTAATTCTCTTTTCTACCTCTCTCTCAATCATGCCATATTTTAATGTTTTACTTCTCCTTCATCAAAATGAAATTGCTATTTTTCTGCAATGCAGCTTCCAGTTTATAGCCCTGTAAAATATAGTTATTACATAGCATACAACTGTAATCTGTTCCTTCGGGATAGAAGGTCACATCTGAACCCACTCTGCTCACTACACTTTTTAGTGCAGTATTCCCATAATAGTTGCCGAGTCCCACAATCCAAATGCGTTTCTTATAGCAACAAACACTAAGAGGCCGATTCATGGAATAATTAGCGTGGCGCAAGTGGGCAAAAACGTGCGATTCGCAGTGGAATAGCGAAAATCGCAGTGCAATTGCGAAAATCGCACGAAAAGCAGCGCACGTCGATTCATGGAAGGCCGTGCGCGAGAAAACCAGCGGATGTGCGATAAAAAAGTGCGCGGCGCACGTTGGCGCACAGGCCATCTAACAGCGTGCGCCAGGTCACAGCGAAAATCGCACAGGCCACAGCGAAATTCGCACATAGCGCGGCGCACGCAACAAAAGTAGGCGGAACACGGGCGTAACACTCGGAATGGGGAACAACTTGCCAAAACGTGGGCGTCACGGGGGAAGTACAGGGCACAAGTGCGCGGAACGCCCACACGCTCGCCTACAACACGTATTCATGGAATAGAATAGGGGAAAAAAGCGCACGCTCAAACCAGCGCACAGGCACAAACACGACCGCCACAAGAAAGCAGGCGGTAGCGTCTCTGCGGCTGTAAGAAATGTGCGCCAAAAGGTGCGCCAACAAATAGCACCTATATACTGCCATGATGAATGTCCCATACTGTGGCCCTCCAGGAAAAATGACGTGCAAAGGGGTACCCACAAACACGGACACCCGCTGACAAAAAATACGTGTGCGTGTATACCGGGGTGCGCGGGAAGTCTAACACGCGATTTCAGCAGGGTACGTGCATCACAGGGGTTCGCGTGAAGTTTCACACGCGATCGGGCCTGGGGGAGCGGGCTACGTGTATATCAGGGGTTCGCGTGAAGTTTCACACGCGATCGGGCCTGGGGGAGCGGGCTACGTGTATTACAGGGGTTCGCGTGAAGTTCCTCACGCGATCGGGCCTGGGGGAGCGGGCTACGTGTATTACAGGGGTTCGCGTGAAGTTCCTCACGCGATCGGGCCTGGGGGAGCGGGCTACGTGTATTACAGGGGTTCGCGTGAAGTTCCTCACGCGATCGGGCCTGGGGGAGCGGGCTACGTGTATAACAGGGGTTCGCGTGAAGTTCCTCACGCGATCGGGCCTGGGGGAGCGGGCTACGTGTATTCCAGGGGTGCGCGGGAAGATCCAGGGGTGCGCGGGAAGTTGCACACGCGAATAGTCTGGGCGCGTGTATTTCAGGGGTGCGCGGGAAGTTCCACACGCGAATAGCCTGGGCGCGTGTATTTCAGGGGTGCGTGGGAAGTTCCACACGCGAATAGCCTGGGCGCGTGTATTTCAGGGGTGCGCGGGAAGTTCCACACGCGAATAGCCTGGGGGCGCGTGCATTTCAGGGGTGCGCGGGAAGTTCCACACGCGAATAGCCTGGGGGCGCGTGCATTACAGGGGTGCGCGGGAAGTTCCACACGCGAATAGCCTGGCCGCGTGTATTTCAGGGGTGCGCGGGAAGTTCCACACGCGAATAGCCTGGGCGCGTGTATTTCAGGGGTGCGCGGGAAGTTCCACAAGCGAATAGCCTGGGCGCGTGTATTTCAGGGGTGCGCGGGAAGTTCCACACGCGAATAGCCTGGGCGCGTGTATTTCAGGGGTGCGCGGGAAGTTCCACACGCGAATAGCCTGGGCGCGTGTATTACAGGGGTGCGCGGGAAGTTCCACACGCGAATAGCCTGGGCGCGTGTATTTCAGGGGTGCGTGGGAAGTTCCACACCCGAATAGCCTGGACGCGTGTATATCAGGGGTGCGCGGGAAGTTCCGCATGTGATTTGACAGTGTGGGTCCTCCCAGGTGTACCCTGTACACCCTCCACGGCCCCTGCAGGCAGCCCACACCACAGGGGACTACCCTGCATCCCTGGTCATGTCCCGCAGGCAGCCCACCCACCATGGGCATGCCCCCCAGCAAAGGCACATGTCTCCTTGAACTAATGAACACCAACTCATGTCCCCTTGCACCCCCACCCCCCAGCACTGTGGGGCACCTGCCAGCAGGCCCCCACCCATGTCCAACTCATGTCCCCCACCACCCCCACCTCCCAGCACTGTGGGGCACCTGCCAGCAGGCCCCCACCCATGTCCAACTCATGTCCCCCACCACCCCCACCCCCCAGCACTGTGGGGCACCTGCCAGCAGGCCCCCACCCATGTCCAACTCATGTCTCCCACCACCCCCACCCCCCAGCCACCAGGGTCATCCTCCACCAGGCCCCCACTCATGTCTCCCACCACCCCCACCCCCCAGCCACCAGGGGCACCCTCCACCAGGCCCCCACTCATGTCTCCCATCACCCCCACACCCCAGCAGTGCAGGGTCACCCTCCACCAGGCCCCCACTCATGTCTCCCACCACCCCCAAGCCACCAGGGGCACCCTCCACCAGGCCCCCACTCATGTCACCCACCACCCCCACCCCCCAGCCACCAGGGGCACCCTCCACCAGGCCCCCACTCATGTCTCCCACCACCCCCAAACCCCAGCAGTGCAGGGTCACCCTCCACCAGGCCCCCACTCATGTCACCCACCACCCCCACCCCCAGCCACCAGGGGCACCCTCCACCAGGCCCCCACTCATGTCTCCCACCACCCCCACCCCCCAGCCACCAGGGGCACCCTCCACCAGGCCCCCACTCATGTCTCCCACCACCCCCAAACCCCAGCAGTGCAGGGTCACCCTCCACCAGGCCCCCACTCATGTCTCCCACCACCCCCACCCCCCAGCCACCAGGGGCACCCTCCACCAGGCCCCCACTCATGTCTCCCATCACCCCCACACCCCAGCAGTGCAGGGTCACCCTCCACCAGGCCCCCACTCATGTCTACCACCACCCCCACCCCCCAGCCACCAGGGGCACCCTCCACCAGGCCCCCACTCATGTCACCCACCACCCCCACACCCCAGCCACCAGGGGCACCCTCCACCAGGCCCCCACTCATGTCACCCACCACCCCCACCCCCCAGCCACCAGGGGCACCCTCCACCAGGCCCCCACTCATGTCTACCACCACCCCCACCCCCCAGCCACCAGGGGCACCCTCCACCAGGCCCCCACTCATGTCTACCACCACCCCCACCCCCCAGCCACCAGGGGCACCCTCCACCAGGCCCCCACTCATGTCACCCACCACCCCCACACCCCAGCCACCAGGGGCACCCTCCACCAGGCCCCCACTCATGTCACCCACCACCCCCCAGCCACCAGGGGCACCCTTGACCAGGCCCCCACTCATGTCTACCACCACCCCCAAACCCCAGCCACCAGGGGCACCCTCCACCAGGTCCCCACTCATGTCACCCACCACCCCCACACCCCAGCAGTGCAGGGTCACCCTCCACCAGGCCCCCACTCATGTCTCCCACCACCCCCAAGCCACCAGGGGCACCCTCCACCAGGCCCCCACTCATGTCTACCACCACCCCCACCCCCCAGCCACCAGGGGCACCCTCCACCAGGCCCCCACTCATGTCACCCACCACCCCCACACCCCAGCAGTGCAGGGTCACCCTCCACCAGGCCCCCACTCATGTCTCCCACCACCCCCAAGCCACCAGGGGCACCCTCCACCAGGCCCCCACTCATGTCACCCACCACCCCCACCCCCCAGCCACCAGGGGCACCCTCCACCAGGCCCCCACTCATGTCTACCACCACCCCCAAACCCCAGCCACCAGGGGCACCCTCCACCAGGCCCCCACTCATGTCACCCACCACCCCCACACCCCAGCAGTGCAGGGTCACCCTCCACCAGGCCCCCACTCATGTCTCCCACCACCCCCAAGCCACCAGGGGCACCCTCCACCAGGCCCCCACTCATGTCACCCACCACCCCCACCCCCCAGCCACCAGGGGCACCCTCCACCAGGCCCCCACTCATGTCTCCCACCACCCCCACCCCCCCAGCACTGTGGGGCACCTGCCAGCAGGCCCCCACCCATGTCCAATCCATGCCCCCCTGCACCTGGGTCCCAACATTCCCCAATCATGTCCGTAATGCCCATCCTCCCCTGCCAAAAGGCCCAACCAACTATCACACCCACATATCAAAGGCAATTACATGTTACACCCCCAATTTAAATAATGCAATTGAACACATGTCTGTCACACACAATGGCTGCAAGTGAATGACAAAACACCCAACATGACATGCCTGATACGACACATTGAAGATTAAAAAAATAATATGTATTTAACAGCAAGTAGAATGGAAATGAAATAAGAAAAAACACAAAGCAAATCAAACAAAACAAGATGAATGTCCAAGAAAATAATCTGAAAAATTAAAATAAGCCAATGAAGAAGATCATCCTGGGTCCATGAGCCCTACCAAATTAAACCTAACTATGACTACTAACTAAAAAGTGAACTATATACAAAAAAGTGGTGCATTGTCCAATCGCAACCAAAAAAAAATCAAAAAAACAAAGGAAACCTAACCCTAACTATACAACTATATACAAAGGCAGCGGGCTATTCGGACGGCTCACTGGTTGTTGTCATGGGCCAGGGCATCATCGAACTCCTGGTCAATGGCTTGGAGGCGGGCATGTTCCCTGGCCCCGAGGTCCCGCAGGGATAACGCAGTGTCAAGCTCAAACTCCCTGCGAAGACCCTCGAGGCACTCAGCCCGCCTCAGCGCCCTCCGCATGGAGTCCTCCGCCCTGACCATCGTGAGCCGTTCCTCCTCTGCCCGCTGCCGCTCCGCACCTATCCGCTGGCACAACCGCTCCCATACGGAAGCCACTCCCATTCCAGGGTTCTCCTGCCCTCCGGCCAATGCCTGCACCCCTGATGTTGATGGCCCCGAGCCATGATGCCTCCCACGTTGAGCCTGCTGCTGCCTCCGACGCAACTGCCTGTGCCAGCACGACGGCATCCAGGCTGATGGAAACCACCGACGCCGTCGTGCACGTGCCCTGCCCGATGATGCCGTCACATCCTCCATCTGCTGGGATCCAGTTGCTCTGGTGTCCACCCCTGCTGGATCTCTGACTCCCGACTGTGGCAGGGATGGGATCCCCACCGAGCTGGCTGCATTGGTCGGGGCAGGTCCACAGGGGGCCCTGGTGGCATCTGGGCTGGAAGACAGCAAGGAGAACGACTGGTGGATAGCCTGCACAGAGGAGGAGAGGGCCGCCACATTGGCCAACACATGCAGGAAACCCCCGAACATGGCCGATCCCAATTGGGCCACGTCGGCACGGTGCACTTCGTGATGACGTGCGTGCTCCTCCCGGGAAGCACGCACGGCATCACGAATCACAGCCGTGCGCATCGCGACCCCAATCAGGACCTTCTCCGCACGGCCAGGGGTTCCCACGTCCGCAGGTGGAGGGGAGTCAGGTGACATGGACATCCCCTCTACCTGCGGACAGGCCTGGGACGCGGCATCCCTGCTGGTGCATAGTGGTGCACTCACAGGGTCAGGGACAGCGACATGCACAGGCCCCTCCACGGTGACCTGTGCTGCCTCCTGCCCCTGGCCCTGGACTGCACCACTTGCACCAGCAGGGATGCCCCCACCAGGCCCCATGTGTGCCCCAGTGGCGGCCTCCTCCTCCTCTGTGCAAACCACCAACCTGGATGGCTCCTCACCGTCTCCCACCGTAGCAGGCCCCTGTGGGGGCTCACCCACCCCTTCCGCTGCAGCCGTGGGGGCATCCCCGCCGCCTTGCTCCACAGCGCCGTCTCCGCCCTCTTCTTCACTAGCCGCTGCGTAGAGGGAGACAAAGAACACAAGCATCAGGGCACTGTACAATGGTCCCCTAGACAGGAAGCAATAGCAGATGAGCATCACTGTCAAAGTACACTTCCATCATGTCCCTCCACAACACATGGGTCAGTCCAGGCAAAACACACACAGTAACAGGCATGGTGCATGCCATGGACATTTCCATGCATGTCCAATGGACTCTTGAAACATTCAATGCTATGTAACTCACATGCATCATGGCTCATGCCCATCACATGCACACACTTCACCTCAGTCACATCCATCTGGCCCCAAACACACCAAACACAGCGGATACAAGGGTTATTTGGCTGCTTTACTGAATCTGTGCATTGTCACACACATGTGTCATGCATCCATGGCATGCACAAGTCACAGACACGCAGGTCAGGCACACAGACATGGCTACCATATATGTACCTGGCATCAGCACCCATCCCTCACCCCCACCCATGTCCAGGTACAGAGACTGGCATGCTCTCATGTTCAAAATCTGAATAGGGCTCCCCATGTGGCATTTCAACACATGCAACAACCATGTGCATCACACATCACTGGTCGCACATGCATTACCATGATGTCCCTGCACACATACATGCATACATGGCCTATGGCACACATACAGGCAAGTATCATAGAACCAGCACACCGCAACATGCCCTGTCTCACACAGTAATGCATGGACACTTACCGCTCAACTCCAGACGGGCCTCCCTCTCAAGGATCTGGGCGTGGAGCGCTGGGCGTACGCGTTCCAGGACCCTCATCTGGATGGAACTCATGCGGCCCCGGCCCACCTCCACGAGGCGCCGGGCCTTCACAAGGGTCCTGGACCTCAAGTCCTCCCAGCGCTTCTTGATCTTCAGGACGTCGCGGGTTGCCACCCCCTCCGCGTTGATGGCAACCACACAGTCGGCCCAGATCCTCTGCCGTCCTTCCTTGCTGGCGCGGGACGATCCAAAGAGGGCATCATACTGCCCCAGGACATGCTCCACCAGGACACCAACTTCGGTGACAGTGAAGCTGGTGCCCCTCTGCCCCTCTGGCCTGGGGTTGCCACTGGTGCCAGATGTGGAAGTGCCCGACATGGCAACCCCAGAGGTGGACTCTGTATCAGGAGTGTGGGATTGCACACTCAGCATGGGAGTTGGTGCAGGCATTGGCTCTAGTGTGATGGTGTCAGGGGGAATGTCAGCAGCATGGACTAGGACCGACACTGTCCTGGCTGGGTGTGTGAGGGCTGGGGTGGATGGAGCCGCAGCTGCCCCTGCAGCCTCTCCGCCCTGCCTCCTTGGTGCAGCAGATGACCTTGCTGCCCCAGATCCACGTGGCATGATGGCATCAACGTGCACCAGCGTACGTGTCGTAGCCCTGCTGACCTGGAAGTCAGCCATGGAGTCAGCCAGGTCTGGTGCCACAATGGGCTGGTCCAACAAGGGCTGAGCATGGATGGTGTCAGCCACATCAGCCTCAATGGGAGGGGGGGAAGGGGGGGATTGTTGGTGCCCGTGACTGGTCCTCCACACATGGGGGGACAGGCTCACCCTGCAAGTTACGACCACGTCCCCTACCGGATCCACCACGGCCACCACTTGTGGCTCTTCCACCTTTGCCACCCTTACGGAATCCTCGCCTCCCAGCCATGGCACTGATGTTAATGTGCGTATGGGAGTGGATGTAGACTATTGTCCTGGGCAATTGGGGGTCAAAGGGGTTGGGTACCAGATGGTAATTGTACCCTAGTGCTCTAGCAAGGCTGAATGTAACCCCTGGGGAAAGATGACGGGTCACGCAACGCACAGGAGGCCCAAAAAAGGGAGATGACGTGCACGCAACCCCTCCTAGACCACGTGTGCAGAAAGAAAAACCTGCACTACGCTGTGGCACCCAGTAACACAAGAATGAACGTATGCGTGTCACACGCAGCCTAGAATGACCTCTGAAGGGGTAGGCTACACACGGGGCAAGCACAGATGTTAGATACGTGCGTGACTCACCGTCTGCCTGGTAAACGAGCGTGTAAAAGGAGCACGTTTGGTTGGCAACACCCCCGCCAAAAGAAGATTTGTCCGCTGTCTGAGGAGACAGGACAACAGTAGAAGGGAACACTGTTTGAGGGAACAGGCCCAGGTAAACCAGTAAAAGAGAAAAAAGAGAAAAAGCTGTCAGAGGTAACAGGGAATACGAACTTGAAACGCCGTGAAGTAAATCGCGTGTGAAACGACAAGAAGTACAGAATTCACCCACTCGCTCTCCACGAAAAGCACGTACAAGGAAAACGTGTTCTACACGTACCTTTTATACAGGCCCACACGTCCAGCGTCACTTACGCGGCGTGTACGCGCTAGGGCCATTTCCACCTATTCCATGCTTTGTCACTTCTGCGTGTAGGGCCATTTCCACCAATTACACGCTTTGTCACTTCTGCGTGTAGGGCCATTTCCACCAATCACACGCTTTGTCACTTCTGCGTGGAGGGCCATTTCCACCATTCACACGCTTTGTCACTTCTGCGTGTAGGGCCATTTCCACCAATCACACGCAATTACACTCTGACGTGCAGTCTTTCCATGTGTGCTCTGTCATCACGTGCTGTGTGGGAAACACCTGTGCGGGTCACGTCACAGACGCGCTTACGCGCTGATGGCCTTTCCTCAGTTTTCACGCTGACGTGCAAAATCACTCCCTACCAAGCTGGCCACGCGTACGCACACGGAATACCACGCTCCTGCCCGGAAGGCCGAACTACTGCCCCCCAGAGCCCGAGCACTCCCACCTGCTGCTGCCTGACTGCCTGCTGCCCCTGCACTGCTGGGGGGTGGGGGTGGTGGGAGACATGAGTGGGGGCCTGGTGGAGGGTGCCCCTGGTGGCTGGGGGGTGGTGGGAGACATGAGTGGGGGCCTGGTGGAGGCTGCCCCTGGTGGCTGGGGGGTGGGGGTGGTGGGAGACATGAGTGGGGGCCTGGTGGAGGCTGCCCCTGGTGGCTGGGGGGTGGGGGTGGTGGGAGACATGGGTGGGGGCCTGGTGGAGGCTGCCCCTGCACTTCTGGGGGGTGGGGGTGGTGGGAGACATGAGTGGGGGCCTGGTGGAGGCTGCCCCTGGTGGCTGGGGGGTGGGGGTGGTGGGAGACATGAGTGGGGGCCTGGTGGAGGCTGCCCCTGGTGGCTGGGGGGTGGGGGTGGTGGGTGACATGAGTGGGGGCCTGGTGGGGGCTGCCCCTGCACTGCTGGGGTTTGGGGGTGGTGGGAGACATGAGTGGGGGCCTGGTGGAGGGTGCCCCTGGTGGCTGGGGGGTGGGGGTGGTGGGTGACATGAGTGGGGGCCTGGTGGGGGCTGCCCCTGCACTGCTGGGGTTTGGGGGTGGTGGGAGACATGAGTGGGGGCCTGGTGGAGGGTGCCCCTGGTGGCTGGGGGGTGGGGGTGGTGGGAGACATGAGTGGGGGCCTGGTGGAGGCTGCCCCTGGTGGCTGGGGGGTGGGGGTGGTGGGAGACATGGGTGGGGGCCTGGTGGAGGCTGCCCCTGCACTGCTAGGGGGTGGGGGTGGTGGGAGACATGAGTGGGGGCCTGGTGGAGGCTGCCCCTGGTGGCTGGGGGGTGGGGGTGGTGGGAGACATGAGTGGGGGCCTGGTGGAGGGTGCCCCTGGTGGCTGGGGGGTGGGGGTGGTGGGTGACATGAGTGGGGGCCTGGTGGAGGGTGACCCTGCACTGCTGGGGTTTGGGGGTGGTGGGAGACATGAGTGGGGGCCTGGTGGGGGCTGCCCCTGGTGACTGGGGGGGTGGGGGTGATAGGGGACATGAGTGGGGGCCTGGTGGGGGCTGCCCCTGCACTGCTGGGGGGTGGGGGTGGTGGGAGACATGAGTGGGGGCCTGGTGGAGGCTGCCCCTGGTGGCTGGGGGGTGGGGGTGCAGGGGGACATGAGCAGGTGTGCAGGGTAGTCCCCTGTTTTGTGGGCTGCCTGCAGGGGCCGTGGAGGGTGTACAGGGAACACCTGTGAGGACCCACCCAGCCTAATCGCGTGTGTAACTTCCCACGCACCCCTGTAATACACGTACCCAGCCAAATCGCGTGTGTAACTTCCCGCGCACCCTGTAATACACGTACCCAGCCAAATCGCGTGTGATAATTCCCGCGCACCCCTGTAATACACGTACTCAGCCAAATCGCGTGTGATAATTCCCGCGCACCCCTGTAATACACGTACCTGGCCAAATCGCGTGTGATAATTCCAGCGCACCCCTGTAATACACGTACCCAGCCAAATCGCGTGTAAAACTTCCCGTGTACCCCTGTAATACACCTACCCAGCAAAATCGTGTGTGATAATTCCCGCGTACCCCTGTAATACACGTGCCCTGCCTAATCGCGTGTAAAACTTCACGCGTTCCCCTCTAATACATGTATCCTGGCCAATCGCGTGTTAAACTTCCCGCGTACCCCTGTAATACACGTACCCTGGCTAATCGCGTGTAAAACTTCCCGTGTACCCCTGATATGAACGTTACCCGCTTTGCGTTCCTGGTTTGGCAGCCCTGTAAACTGGTCCAGGGTTAGCGCAGCCCTTTGCGATGATTTAGCGATTTTGATGGCTTTTCCTTGCGCGAGGGCGTTCTTGGGGGCGTTACTGGCACTGCTGCAGGGTCGCTGCGATACTCTGCGCCACGGCTGGTTTGGGAGCCTAAAATCCATGAATACGCTGTGCGCGGAAATCGGTTTTGGCGCACGTGCCTGGCGCAGACAATCGCACGCGGACACTCTGCGCCAGCCGCTTGCGACACTTTTCTGCGAAATTCTATGAATTACCCTGTAAGTCACTATCATAACCTGAGGCCTACGGGCGTTTGGCGCATTATAAAAACTAAAATAAATAATAAATATAGTCAAACACATACATAATACTCCCCACCAGGGATATCATAACTGTTAGCGATATAATCTTGCAGTGGTAGTGAACTCGGACAGAGGAATTTTTATTTTCCTGCTATGTAAGGCACAATTTGTTTTCAGACTACAGAAAACCGACAGTGCATCCATATATCGTGAAATGGCTTTACAGATGTCACATACCATAAATCCTCTTTTCTAACGTTCCAACATTCTCTCCTGCTTCCCTTTTCTCTTCCCCTCCGTCCCTTCCCTTTTCTCTTCCCCTCCGTCCTTTCCCTTTTCTCTTCTCCTCCGTCCCTTCCCTTTTCTCTTCCCTTCCATCCCTTCCCTTTTCTCTTCCCCTCAGTCCCTTCCCTTTTCTCTTCCCCTCCGTCCCTTCCCTTTTCTCTTCCCCTCCATCCCTCCCTTTTCTCTTCCCCTCTGTCCCTTCCCTTTCTCTTCCCTTCCATCCCTTCCCTTTTCTCTTCCCCTCCGTCCCTTTCCTTTTCTCTTCCCCTCCATCCCTTCCCTTTTCTCTTCCCCTCCATCCTTTCTCTTTTCTCTTCCCTTCCATCCCTTCCCTTTTCTCTTCCCCTTCGTCCCTTCCCTTTTCTCTTCCCCTCCGTCCCTTCCCTTTTCTCTTCCCCTCCATCCCTTCCCTTTTCTCTTCCCCTCTGTCCCTTATCTTTTCAACTTCTGCTGGGAATTTAGGAGTTATTTTCAATTCCTCTCTTGCCCTCACTCTAGCTCGTACCTGTTGCTTCATCGCTATAACATTTGTTGCACCCATCCTTTTCTTTCTTTTAATTCAACTTTTATTCTTTCTCTTATATTGTATCGACTGGACTATTTCTCTGCTCTTTAGTTAGGGTTTCCTGCAGCTCATCTCACCCCTCTTCATTCCAAGGATAACTCTGCTGCTTGTCTGCTCTTCCCTCTTCCTCCTTGAACATCTATTAGACCGTCTCTCTCTTGCCATCTCTCTCCTGCTTCTTGGCTCCCGTCTTGCATCATGTTGAAATGCATCTATGGTCTGGCACCTGTCTATGGCCTCATCACTACTTTGGCGGTAACCCTTAAATCCGGTGGTAGCGCTATTACCGCCAGATTTAAGGGTCCGCCAAATCAGGACTTTGGCGGATTTCGCCCCAGCTCTGAGCTGGGAGGAAATCTGCTGAAAATGTGCGCTATTACCGCCGGCGGGAAATCCGCCGGCGGTAAGAGCGCAAATTTTCCCCATTGAGCCCAATGGGGAATGGGGCATTCCCGAATGGGCTCAATGGGGAATGGGGATTTACTTTACCGCCGAACTCGTGATCCGGCGCTATTAGCGCCGGGAGTTCGGCGGTAGGGATAATACCGTCCAAGTCGTGATATCCTCTTCGCTCTCATGCTCGCCATCTTCTGTCCACACCAAAACCTCCCTGCACCCAGTCTCGATTTCCATCCTTTGCCTTCCTTGTGCAGGTGTGTAGTTTGGTTCTGCTGGTGACAGGATCTTTGTGTGAGAATGGTGGTGCCTGTTAGGTTATGCTTCCATTGCAGTCCGGTTACAGACAGCTAGTTATGAGAATTATGTGGATGGTTGCTTTGGGAGTGGCAGGCCCAAGACCCCAAGTGGCAGGCCCAAGACCCCAAGTGGCAGGGCCAAGACCCCAAGTGGCAGGCCCAAGACCCCAACTGGCAGGCCCAAGACCCCAAGTGGCAGGCCCAAGACCCCAAGTGGCAGGGCCAAGACGCCAAGTGGCAGGCCCAAGACCCCAACTGGCAGGCCCAAGACCCCAAGTGGCAGGCCCAAGACCCCAAGTGGCAGGCCCAAGACCCCAAGTGGCAGGGCCAAGACCCCAAGTGGCAGGCCCAAGACCCCAAGTGGCAGGGCCAAGACCCCAAGTGGCAGGCCCAAGACCCCAACTGGCAGGCCCAAGACCCCAAGTGGCAGGCCCAAGACCCCAAGTGGCAGGGTGGAAGGTGAGTAGCTGTGATGGTTGCAAATGTAGTTGTGAATGGTTTGTGCTTGAAGGTGGCAGCTTCGACATCCGGCAGTGACAGTCCTGGATACGTGGTGGTATGTTCCCTTGGATGGTTTGGGATGTTAGGTATGCACTGTGTTATGTACTCTTGGGTGGTTGCAAATGTGCTACTGTTTCTGAAGTGTTTGGTTGAGCTGTTTTGGTGTATGGGATCCTGTCTGGTGGGTGGTGTCCTTTTTCCCTATCTATTACCCTGTAACTACAATAAAGGTCATTCCACTTTGGACCTGGTGGCTCCAGTGTGGTTCCTGTTACTTACTAGTATCCTGTGATGATGGACGCTACATTCCTATTAATGCACTGTTCAGCTTTGCAGCTTTGATTGCACTGTTTGTCAACAATTTGTTCAGCGATTTGGCGAAAGCGCTTCATACGCCTAAATAAATACAACTACAAAACACTTTTTAATCAACTCAATTCAATGCCAATGTTTAACATCTGATGGCGACTTCTTGCCTTTGATTGCAAGACTGATCATGATCTGTGTATACAGGATACATAACCCGGAGGCACAGCCCGGCCAGAACCACCCTTCATGAAACTTGAAGGAAATTCGGCAAAACTTGATTTGGTAGAATAGCCTGGAAGCAATTGTTTAGTAATTTAGCTGAATATGTTCGCCTGGGTTTAATCCCTGTTACTTTGTCTTGAATACTAACGCAATGGACTCAAATTAAGGAAGAAATCTATTGATGTGGATCTAAATCTCCTTGTAATGGCCTTAATTTCTGTCCTCTTCTACTTGTTATGCTTTGACCCTCATGGCAATTCATTATTTTGATGGTGTCTTCGAACCCTGTTCATAAAGGAGACACTTTTTCTGACAAGTGTGTGGTCTCATCCAAGTTCAGACACTTGCAAGAGTCTCAGAAAATAAATACTTACAGCGCTGCAACAACCTTTGTGTTGTGTCAATGGGGCTCATTTTTAGTTGGCCAATGCAGTAATAGCGTGCCGGTATTAACATATACTGGCACGTTACGAAACCGGCCAACTATAAGGTTGCCGCTTGGCACCTGTGTTACCACCAGCTACGGGCTGGAGATAAGTCAGGGGCCTTACCTTAAAAAAAGCCAGTGTTTTACCGGCACCGGAATAACCAGTGCCAGTAATACCGGACAAAAACCACATGGAGTCCAATGGAATGGGGATTTACATCCGTTGGCGGCACTTATAACCCGGCAGTAATGCCGCCGGACAGAGTGCTGGTAGCAGTAATACAGTTTGCCGGTATCCTGGCAGTAAAACCACCAGGATACCGGCAAACTTCTAATGAGGCCCAATGTTCCTTTAAGCAAAGCAACATTGTGTGCACGGATTCTCTGCATGACTTCTGCATGACTTCTGCATTGTGCTGGGATTTTGTTCACCAACAGCAGCACACAAGTGCTGTTCAACTGGTGCTTTTGGACTGCAACTCACAAGGTGCCAAACATGAGAGAACCATCACAGATTGCAGCTTGCCAAGGTTTGAGATGATTGTGCTTTTCTAAGCTCTGTTCTGAGAAACAGCTAGAGAGGGACAGCAGCTTGCTTGTCATTCATTTAGCTCAGCAAGGTAAGTTCTTGCCTCTGGTACTTTTGACCTGTGGTGACAAGTTTGAATCCGGCAGGACCACTTTACAAAATCAAGTGGAATCAGGCATTCTCGATCGATGGCCCTAGGCTCTGGAACGTCATATGTGTCAATATTAGGTTCACAGCCACCATCATGAAAATAAGGAAGGAGCTCAAACCCCTCTTTTTCAAGGAACAGTTCCATCAGCCACCATAGATGCCAGAGTCGTAGAGAACCACAATCCCACCCGCCGGCTAACCCCACTGCATCCCTAATTACTGATCCTGGTGCTTAGCTGCAGTGTAGCACAGCCCTGCTGTAACTTGTGTTCTTTTGCCTGTATTCCTGCAGCTTCTCGAGCTAGGCCTTCATTGAGTAATTACCCCATAAAATAAATAAACACAAACATACAAAGAGTGGCAACATGTCTTTGGCTGATGCTAAGTTTACCGCATCTTTATGTCCCTACAATTGTTCCCTGGTGCTTTACAGTGTAATGCAGATGAATATAGACACGTCTTTGTGTCAACAGGTGCAGTATTATCACAATCATGTGGTTTGGCAGAAGATACGGCAGAAGCAGAGTGATTCACCGCGTGCATGCACCAGTCTATTGGCTCGTGGGGATTTCTCTAATGCAGCTCTTTTGGAGCAAGAGGCATAAACAAGGTCAGGGCCATTGGTCATGCTTCATTCCCTGCGCTGTGCATCTAGTCTGCTAATCAGTGCCGCGGTACACAGTACTACTGAGAGCTCACTGCGCATCAGGAAGTATGCCACATCCATAGGCAGGCCCTTAGTATTATGACGGGTGGTGCAGTGCTGTCCGCTCACACCTCCCGCCACCTGCAGCCCTAGGAGTAGCTTCCGGTTCACTTTATAGGCACTTAAACACCTGCCTGGCTCCTCCTGTGTCCTGCATATTTGACCTAGTCCATGTTTACTGAAATTGATCAAACCTCCTGTCAATTTGTTTCAAATTTGACCTACCAAACAGGTCCTAGAGTGTTGTTGTTGTGTAGTGCCTTCCTGTATGCATGAGTGCATGATGTCACTGAGAGAATGCTGGGAGAGTGAGTAGAATGTTTGTGTGTGAAGGGGGTTGTACCCCAGCCAGTTGGAGATGAAAGCCTGGGTGGCGGGAGCCAGGGGGCTCCTCTTGTGTCCCTTCTTATCCTTTCAAGTACCTGTCCTGTTCCAAATCTCATGTAACTGAATAAGAGGAACCTAAGAAGAACGCACTTGATGCCTCCAAGAGTCTCCATTATAGCAGCTGTGTTTACATCAACAAAAATGACTTATTGTAAAATAGTACCTACCTTTTATTGCAGGGCCACTTACCTTACACTTACAGGTGGTTGTGCTGATACAAATGTGGAAACTGTGGGTGATATTTATACTGTTGAGGTTCAGATCTGAGAAGGCCTGGCTGATTACTACAGGGACTCCCTCCTGCATCTGTCTAATGAGGGCCCAATTAGGCACTTTGAAATCCCTCCACTCTCCTGTGGATACAACAAACAATGTGAGAATACTTGATCATTAAAGGCTTGGGTAGACCTCCATTCATAGATATCCCGTGTTTTTACGACAATAATTACTTTGGAGTAAATTACTTCAAAGTAATTACTTTGAAAACACTTCAATTTATATAGGGGGGTGTGGGTTAAGGGATTACAAGGAGTGTGGATGGGCTTGTGGTAGGGGTGCTACTGTAGGGCAAGGGGGAACTGGGGAACCCCCCAAATTTTTAATAAACAAATTCGAATTGATTTTTTGAAGTAATTACTTTGAAGTAAAAATGACACGGAAGCCACTGATAAAATGGTTTTGAGAGCTTTCTACACTCCACACACAGCTATCCTCCCCTTGACCCGGGAAGATAGCTCAGGGGCAACGATTCAATCCCCGATCCATGATTAGAAACCTTGGGGAATTAAGCGCATTATAAATAACCTGTTACTCTGCGTTATTATTTCTAGAATCAATAGCATGTTTGAGGCTGTTGTTGTTATTATGAATACTAATACCACCACCTGTGTTATTACATAATCGGTACAAAATGTATATTCCAGTGAATTCAATTACGTGACGCTGAAGATCGATCATACTGTTGACCGTATCCGTCCCGGGAGCGATATTTGATTAGGCATTCACACTTGGTTTCTCACTTTCTTTTATTTTTTGCCACTTTTTACGATGATCATTTGTAAAACCGTCATTACAGATGGTGAAACGCAAAGAAATAGTGTGTGTGTATGTGTGTGAGGGTGTGTGTGTGCACCTAGATTTGCCATAGCATCTCTTGACTTACGTGGGGGCCTGTGCATGGCCAAACCTGACTTCTCACGTGGTACACCTGCATACTCCGGACGCACCCAATGGACCTGCGCAGTAACACTAGTGCCAGCCCCCTCCACCTACCGCAACAAGGTGACTTTTCTGATTTGATGTTTATTGAATATCCGCGAGGTGTCCACCAACAGCTTTCTGGGAGACTCCTCCTTTTCAGATCATGGTGGATACATTTAAGGGGATTCAGGATATGTACCTTCCAAAGCAGGTGGCCATGCCTACTCACATGAAAGGTGATCTACGTTACTGTATGATTGTACCAAGTTTCTGTATTGCAAGGCTTTGACCTTGGTCAGCCTCAGCTACCCATGAGTTTTAGTGGTCCCTCTGGATTAGATTTCTGAAGCTATAATTAACAAAGGCCACAGATATGCAGCTTGACCTAACACGTGGCTCTATACTCAAAACCCTGCCTGTGGCAATAAAGCAATTGGTGGATGAATGTGGCCGGCTTGCCCTCACAAGAACTCACAGCACTAGGAATTCCCCCGGTTTCTAAATCCCTTCCTCTTAATAAGTGTCAAATGAAGTGTCTTCAGAAATGTTGGTGTAAGACCAATGGCTCGATTATGAGTTTGGACGATTTTCAGCAGAGAAGACCTCCAGAAAGAAATAGCACCTCGATTAGAGGAATTGCCAGTACACCGAGTGAATTATGAGTGTTGTGCCATGGCAGCAGTAATGGTATTTAACAGACCATTAACATCAGAGA
Source organism: Ambystoma mexicanum (assembly GCF_040938575.1). Lineage (NCBI taxonomy): Eukaryota > Metazoa > Chordata > Amphibia > Caudata > Ambystomatidae > Ambystoma > Ambystoma mexicanum. Next base: position 58,429,241 of record NC_090925.1, on the reverse strand, counting down.
CAATTGAAGCAGTCTTCTTAAAAAATACCATTTCCGGTGACAGACATTAGGGAAAAAGTCAATTTCCGGTGTGACGATGACAACATCCTGCCTGGCGGCCATGCTGGAAAGAATCCAGTCCACTCCCATCCTTCCGCAGAACGTGCCATCCAAGCACAATGAGTACCAAAAGAGGTTCTGTTGGATCTGGAGTCCACTCCAGACTCAGGAAAGTGAAGTTCTTGTACTTGTGGATGGGGCCATCAAGGATGCACCCTGACCTTTCGAAAGTCAGAGCTATAAAACCTCTGCTGGCAAGAAGAAACCAATCTGGCAGAACATAGCAAATATGGTTGCAGCTGTTTCTGCGCAGCCGTACACAGGGCAAGAAGCACCAAACAATGGAATTACCTGCTGGAGGATCTAGCACCTTGTGTCAAGAAAGTGCACCATGTCCATGGCATCTGGTGGTGGAATCATGAAGTTATTGGTGCTGAGAGATTGGGATAAGAAGGTGGGCAACACCCTGGGCCCAACCTTCAGGTCTGTGTGATCTGGTCGAATCTTTTTTATTCGAAAACAATTTCATCTAATTTATTTTTTGTTTGTTTTACTCTGCTGCAAAAATATGAGAGGGGGAGACCCCGCAAACCCCCATAACTCCCCATATTAGTTATTCACCTAAACCCACCACCTAACCTATATTTGCGTCAGAAATCGTTTAAAAAAATTCAATTAAATCGTATTCGACCATTTCTTCAGCGGCAAAACCTATTGTTACCCAGAATTCACCTGTGGAATAGGGATGGCAGAGGTCAGTTCAGAAACCGCACAAACCCTTGGGAGCATACACACTTTACTTACCTTGGCATGCATCTTGTAAGACTTCCTGTATTAGATGGGTGTCATCTCGGTGCTTCACTCAGCAGGACAGTACAGGTGCAGGAGAACATATATATCCACACCAGGATTTCAAAGTCCAGATTGATGACACTACATAGTGGTCCTGTATTGCAAAGGTCATCATGTAACCAGCCAAAACATATGTCACACAGCATTCCAAATACCATTGCATCAACATCAGCACGCCAATAATGATGTTGGTGCACACATTCTGTAGTCCAGACCAATAGAGAGACACATGTACCACCCTCACCCACAGAACAGGGGAAAGGATTGGAGGATGTCCAAATAAATAGTAAGTCCCCCAAGGCAGTAAGGTAAATGATGGAGCAAAGTGCCACTCTGTGGTAACCGATTCACATGATAGCATATGGCTGTGCATGACACGCTAGTTATGGGTGGAAGGTGGGTATTACTGCTGGGAAAGGACTACCACGAAAGTGCCCGATGTGCAGAAATGTCCCATACCCAAATATGTACTTTTGTCGATAATCCACAAATGTGATTTCCACAGCCACGCTTCGCATTACTTCTATTCCGTGGCTGTCTGATCTGTGCAGCTCCATCAGATGATCCTCAGGTGGCTATATTAGGACAGGCATTGCTACGCTACCTCAAGGCCCCAGTCCGCCCGCCATCCATCAAAGAAACCCTCAAATCCGGATCAGTGACAATCGCATCGGCTTCCTCAACCACCACCACTGAACCATTGCCACAATGAAGCCTTGACAATGTGGGTCTTTGCCACTATGAACCTACTGCCACAATGAGGCATTCGCCACTGTGAGGTTCTGCCATTATGGTGTTCTGTGACTATGAGGCACTGCCACTGAAGACCGTCCACTCCGCAACATTGCCATTGCGAGGCCTCCCCATTAGAAACGTTATCACTGTGAGGCTGTTAGGGAGAATTCTCAAGTATGGCTGATTTCCCTTACCTAGTGAGTCCCACAGCAGCTTTGCTGGATTTCTAGGATTGATTTTTTCACCTGGTAAGAGTGTGAGCCTTTTTCCCACTCTTACATGTGTTTTGCTGAGTGTGTTTTACTTGTGTCTGTGTTCTGGGACTATGGAGCCTCACCTACTCCATAAGCATCATCTTTTTACTGTGTGTTACACAGCACCCTCAGTGCAGTGACACAGGGTTGTCTTTTAGACTTCCCAACTCAGACTCCTGTGCCCCAGAACATGTTATATTGCCATTAACTTTACTACTCTCTTTTAAATCCACAGACACAGTACACACCATCTTACATGGAGTACTGGAAAGGGTTAATACTTATCCATTTTTGTCTACTTCGCTTGGAGCATTGTTTTTCTCCCTTTCCATTAAGACTTGGCTGGTGGCAGTGGTAACTACCCTATGTTTCCTACCACGGTTATCTTAAACAACCATGGTATTGTTTTAGGCTATCTTGGTAGCCTCAAACTTAAATCCGTTGACCATATTGTTTTTAATATTGTCCCGGCTGGGTTTAGTCGCCATTTCTTTTTGGAAAAGTCTTTCTTGTGTTTGTCTCTATGCGCCAAACCAGTTTTGGTTCCTTTGTTCACCGTCTTTTCGCGGGCTTCTGCACAGAAGCCCTCCTTTAGGCGCCTGAAAGTCTGGGTAGGCAGGATGTGAGGGAGGGTTTTTAGGTCACCTGCCATGGGTTCCCTTGTTAACCCAAGTCGCAATCCTGTTTGATTGGCAGGGTGACTGTCCCCGCCAGGACAACCACCTTGCTGTGTGATTGACAGCCAGGCTGAGTGAATGGGGGAAAACTGCATAAAAAGCAGGTCTCTGGGTCTGGAAGAGCAGAGTCGCCACTGGAACGAGAGAACCGAAGAGAAGCTGACAGAAGAGGACCCCTACCACGACTTAACCGCCCGGTGAAGCTCTGCTGCTGGTCCGAATCTTCAGATTCCAACAACAGAGAGGATCTTCCAAGAATCTTCTTCCCTTGAGCTGGTGTTACCAACCAGTTCACCCAAACTCCAAGCCAGGACCCCCTCTTCTGGTCGAATTCACTGTACAGAGCTACGGTGGGTGGGATAGCCAGGAAGATCGGACCCTGCTCGGGTTTTAAGGAGCGCACCTTTTATTCAATGCTTTGCTCTGCTGCTGGTTTCTTCCCTTGGTAGTGCAGGACCCTCCAGTCTTCCTACTTCGTGTCATTCCGACAGTCGCTTCAGGAACCGTGAGCCTGCTGGAACTACCAGGAACGCCCGCCCCAGCTACAGCTTCTTCTCCATTTAAGGTTCTGTTCAACATCCCTGAAAAGCAGGGTCTTGAGTTCCTTCCTGAAGTGCAGGAGCATTGGATCTGTCCTGATTGCGACTACTATAGTGTTCCAGTAGGCTGACGGCATAGAAGGGGAAGGCATGTTTCCTGTTTGCGCTTTGTGTACCAGTTCAGTCTTGAGACTCAAAATCGTCTGGCTCCTAAAGGAGCACAGCCTGCCTGAGCCCACACATTTTGCGAGTTGGTAGGCTGGTGCCCAGGCATTAATATCCGGGCTGGAATGTCTAGCCAGTGTAATTCTCTTAGGATGGGGTAGATATGATCCAAAGTCTTAGTTGTCATTAAGAAGCTTGCAGCAGCTTGTTAAATGGCCCGGTATGCAGTGATAAAATCTCGGCAAAAATGTCGCCTGAACAAAGAATTGCAGGAAAAATGCTGTGGTTTGACCTGTTAAAAGTGCACCCCGTTACACCATTTAAGGGGTGCTTATCTCTGTACACAGGGAGATTCTGTCTCTGTTGCAACGGGGTGAAAATTATTCTAATATGTATGTAAGGATCCATGCGTGTCATAATTTGGTTGTGAAGGAATTGAGTACAAAACATCAAGGGGATATAGTTATAGGGTACAATAATATGGATATAATTAAAAGAATAATTTAAAGGTACATTTGGCAGGAAAGGGATATAGAGGTTTACAGTGAGGGGATACAGGTTAGGGAGGCATGGAAAACCCAGTCTTGATTAACTTGCTGGCGTATCCACAGCTGCTCTACCATTGATGCAATATTACTATGTGTTTCATAACATCTAACTGCATTGTTGAGTGATTCTCTTCCATTGCCTTCTGCTATGGGAAAGGAAGTAAATTGCTTTCCCTTTTAGTCCCGTAGAACACTGCATACTCAGCAAGCCATTAGAAACTCCTCACACATTTTCTATGTCAAGCCCCCAGAAGTGATAAAGAAACTCTTCACGAAATTGTGCTTTCTTTGTCTCTGAAAATTGATACGAGTTATCAAGGCTATTGGTACCGGTGAGTAGCCCCCTGTGGGGTCCTGGTTGATGAAGCGGCTCGTTTGCGCTGTGGTTAAAGTGGCTCCAGTTGGGCCTTGTTATGCCCATCTGGAGCCACTGCACTGTTGGAGCTGTGCACGGACAACACAGGATGCCCATCGCGGGCATAACAAGGCCCAACTGGAGCTACTGTAACCACAGCGCAAGCGACCTGCTTCATCAACCAAGACCCCTCAGGGGGCTACTCACTGGTACCAATAGCCTTGATAAAGACCTCCGGGTCGAAACACGTGTCGGCTGACAAACAAGGGGACTTGAGAACCCCAAATGTACCATATGTATACCACAATTTTAATGAAAACCAACCAGTTGCACAAATAAACACTTGCATAAATAAAAGCAAAATTATATCACAGTCAACTTTGTGTGAGAACAATTTCTTTGAATCCTAAACAGCAAGATAGCCAGGAACAAAAAAAAACTTTTCTCTAATATTAGGTGGTGCATTCATCACAGCCCCATGATACCCTATCACACCCTGATTACATTTTCACTACTAAATCCCTTACAAATACCATTACTGACTCCCTCATCTCTAACATTATTATATCTGATCATTACCCAGTCATAACTACCTTTGACCTCTCTGACATTAAAAAGCCATCCTCTAGATGGAAATTCAATGACTCTCTTCTTCTGGACCAACAATTCATTCAGTTATTCATGTCCTTCCAACAGAATTTTTTTTCATAAAATCTAGATGAAGATTCCTCCGTCACCACTAATAATAATAATAATTAGGCTTTTATATAGCGCTACAAACCCTCAGGTATCCGAGCGCTGCTTATTATTACCCACGGTGTGTGGTGCTCATTTATCGACCTCGGAAGGATGAAAGGCTGAGTTTGGCCCCGCCGGGATTCGAACCTGCGTTAACAGGCTCTGCACGGGTGTCAAAGCGAGCGCTCTACTCGCTGTGCCACTTAACTGGGACGCCTTTAAAGCTGCCATAAGTGGTGATATTATTGCCTTCTCTAGTATGAAAAAAAAACAATACAAAAAAGACCTGATTCTCTATAACTCCAGTTTACTAATGCAGAAAAGCAAAATTACTGCTCCTCCTCGAATGCAGACCTTCGCACCGTCCTGTCCCTACGCTTTCAAATTAAGAAAATACTCACTGAACGAGCCGCTGGTGCTATCTTAAAATACAAATCCAAAATTGACCAAACCTCCCATAAAGCTGGTTAAGCTTTGGCCTCCTATTTCAAAGAAAGGAAAGAGAAAACATTCATCTCCCATATTAAAACCCCTCCGGTTCCATCGTCACAAATCCCTCCGATCAAAGATTTCTACACTGACCTATATTCTCCAGAGATTCCAGTCCCAGAGGGCAATCTCAAATCTTTCTTTGATAACATTAATAGACGTTCTTACCCATCAACTGATCTGAGTGGCCTGAAGGGTGACCTTCCTATGCTTTAAATCATACAGGCCATCGTGGGGTTGGAAAGGAAAGACTCCAGGACCTGACGGTCTATCCACTGAATTTTGTAATTGGTTCTCCAGCTCCTTAACCCCAAGAATCAAAACCCTTTACTCTTCTTTTATTTCTAAAGGCTCTTCATCTGGTACCTTTTCTGAGACCCTCCTTGTCCTATTTCCTAAAGCTGAAAAAGATCTAGATCTACCCAAAAAGAATAGGCCCATATCCCTCATAAATGTCGAAAGTAAGATCTTTGCCAAAATATTGAATCCTACCTTCCCAATCTCATTAAATCCGACCAAGTAGGTTATGTCAAAGGCAGGAATATTTCGGCCAATGCTAGACTCCTACTTAATTCCCTGCACATTATTTTGCAGGACAAAAATGACAAATTGGGCAATGCCCCCTTCACCCGAAATGCCGCAAAAATCTTTTGATCGGCTCAACTGGGACTATATGTTCCAAGCTCTGCAATGGCATTGCTGTGGTGAGGGCTTAATTTTCCTGGTTAAACTGTTGTACTCTGATCCCAAATGCTCCATATGTATTAACGGTCAGTCCTCATCCTTTTTCTTCTTACTAAGAAGAACTAGGCAGGGTTGCCCTCTATCCCCCATTCTATATGTACTATCCCTCAAACCCCTTTTAGAACTCATCCGATCTGATAAGAATATCCCTGGGATTGCGCCCGGTATGCATGAAACCAAGATAGTCGCCTCTGCGGATGATATTCTCATTCTTATGAAAAGTAATAAACAACACCTCCCCTTTCTGTTTGCTAGATTACAGGATCTTTCACCTGTATCTGGGTATAAACTCAACAGAGACAAAGAGACAAATCAGAGCAATTACATCTCAATTCATACTGCCTTAAACATGAATGGGTTGTCTTTGACTTCAAATGGTGTGATAACGCCTTCAAATATTTACGCTTACATTATTCTTCCTTGGTTAGCAGCACTATTAAAATGCATTTAGACACCTTACTCATCAGGCTTAACGATTTATCCTCCAGCTGGTCCCCTTTTTATTTATCCTGGTGGGGTCACCTGGACACTGTTAAGATGAAGTTTTCCCCTATTGTGATATAATAGTTACAAAAATATTCCTGTACCACTCCCAACTACATTTTTCAAATACATCTACTCAATTCTGCTGAACGTCCTTTGGGGAATAGGCAAAAGCAAAGGAATTACACTCAACATACTCAAGACCCCTTATGAAAGAGGTGGTGTCAGATTTCCGGATTTCAAACTAAATCACTGCGCCTGCTGTTTGGTGTTCCCCATCTGATTTAAATGACGCCCCCCTCCCTCCTGGTATGTAATTGAAAAACAGTTTGTTTCCCCTCATAATGTTGCTGACATATTTCTTCTCTCAAATCGCTCTTCCATTACTCCCTCAGAACTGGTCAAAGCCTCCATATCTGCCCTAAGAGCACTCCTCTTCTCATCCATCAAATACCCATCCCAGGAATGATCACCTTATCTGTGGCATAACAAGTCCATCACAATTCTACATAGGAAGTTATTGCTCTCCAAGGGTACTAGGTTTATCCGTAAGATTGTGCAAGATCACACCATAACGTCATTCCAGGACCACAAGAATTCATTTTCTCTACACCTTTCAGACTTTACCTTCTACAACAAGCTGGTCAACGCCTGTATTGATGGCCTTTAAGCTCATGACAACAACGTTCTTTCTCCTGACACCTCAAAACTACATCTAATGACCACAACCCATGACATCCGAGCTGCCAAACTCAACAAACTGTTGGCCACGGCCGACTCTCCGACAATCAAGTGGCTCGTACAATCCCAATGGAAGACTGATTGTGGTAGAATCTTCGATGAGCATACATGGTCTCAGCTATGGTCCAAGATCAGATGTGTTTCCACCTCAGCCAACATCACTCAAAACCTCTTTTTCTTCATGCATAGAGCCTTCATCACCTTTAAAAGAAACAAAAGCTAAAACTGAATCAGATTGCAACTGTAGGTCATGCAGGAATACCCCAAGCTCTTACAAAGCATATATTTTATGATTACCAGTTTGTATTCAGGTTATGGCAAGAAATCCGGAATCCTCTTTCTCTTACAAATGTGTTTCTGGGAAGTATTGCTGTCAAACTGGACAAATCGCTCTCCTCCCCCATCCTATTTGACATCTTTATTGCTATTGCCATCAAGCTCATTACTGCCAATTGGAAAACCTTTCAAAACATCTCAGGAACAATATCTGCCACACACATAGAATTGAACACTGTATGGCTTTGTATCTTGATACTGTCCCCAAACACAACTTGAAATGGGCTCCCTTTATCAATTACTTGGATCCTCATAATATGTCTGCATATGTTTCATGGAATTTCTGATGCCTGTAACACATGCATTTTTGATCATTAACAATATGTACTGCAATATTCTTAACTATACATGAAAACCTATATCCTGTATCCTTTCTCCCATCACCTTTTTCCTTGTGTACCATGTCTGTCTCTCATTTGTCCCCATGTCTGTCCAAAACTCAATCGTGTATCCACTCACATGCGAATCACTTGACAGTAATCGATTATTTTATTCTCTTTGTGCTTGACCTGGACTATTCAATTCAGCTGTTTTTATCCATTCTCTAATTTCTGTCTATCAAGACATTAATATACTGTTACAATTCTTGCATTATTGTATAAAACACAATTTTACGAATGTTTTTTGATTCATTCTTTAATGTTCAATAAAAAAAACAAAAGAAAAAGTTGTTTTACAGACTGCTTTACAGACTGCCTATGATAATATCAAGCAAAAGTGTTAGCGCAGAGTACTCGGAATGGTGTGATCTTGTGGACGGACAAGCAAAGTTGTGACCTTTACTGTTCCTTGGCATGGTATGCATGCGATGCAGAACACAGCCCTTAAAATGGGACAGTCCTGCAAAATGTGGGATGGTTGCCCACCATGGGAAAGGGTTGAATGAGAGAGAAGGTAAGGAAGTTGCTCAAAGCAAGGAAGAAGGTAACAGCATTGCAGAGTGCTGAGGTGGGAGAGGTTGGTTTACTAAAGGGGAACATGAAAAGAAAAAAACTAGGGAGAAGTGTCTGTGCATTGAGGAGGGGAAATGCAATTTAACAATGAATGGGAGGGCGTGATGTAAGGTGGAGTAGAAGAGAACGGAAAAGAGAATGGAAGAGATAAGGGCAAAAAGAGGTGGAGAGAGAGAAGAAAAGATTAACTGGAGAATTGGAGAGGTGAGGAAGATCAGAGAGAACTGTTAATTAAGAGAATGCCCCTTGTGGTGTGGAACAGGAGAGAGACGTTGTCAAAAAAGAAAATCCTAAACAATCCAAAGAGGGAGACTGGGTTTGACCACAAAACCAATGAAAGTAGTGATAAGAGAGAAGGACCCTGTGTAAACCGAGAAGAGGAACAACTAAAGAAATATGTGACATATTAAGATGCGAGCCTGGGGATCTCGGCAAGCCACTAGGTGAGACAGCTATTGCCCTTTCTATGAGTGGAGGGGTGTGAGCCAGGTGGGGCTTGGGCTAGCCAAAGCCAAGTTACTCTAGCTTCAAGCCAACTGGACCTTGGAACTGAGCCCCATCCCACTAAGACCCTCCTGCTTTTCTGCTCACCACGAAAATAAAACCTATTCAAATAATCTTGCTTGGCTAGGGCGCGCAGCTGCAGCTGCCCAATGACCTGTCCACTGCAGGGATTCATGCTCCTTGAGATCTGTGCCATAGATGGAAGTAGTAATTTGCAGAGACTTTGTAAGGTTTCAAGGATCTTAACTGTTTTTCTTTGATTTTCACAGCAGTTTACTGTAGGGATTTTTCAATGAAATGATGGACATTTACTACAATGTAGTATCCGAGTTGGAAAAAAGGGGTTTTGAAAATGGCACCAAAGCTGTACCCGTTTTTTCTCGTCTCACGTGACATTTCCTTCCTAACCCAGATTCCATATTCCAGGTCAGTTCTACCAAACAGTAACCCCTACTTTCTTAGTTTTCCCTATGTGGCGGCTATCTGACTCTCTCAGGAACCTTGCATACTCTCGCTCAGGTTAGTGTTCTAATGAGGAGTGGGGTTGTGCCTTCCATTTGTTCCAAAAGAGTTACCTGACAACATTTACCTTTCCCTGCTATTCTTCCTGCCTCCTCCCACCAACCTTCGGCCCATCTGATGTTTCACTCTGTCTCCCTCTTGCCACCACAGTTTGATGTTAACTCTTCTACTTATCCTCCCATTCTACTACTGCAACACCTCCTCCTCTCACTACTTTTCCTCCCACATGACTACTGGTCCCCCACATGACTTCTGTTTGTCCCTCACTAGGATTACTACTTCCATGACTTGTTTACTCCTACTGCTCTCCTCCCACTCCACTAAAGAAACACCTTCTTTTCACCCGGTATCATTCAAGTCACATTAACGTCTAATATCCTGCCCCACACACAGTCACACTGCAATACCCTTGCAGTCAGCATGTCTCCCCACTCTGGTACTCCTGATTTCCTTCTACTGGCTCACCACCATCTCCTCTTCTGGCCGCACCCAGGCAACCCAACCTTCCTGCTTCCCGTGGGGTCTTCTATAGCCCACATTATCTGGAGATTGGTTCACATTCCCTAGTCAATCGCTCTGCCTGTTTTCCTCCTTGATGGTGTTGCATTTGGCGAAGCATTAAATGGGTGCTAAACCCTACCGACTTCCTCAGGGTGTGCTTGTGGCCTGGCAAAGGAGATGGCGGAATGGTACAGGCAATGTTAGAGTTTGTGTTATGTGGCTTTGTTCCTATGCCCCCAGAGGTAAGTACTGTTGTGATGATGGCTTGAATCCCTCCAAAGAGTTTCTGGTGGTCTATGCTGGATGTCTTTGGATATGAAGGTTCACTGCTGCTACTCAGCAGCACTATGCGACTTAGCTGGCACTGCCTGCAGAACATGTATTGGTGCTCATGCTCTGCTACTTCTCTTGTGGTAATGTAATCTGGCAGACGGATGGGCTTCTGCCTGATCATCAGGTCGCAGGCTCTGGGCTGCTGGGAGACAATGTTTTACACTGGTGATCAGGGGATATTGTTGTTACATTCCCATTCTACTTCCTGTTCTCTGCAAATAAGAGAAAAAGACTGGCAAGCATCTTGTGGTAAATTCATGTAGTGAGGCAAATATGTACTTCCAATTTATAAACTGGCAGAAATGTAAGGGTTGGGTCCCCCAGTTGCTTTCCCCCGCAGACCCTGGACTGGTTCTTGCCTGCTTTGTGGTGAATCTACCCCTATCCCTCTTGTCATTAACTGTGTCACACCTGAACACCTCTCTCTGCTCCTCTATTTATTGTTTCATGTTTGTCAATTCTAAATTGTCAAAGGACATTTTTGAAGAGCACATTAATGGCTGAAAAACGTTAAAATTAAAACGCAAATGTTAAATGTAGGTGTTCCAGATCATTCCTGAGTTTTGACAGTGCTCTGGACAGTTTGATGTTCTCTTGCCACCACTGGAGACCTCCAGTAGACCCACATTTGAAGACCACATGTGTGAGAACGTTGTTTGTGGAACTCCTCTGGTCCTGTGTTTGAGGAGGGTGGCGGGGCTTCAGAAGCATTTTAAAGCCGCAGACCTGTATGTCACGATCCTGGGGAAAGAACAAGTTACTGATTGGCCTGAGGAACCAGGGGTGCCAGGACCAATGGGAGGGGAAGGAGGAGCATAAAAGGGAACACAGGAAGCAGGACAGTGTGGGTTGTTCAGGTGAGGTCAAAGGAGAAGGCGATGGACCAAGGAGGAAGAAGAACAGTGCCGCCGAGCTTGGAGGATGATTGTAAAGAGAGTGTCCAAAGTGAGATATTGGAGTGAAGAGATTGAGTGTAAGAGTAGGGGGTGCATGTGAGTGAGTGAACTATGTAAAAGTGTGAAAGAAGAGTGATGGCGCAAATGAGGGTGGAATGCAGTGGGGAGAGTAGTAGTGGAGCGAGAAGGAAAGTGGCAAGAGTCATAGAGGGGAGAGTAGAGAGGAGACTGGATGGTAATAGTCGGGAAATCAGAAGAGAGCAAGGCAGAGTAACAGTAAATTGTAGAACAAAGGAGGGACAGAGCAAGGTAGAGAGGGATAGAAAGAGGAGAATTGGAGTAAGAAAAGGAAGAAGAGATCCCCAGGGTGAGGAGTACAAGAGTGTGAAAGGTAAAGGTTAATTGAGACCTGGGTGATTGAAGGACACCACTTAGGATCTTTTAGGTTTTGTGAGAGCCTGTAAGCGTCTACCTAGACATTCCCAAAGGAAGCCAGATAGATAAGGTAATTACCTGTTGGCCCTCACGATCAGTGAGCCAGATTTCCAGTCTCTAGTAAGCATCTTAGTATTTAGATATGCTTTTGCCTTGGCATGAAAATTCTCATGAGATGAGAGAGCCGGCCCTTAGTGAGACCCGATTCTAGCATTGTAATAAAAACCCTTGAACAGGGTCAAGAGTTGGTGTGTTCTTGAGGTCATACATGACAAATTATATAATGCCTTTTTTTTACATGTCACACACACGCACGCTGTCCCTAGATCTGCTGCGTGCCTTTATGTATTGAAAAAACTGCTGATCCAAGTGATTAAATGACGATCACTGTTGCATAAGAGAGGAAGATTGTTGTTTAAAAAATGAAGATGATTTATTAGTTTATGTTTAGGATAACGTATTGGCTGCATCAATTTCCAAACTGGACCCTTAATCACAGTGCTTGCATCTATATTACCCATACTCTCTGTTGTAAAGAGGATCTGCAGACACTCCAAGTAAGTTACTGGTAAGTTCCTTCATTCAGTTACATTGTAAGTCCAAACTAAGTAAGACAGGAACCGTATCTGCCAAAATTGGGATGGCAGGTAAGGGTTATATGTTATTGGGTTGTGAGACCGGGCCTCCCAGTATGCGTTCTGGATTTTGGGGAGTCGGGAGGCAGGAGACCAGATATGATTCAGCCCCAACCAGGAATTTTGTGGCTCCTCACCACTGGCTACGAGTTCAAGATGAACCTGAGGATGCTTAGGAAGCACCAGACCCATAGTTTATCTGAAAGCACAAGAGATGTGCAGGAAACTCTGGTACTGCAGTAGTAGAGCTCCGTGGATGGTTAGCACATTTTGTATTCTTGAACACCCATGTCCCAACAAAGGCAGTAGTGGTGGGGGCCGTGGGGGGGTTCTTACCTCGACCCACCACCCTGAGCAACAAACATGGGGGATTAAAATCCAAGTAACTTATAATACTCATTCATTAATGAAGCCAGGATAAGCACCTCAAAGGCCAAACAGTGTGCCCACTTGGGCCCACTTGGGCGAAGCTGGTGAGTCTCAGCAACATTGAGAGCAGTACGGTGATACATCAAGACAGATCGAAGTGGGACGCCCCAAGGGACTGAAAGGACATTAAGAACTGTTGCTCAATGCAGAGAGGTAATCATTGTAAGGCAGGACCCTCGACTTGAGCAGTAAAATCAAGAGTTGTACTGCCCCATTTGTTGGTTGTATCCCTTCCCCATGAACTATTTCGTCAGGACATTTTTTTCATTAAACTGTCTCCAGTATGCAAATCGTGGGCTTTACAGTTAGACTTCCCTAATAAAAGAAAAGAAGACCCTTTTTACTCACTGATTCATTGTTCAGAGTATTCTGTAAATAGGCCATTTGTAACAGGGGGCAATGGGAATAAGGGCCAGTGGTCCCATGTATCTATTGGGAGGAAGGGTGGCACATACAAAGCTAGCTCGACCTATCATTTCTTGAGATCTGGGGGTTCTGGGTGATCTAGGTTTGGCTGCCGATCATGTCCTGGGCTGTGGGTGGCCAACAGTGAAGGTGAGAAGGGCTGAAAAAGATGGGAAAGGAAAGAGATATCAGTGAGAGTCCCTACCTGCTGCCGGGCACTCCTGCTTATCAGTGAGAGGGCCTACCTGCTGCCAGGCACTCCTGCTTATCAGTGAAAGTGCCTACCTGCTGCCGGGCACTCCTGCTGTTGACCCCTATTTCTTCAGCGGCTGGATGCTCCCTATGGAGGCTGAGGCTGTCAAGAAGCAAAGATCTTATTTGGATCTGGATCCATCAGCTTCTCTCCCTGCAGTCCCCCTCTCTGTGATTTTGTTTCATCTCCCAAACTGTGAAAAGCTAATTGTAGAAAGTGGATTTTAGCTTCAAGTCAGTAAATCAGCGTGTAGAGAGACAAATAGCTACATTTCAGTCACACTTTGGTCGAATATTGAATCAAGGCTGACGTCGGTACAGTCCTAGTTCTCATTATCAGTTATAAAAGTCTAAGACAACGTCCTTACTGACAGAACGAATGAACATGTTTTTTCTTTGTGCTGCTGACTTTGTATTTATTTTTATATTGTGTCTCTTGTGACAGGGTCAGGGTCATGGTCTTGTCATGGGGAAGGGACCCTTCCCAACCTGGGGAAGGATGCTCACCAGGACAAAAGCCAGAGCCAGCCCTGACCCAGACACAAGGATTGGGAGTTGTGGGGTAGGCCCAATCCCTCAAACCCCTGAGGTGTCCTGAATGTCATGAATGTTATCACTCTGTCACGTGATGCCTCCTGATACTCATTCGGGCCCATGTTCTCTTTTTTTTATGTTTCAGGACAACTCCCAAAAGGCACGTCGTAGCAACCAGGAAAACCCACCCGGAGCCAAGAGAACAGAATCACAAACAGCCAGGGAGTTGACTGTGAATTTCCTTGCCAAATAGAAATGAGACACCCAACTCTTGACATGTCAACCCAAGATTAATTATGGTTGAAGGTTTGGCTCATTTGATGTGGATAAAGGCTTAACCTATGCTTCAAAGGGGGGGTGTAGATGAATGACAATAAGACATGAGGATCTTGGGTATGGGAAGACTATCCTCAAAGAAAAATGGGGGATATCATGTCTCCCATGTGATCCTCCCTCATTTTACCACCCCCAGGTCAGGATCAGGTAGCGGCTGCCATCCCCTGGCCACATGGGAGGAGGTTACTGCCGGGAGATCAGTGATGACTCCACCGGATTCTTCACCGAGCACTGTAAAAGAAATGAGTTTGGGAACTGTGCCTCTGTGTTCCATTTGAGATATATTTCACTGCTTGTATTTTCCTTTTTGGAGATGATCTGTCCCTCCTATCTCCATATGATGTCTCTTCTCGCCTTCTTATCTCCTACCTCCTCCTCTCTTCACTGTCTCTTGCCAAAATCCTTCCACATCCTTCTTCACAAATCTCGTGCTTGCTCCTAACTACTGCCACAACCTCCTTCTCTGAACACCCAAATCTATCTTCCTGGGACATCCCATATATATTGTGTTGTCTGCCTGGTGTGCTGTGGCACCATGATGGAAGGCACTGTATCTGCTCTGCCACTAGGCCTTCGGTGGCTGGACCCCAGTGAGGCCATGTGTTCCATACCTCCACTGCTGCTAGTACCTCAGCCCTTCTGTTAAATTCTGGCAGAGGCTAAGGCCCCAGTGAGGTGTGTGTGGCTCCTACTACCCCACCCCTGTTGTACCAGACTTTCCTGGTTCATCCGCTGTGCGGTTGATGGTGATTTGATTATCTGGGCTGTCCAGTCTTAATGGATTTTATTCTGTCGCTAGGAGCTCGGCTCAGTCATATTAGCCCCATGGTCTCCTTTTCTCCATGTTGCCCTATGCCTGCATGTTAGTATCACAAGTGACTGATTGCTTCAGGAGACTGACTTGCACTACCCCTTATCTGCCTTTCTCAACTTGCTATATGGTGTTTAAAAGTGATTCCAGTTCTAGCACATAACAGTGACCATGTATGTTCATTGCAGATATAGAACATATGGGTACTGTTTTTGGGGGACCAGTTTCAAGACAGGAAGGGAGTGAATAGCACAATATATATATGTAAGAGAAAACTGGTTACCCCTAACTTCAAAACTCTCACACAATTTGTGATTGCACCACACTCTGTCTATATGCTTAACTTATTATTAGCGTTGATCAACAGAGAATTTTTGAAATCAAAATATAAATGTATTCTTGTTTTGTTGAAACCTTTTTATGTTACAGCATACATGATTTGAAACAAAAAAAGACATGTGACATCCTGCTCAATCGCCTCCGTGCCAATCTTGGTATTACTGATCAGGCCCTGGCCTGGTTGACCTCCTTTCTCAGTGACCAACCGTCTCAGGTCCAACTGGCTGTCTATCCTCTCTTCTATCTTGCTCTCTCTATGTGCAGTGTTCCCAAGGGTCTAACCTCTCTCCCTGGCTCTTTAACCACTACCTGGCAACTCTTGCCCACTGCATCGATACTTTCTTCTTCAATTTTCAATGTAATCTGGATGACAATCAGCTCATTTTCAGGCTCCCCTCAGCCACCTCTGCTTCTTATCTCATACCAGACTGTCTGGCCGCAATCCAGGAATGGGGTGCCGACAATGATCTCTGCTTTAATGCCAGTAAGACTGTGGTCCTCCTCATTGAGACACCCGCTCCCTCCTTTCCGCTCTCTCTGGCCGTCCACTGTGGGCCTTCTTCCTGCTCCTTCCTGTGAGGTGAGAAGAACCTTGGTGTAATCATCAACTCCGTCCTCTCCTTCTCTCCTCACATCTCTGTAGTCTCTAAGAAGTCAAACTATCAGCTGCACCTCAAATGTGATCACCCTGTGTACGGTCGTCTCAGGAGACGGACTGAGAAAAGAAACCAGGATGGAGATACGGTAGGGTCAGCTGCAATATTTTCACCCTGTTCAAGGACACAGACCCAAAGGCAGGCCGGTGGAGTCGACAACAGTTCGACCACTTGATCTGCCCTTATGCGCATCTGCTCGTTCCCTCCCATTGCCCTCCTATCATCTCTGACACTGCTACGTGTCTCTGGTCTGATTTCCCAGTCTTTTCAGATAATTAGGTCTTGGCGGCTATAAAGAATTTAAAGTCAGCCTTTCCCAGTGACCCATTCCGCTTTCTACTCTTAAAGATGTGTCTGATGACGTTGTTACTTTGCTAACGTGTGCTGTTAATGACTCCTTTTCCTCTGGCATGATTGCTGATAGCCTCAAACATGCTCTTGTCATCCCTCTGCTCAAAAAGCTGGCCTTGGACCCTCTTGTCCTTTCCAACCTTCGTCCTGTTTCATGATACTGCTCGAGTCTTTGGTTGCCCCTATTCTTAGTACACTTCTTGAGTCATCTGGGTTCTTTGATCCTTTTCAGTCAGGCTTCCGCCGTGGGCGAGGTATGGAATCTGTGCTGGATTCAGTTATCGATCACTTGGCGCGACTGGTTTACCTGGGTGAGGTGGGTGCCCTTATCCTGCTGGATCTGTCGGCTGCATTCGACACCGTTGACCATCCCACACTGGCGGCCTGTCTCGCCCCTGCCGGCCTTTCTGGTAAGGTGTTGGCCTGGTTCTCCTCTTTTTTGGCGGGTCGTTCTCAATCAGTCTCCTTGCTGCCTTTTTTCTCTCCTTCTGTTTGTTTGTTGTACGGAGTCCCTCGGGGCTCCTCGCTGTCCACTACCTTATTTAATATGTACATTCGACCCCTGCTTGTCATCATTCACGCACAAAGGTTTTTGTGTTATTCGTTTACTTATGACACACAGATTATTGTGCGTCTCGACCTTACTCAACCTGAGTCGGCGGCCCGTTTGAGTTATTGTCTACAGGCAGTGGGTGACTGGATGGGTCTCAACTGGCCCACATTGAATGGGGAAAAACAGAGGTTTTGGTGGTGGGTACTGGTTCCCCCTCTCTGTTCTGCACCCCTGAGTTCTGGCCTGTGAGCCTCAGCCCTTTTCCCCTTCCCGTTTCTTCTGTGAAGGACTTAGGGGTAAAAATGTCATCCTCTTTATCCATGGCCGTACAGGTGTCCTCCGCCTGTCATTCGGCCTAATTTAAATTGAAGACTCTTTAGAAAATTCTTCCCTGTATTCCGTTGAAGTTTAATGCCGGTAGTCTCTTCTTTAGTTATCAGTAATATTGATTACTGTAATACATTGTACCTTGCTTTTCCTTGTCATCTGCTCCATCTTCCTCTTGGCGCACATATGACAGCATTTCTACGCCAGCTTGATTGGCTTCTAGTTGAACAATTTATTATGTTCAAGTCATTGTATTTGGTTCACAAGGCCTTTTACAATGGAGGCTCTGAATTTCTTCAATCAAGGTTTTGTTCCTACGTACCCGCCAGGTCTCTTCGCTCTGAATCCCTGAAGATTGTCCAGCTCCTGCGGTTTAGGCTGTCACGGGTGGGACAGAGGTCTTTCTCTGTGGCAGCAGCCAAGACAGGAACCTCCTTTTCTCTCTGAGGGATACTGAGGCCCACCTCTCTTTTCGGCGGGCTTTGAAAACTTTCCTTTTTTAGTCCTTCCTTGCAGTCAGTCGGTTCTCTCCTCTAAGGTGTAGCGCCATGATGCCTCTGGGCATACGATGCGCTTTATAAATATATATAACATAACATAACTCCACCAGCTTTGTTTTTTCATGAGGAGTATTTCCCCAAGGGCAGTCTGAAGAGGCTGAAAGGCATAGGCAAGGAGACAGGGACCGGGGTCTATTGCTTCGAGATGCTGCGGGACCCGATCATGAGGAGAAGTTGGCCATGTACAGCAGTAGACCAATAACAAATGGAAAACACACACCTTCACTTACCCCATAAGCGACACATGGTTGTATCCTAAGGTCCACAGATCCTGTCACTGCAGGCATAGTTCATACCTCCAAGGCCCGGAAGCACCAGTGCCATGGAGTGGGGGGTGGAACCTTTCAGGGTAGATATGGGACTGGCCCACAGTAGAGGATTAGCCCTGATTGGTTTACTGTGTACCGAGTAAAGATAACACCTGATAGAAATGATACAATGTGTCCGTTTGTTTCTTTACTTTACTTTACAGGCAGAATATGGGGACGCTGATAGAGTGGAATACCCTATTAAGATGAAAATCAACAGGAGCAGAAAATTAAGAAGACTTCTGAAAAACCCTTACCCTGGGGAAATTTCTAAGAGACTGCCTTGAAGTTTGTTTTTGTCTTTTTTTTGTTTCTGAACCAAAGCTTTTGCCTCTTTGGTTGCAATACATCAAATAAAAGTAAGTGCTTCATACCTCCATCCTTGTGTTTGGCTCTCTATTTCCCACAAGTGGTGGCAGCGGTGAGATTGTGAGAACGCCATGGAGGCCATAATTAAGACGCTATCCGAAGGTCAGCAGCAGCCACAGCAGATGTTGCAGGTAAAAAGTCACCAAGCAGAAGCAGATCCGAGGACGGTGTCAACCCCTACCAAGCCCTGACATACGGGCAGGAAAAAGAAATGGGACATGGAAAACAGGACTGAATGGCCTTCTCATGCATAGCCAGGGGACATCGGAGAGCTGTGCAATACCAACCTGAGTGTAGTGGGGGATAGCATCCATTTCTATGCAAACACAGATACATACACACAAAAAAACACTACATACTGTGTATTTCATGACCAGTATGTGGTCTCCTGTGTGATTTGCTTGCTGCAATTTCACAGCAATGTCTAGATGGATCCTAGCCATAAACATTTAGGGACTTCTTGGAACCAGCAATGACCTTCAACACAGGAAACTGTTAACAGAGATGGACATTTTTAAAGTGAACCAGTTACTAGTCACCAACAGAAACAACAGGCTAAAAAGAGACATAGACACAGAACAAAGCAAACTAATTTGACTAAGACAAAGTATGAACCAATCGTTCTGTGGAGCACCAGACGGAGGAGTCAGATGACTTTGTCTTTGTGACTTTGTGTAAGAATGTTTTATTTAAATTAAAAGAAAAATGCCTTTCCTGCCCTATTTCTAAGAGAGAAGTTCCCTACCTATTAGACTAAAACTAAGGATCAAAATAAAAAGTACTTGGTCCAAATCCTACCTCCTAACTGGCCCTATCACTTTAGGAAAGAAACAGAAAGGTGGAGACTAGGACACAGTCTCGGAGTTGGACTTCTGCCTGGCCCAACAATATAAGTCTTTTAAAATATCAAGATAATTGTTCTAAAACAACCTTGGCCTTGACGTCAGACATTGGTTTAACAAAAGAAAAAGTTCTTTAATCCAAATGCTACTTTTACAAGTTTTGTGTGAACAAGTCTCTGGCTGTCGGACTCTCTAAAGTCTTCTGGTTCTCTTGAAGACTTACTCCTGGTTTGGTATTAGCTTTGGATATGATTCATAGAGGGCCCTTTCCCCTTTCGACGTCCGTGTCTTTTTCAGTATCTACGATTCTCATAAAATAGTAGGATTCCCCAACTTGGAAATAAAGAGTGTTTCTCTCTCTTTCTCACACCTTCACTGATACTTATTCATTCAGGTTACTTGGCTTCTTGTAACCTTGCCAACTTCCCTGGCTTGGCTGTAAAGTATTCTTCTTCAATTCACTCTGGTTTGTACAGACTTCCTGTCCCTTTCGACATTTTAGTTTCTCATACGTTAGTTGGCTTCCTTAACTTGGATGTACAACGTTTATCTTCGATTCACTTGATTTGTACAGGGTGCTTGCCCCGTTCGACTTCCTTGTCTCTTTCGGTATCTTTGCTTCTAATAAGTTCATTGGATTCCCCAACTTGGATATGTTATGTTGACTTGTACCCTTCTCTGTTACCATTAGTATTGTCTCTAGGCTCTCATGTGGCTCTGTAAGAAAGAGGAGCGGGGTGCGTTATTGAGGGAAGAGGAATAGGATAGAGGGTGCACTCTTCTGTTGATGCTTGCAGAACCAGGAGACACTGGTGTCTGTATGTGTCAGCTTTATAAATGAGATTTGATTGTGTGCATTGGCTTGTTGTATCCGGAGGGGTAAGGCCCAGTATCAAGGATTGTTTGTTGTTTGCAAATGTGTGTTATGTTGGATGTGTGTGTGTTTCGTGTGTAGTTTGCCTAGCCCTTGGGTGTGTGTTTTACTTTGACAGTATTTCGGAGAGGAGCAGGAACACGGTTCGTTAGTACCTTGGTTATCCTCAATGTTCTTCAAAGTGCAATAAATTGGCTGCCTTCATAATTCATCCAAGCACAATATATTGGCTACCATTGAAGTCCTTTTAAGCGCAATACATTGGCTAGCTTCACTAATGCTTATAAGGGCAATACGTTGGCTTCCCTCTGAGATATTCTAAGTACAATTCATTGGCTACCTTCACAATCCTTCTAAGTATGATACTATGCCTACTTTCACCAATCCTGCTAAGCAATGTTTCTCTCTGGTTCCGGAAGCAACTCAAGACCTTCCTTTTCACACTGCTTTCTCACTTCCTCTCCCCTGCTGATGCACCTGACTGCTCCGGGCACTGGTCACTGTTGTCACCCTCTGAACTAGGGCCCAGGTTCCTGCATGTCCATGCCCTTGGACTGCCTCCGGGCATACCTGGCACTTAAGGGTGTGTATATGCAACCCTACAGTCCCTATTCTGCACTTATGAGCCACCCGTTGGCTGCACTTGCAAGTTAACTGCACTTCCCCCTTCCCCTTGGCACTTTTCCCCTTCCCTCTTCCCGCACTTGCACAATCTGATTGACACAAGGCCTAGTAAGATCGTTATTTTGTCCTCCCTTGTTTCCCCCTCCTTGTCTTGGTGCACCTAGAAACACTTGTGTACAGGCACGTTATAAATACCAAATCATATCATATCATATGATTGGCCCTTGCAACAAATTGTATCCCCACGTGAAAGGTGAATTTTGATTGGGCAGAATGTGTTCTCCCAGCCCTGGGACCCTATACAGTTCTCAGACTGAATGTACCTCCTCAAGGTAAAGAGAAAGAACTTGGAGATGCAAAGTATTCTCTAATGTTGATATTCTCTAATCACCCAAGCGTGTGAGAGTGTAGTCAGCTAACAAATTGTGGGCAACACTTGTATTTTCTTCTCTCTGGTTCTCTGCAAACAGTTTTCTCTGTCTCAGTCATGCGTTGCTAGATCACGAAATGAAGCCTCTGTGTCTGTAATTATGAGGATTTTAGCCTGAATTTCTGCCGGTGGCTCACTATCCCAGTAGGTGGAATTATCCTGCTCCCACTTTGGCCTTGAGTGGATGTCCTTTTTCGACTTGCCTCGAGCTGCAGCAATCATGTCAGCTTGTCTGTGCTGTCAGAATCTGTCTCTCCTTTCTTGTTCGTTTCGGAGACTTAGAACTTCTATAGTATTCCTTATGGACACTCCTTGTTGGTAGCAGTCAAGCATGTGCAAGCTAAATGTATGAATTCTTGGATCTTGTGGTTTCAGCTTTGGAAAAAAGATATGACTATAGAGATATGTATGTGTGTTCTTCCTGTGCCTAAGTGGGCCATCAGCATGGGTATGGTCTGAATGGTTGTCTAAGAGAATATCACTTTTCAAAACTGCAACATATATTGATGATTGTGGTGATGGGCCTAAGAGTGAGGCACATCTATCATTTCTCTGTCTACATGTCGAGTGTCTTGCAGGGGACTTGAGGGTCAGATTTGGTCCCTCGTCTACAGTTTGGCTAGCATTCAGCTTGTGCCCACACCACCACTGGCTCCGCGATCAGGAGTTGCAGCGCCTCTCCACTACGTCTCTTCTGCAGAGGTACGTGTCTGAATGGGCTCAGTCTCCTCTCTGCGTAGGAGACCGTTCTCAGTTCATTTCTTTTTGGTTTTAGTTTGCCTCAGTAAAAAGGGGCGTGTTCTTGATCAATGGTGTCTTCCAAATTAAAATCACCATTGCTTTGGGAAAAACACAATGAAGTGTCACTGTTCGATGGTGGTAAGTCAGAATTAACAATAGTTATTTCTGCTCTCATACCATTTGACACAGTCTTCTGGTCCGGAGTCCTTATCCCACTCATACCGCTACGGAGGATTTTTAGGAGCGGGCTCACCTCTCCATCCCCAAAGGGGTGGCTCCTCCTGTGGAGAAGGGGCACATCAACCAGATTTGTCACAGTTCTAAAAGTAAATATTTGGCTGAGCCGGCCCTGTTATGGTGCAGAAATTGGTATGCCAAGTGGGTATAGTTAACAATGAATGTGGCATGTTTTAAAAAATGGCAGCGGCACTCCCATGTCTCCACGTAATAAAGTGATCATGAGATGATCACACACAGCCCATCCACCAATCCAATAGACAGCTGTACGTGGTATTGAGGTGATCTGTTGATTTATGGTTGTCACAGAAGCGGCCCGCTTATGTTGATAACACATCAGGCCAAACATTCTGGGGCATCATAGAACATTCATGTCAGTGTGTTACTTTGTTGCTAATTGCAGTATAGTCAACTGCAGCCTTTCCATTGAAGACATTATTGTCATATACTAAACTAGGTACTGACATGGGTGTGTGTGCGCGTGTGTGTGTCAGGACACTTGCCTCTCAAGCGAGTAGCTGCTGAAGATGTGGTTTTGGCTGTCCTTCTTTCTGTTTTATGGTGATCACTGTGTGGTGGTTGTCCAGCAGAGTCTTAAATCCAGTGTCAATGGTTGATGTTTCAGGCTGACCAGGTAGGGTTTTGGTCAGTGGATGTGGGGGAAAGGAATGGAATATTCAGTAACAGATATCATCACTATATTTAATTAAAAACCTCCCCAATATCTGACAGTTGCAACTGCATACAGCACTGATTGTGTTTTGGGGCAAAAGAGCTTGATTCAGGAGTCAGATCTCTGCACAGTAGCCAGATGTGGTATTGATGTGTACTGTAAGACCTTTGGTTCAGCAAATGTTTTTGACTACTACTCTCCAGATGTAGTCAGGGATTTGGTAGGAGGAATTGTGGGAAAGGGAGCAAACACTGGTGATGTATCCAGTGGCAACGCGGCCATACCAATGTCCGGATGCACAAATACACCCACTAATCAACCAAGCAATGAAACAAACAGAAACAAAGGCATATGTTAAACCCTTATCAACAAAAACATGAGCAACATTACCAGGATCAAAGAAAACAATTAAGTCATAGCTCTAGTGACTGACTGCAGTGGTGACTGACTGTAATTGTTTGAGATGCTATTAGTATTCGCTGTACTGCTGTTCTGTTCCTTAGTCCTGCTCCTGCTGTTTTACAACTAATGCGGAGAGAGTCACATTCCAATGGGTCAGACAGTACCACAGGCATTTTGTCCGTTTTCCTTCCAGAACGCGTGCCACAATCATGCACTTTGGCTGCTTCGGTGACTGCTGTGTAACTATGTGGAGAATCCAAGTTTGGATGGGTAGCAAAGTTCTCCCAGCACTGAAGCACACATGATCTTTCAGTGAATCATCATCTATTCCCAGGCAGCATCATCTCATTTTATAGTCCAATGAGATCAGTAATTGTAATAATTTGCTCGGCCGCATTTCCATGATCTATAGTCATGCATTTCTGCTGTTTTGTGCTTTTCCAAAATGAGACGGATCTAAAGAGCTGCTCCAGAAAATGCATCATCAAACCCCAGCCATCCATGACAAGATGGCAAGTTTACAGAGCGATCAGGTATAATATTAGGGTGGTTCCTTTTATCTTCTCACATTCCCTTCAAAGTGTTACATTTGCAGTGTGTACTTTATGCAGCCACATTATTATTGACATTGGATCCAATGATTGATTTCTTTTTCGTTTCCATAAGCCTCCATGTTGTGCTCTCTTAGATCCATAACAGACGATTGAATAAAGCAAAGGGCCCATTCCTACCTGGCAGAGATTTATATGTACACTGCACATATGTAAGATGCAATGAACCTTCAGAGAATGTTTCAACAAGATCACAAGCTCACACCTTTGTGCTATCACTGGCCTACAGGCGGTCCATTAAATGGGCTCAGTGTTAGCTCCTTTTATTTAGATTATCTCCTCAATTGCTTTCTCATCCCTTTTCAGTCACTTTTCAACTCTACAGACATATGTTCAACATTCACTGTTGAGTGCAGTTGAATTCTCTTCCACACAACATTAGGCTGTGGAAGTACCATCTGCACCTCATGGCAACCCTCTTAACAATTGGAAAAGGAATTCTCTCAATGTGTGGGGATTGTCTCTCTGGCTCTGAGTCTGCACCTATCCCCTTTCTACTTGCTTGCCCAATGTCTACTCACTCCCCAACAAAAGGCAAGGATGTCTGTGCAATATGGGCCTCTCCGCTAGGCCTGGTCAAACTCCTCAAAAAAGGGCCGGTAGTAGAGGACACATCTTTTAGTGAAGATTAATAACTACCATGAGAGCGGTGCAGGTTTTTGGCACTGACAATCCCAGAATCTGTGTCCAATCGGGAGCAGCAGATGTTTTGACTAATAATGAGTTCCTGAACCTAATCATGGCTCTCTCGGATAATTTGTTGAGTTTGTACAGCCAATCAGAGCCTACAAATCCCCTAAAGGAAGGTTGACCCCTATATGAGGCACACCTCACTTTCTGTTCCTTTATGTGTATTGCACCCCAGTGAGGGAAGACATTGCCAGGGCAGATTCACACAGGGAGGATGTCTGGTGGGAGTTTGGGGCTTTGGAGCCGTGTTTTGAGCACTCTAGAAAGCCACAGAGAATCACTGATCCTTCAGGTTTGTGGGGGAGTTTGGGGCACTGGGCGAGGTCCCAGGATTAGGAGAAGAACAGGGCCATCAAAGGAGTCCAAGGTGGTGACAAGTAGCAGAGAGCATTGACTTCCGCACCGAGGCAGAAGGCGGGGGGGGCTCATGTAGACATCTGCACAAAGCATTGGATGAGCAGGAGGGCATGTTCCTCATTTGGGAGGAGCTGACTCCACCAACCACCCGGGAAGGCGGGGTTGGAATGGATGCTGTCAAGGTGGGCGGGGGCCTACAGCAGTGTGGGGCTACTACTCAGGACAGGGGGACACATGGTCAGGGGGAATCTCAGGCAGAGCACCCGCCTCCAGTGGGGCCCTATCAGGTGGTGGACCGACCACAGCGGATGGAGGAGAGGCCGTTAGAGGATTAGATGGTGGAAGAAGAGGAACCTCTTCCTGCTGTGGCACGGTGGACATTACATAGGCAAACAGCACTGTACGTAATGTACACTATCCAGACGCAGCGCTGTTCAGAATATTGATTTTTTATCTAAGAACCTACATGAGCTGTGCATCCATAGAGCATTAAACCTTCTAATCTTGATTGAACAGATACATGAATGAGCAAGTCTTCCTTCAACATCCATTCAGAGCCCATATTGAGTGGGAAACACAGAACCTATCATCCTGATGAAGAATTGGCGTCAAATAATTGTTGCAGTTCAAGCTGAAATGTAAGTGCATAAGTCGACAAGAAATTACAATTTAATACTGTTATATGGATCAGAATTGAGAGGAGCTAATTTTGCTAAAAAATGGAATTTGGTCATATGCATGCGTTTACACAGCCTTTTGCCCTGCACTCTGCCGTGCAAATGTATAAACGCTGCCTACCATGCTCATGGGTAGGCTAGGCAGCGTTTAATTGTACACACACTGTCACACAATGTTCCATGATAACATGCTTAAGAGTTTTAGGAGTCAAGCTAATGATGTTATATCTCACTCACAATTGCTAGCTTTCTTACCTATTCCGTTTAAGTTCATGCTCTTGCTACAGTTCTGAAGACACTTCTTTTTTTTGTCAAACAATTTTTCAATTACATTTTTTAGCATAGATAACAAACAAGAGAAAAAGCAGACCCTAATCAAGTAACAGTACAGCATTGACACCTGCATCTCCTTAAAAGAGAAAGGGGATTTCCATAGTCCAGGAGGGGAGCATTTCTTATCCCTTTCATGATTTTCCCACCATTTTCCAGGGAATCCAGATTTTCCAACAGCCCAGCAAATAACCACCTTCTCCCCCATTTCCCAGTCCTCCTCTTTCCCAGTTTCCTCCCTCCACTCTTCTCTCATCTGTCTTACATTCTCTTTTATATCTTCAAGGAGGTTTCAGGTCCACTGAGGGTTTCAGTTCATTCAGGAGCCGGCTCCAGTCCACCACTGCCTCGTCTTCTAGCCCCGGATCTGATCTTGTTTCTGTTGCAGTGCATCCACCTCAGCCATTCCCCGCCTCAGTACATCTGCCTCCCACTGTGACAAGCAGGGGCCCTGCGGTCTTTTCCAGGCAATGGCCACCCTGCGTTTGGCTAGTATTCACATGAATCGGGTTTCCCGTCTCCTTACATTATGTCTCTTCCTTCCCGGGACTAACCCCCACAGACAGACACTCGGGCTGTAATCATAGTTGGAACCCAGTAATGTGTTTATCTTTAGGATCATTGCCTGCCAGCACTGCTTGATAATAGTCCATTCCCATAGCCTGTGCCAGAACCCTGCCCGGCCAGTCCCACATCTTGGACAGTCACTGCTCAGGGCCCTATTCATTAAATGCAATTTGACTGGGGACACATATGTCCTGTGTAGTACATTGAACTGGATGAGTTGAAATCTAGCATTCCGCGACACTTTCCTGACCTGGTCCCACATTGGCCCTCATTACGACCCGGCGGTAAGCGAAAAACGATGCCGGTAAATGATTACCGGCATCATTGTCCGCTAGGTCTGATAATGACCCGCAAAAGTGCTGTTAGCAGCTTCGTGGTTAACGGTGCCGCTAACAGCACCAAGTTCGCGCGCACGCGTCCTTCCACGCCGTAAATACCGGCATCGCGCAAAGGTAGGCAAATCACGAACCAAGCAAACATGCTCTTAACGCCATTGCAAAGGCCGTTAAGTACCTTACCGCCATGGTGCTAATTCCGCCATCGCGAACCAACCGTAAATGGCCATGTGCAGTGTTCCCAGCTGCCACAGGTGCAGAGAATCAGCACAGGTGGAGGCAATACAGACTCACCAAGTACAAAAAGAGCACACCCCACCCCTTCCCACACCCAGTCACACTCCACAATGATTCCAATACGACTAGCAATGTTGGGGCTGGAGGACCTGATTGCATATAAAAGTGCTATGACTACAACAACAACAGGCAGCACAGAGGAGACGCAGGAGGAGAAGGAGGGCAAGGCAGGGCCAGCAAGCCCCACCAGCACAGCCAGTGCCACCACACAGGCAGCTCCCAATCCCACGCATCCGAGCCAGTCCATTCAACCTCACCGCTGAGCAGATCCATACCTTGTACCGTTTGGACTGGGACACCATCACCACCATCGTTCACATGATACACAACAACATCGTCAGCATGATAGAAACACCCACCACCACCCCCCCTACTGAAGGTAGCGTCCGTGCTCCACTTCCTGGCCACAGGTACCTACCAGCACACAGTGGGGCACTTGCATGGCATTTCACAACCATTATTCTCGCGTTCACTGATCCAAGTGCTCGATGCCCTCCTCAAGCACACAGACAACCACATTTCCTTACCACGGTCTGCCCAGGAGATTGCAAACACCAAAGTGGGTTTCCATGCACTAACCGGCATACCTGGTTGCATTGGTGCCATCGATTGCACCCATGTGGAATTGGTGGTCCCACATGCCATGGAGGTACCGTACCGCGACTGTAAACTATTTCACTCAATCAACGTGCAAATGGTCTGTGACTCCAACAGGATCATCACACATTGTTGTGCCCGATTCCCCGGATCAACCCATGATTCAATGGTCCTGAGGAACTCCGCAATACCACGCTACATGGAGCGACATGCAGGGCCAAGATCCTGGCTACTCGGTGAGTCTCATGTCATGGCCATGGAAATGTGAAGTGGGTAGGTGATTGACGTACCAATGCATACTTTACCTGGCTGAAAGGGGGGGATGATGCATACTTTACCTGGCTGAAAGGGGGGGGTCATGCATACTTTACCTGGCTGAAAGGGGGGGATGATGCATACTTTACCTGGCTGAAAGGGGGGGCGGTGATGCATGCTTTACCTGGCTGAAAGGGGGGGGGTGATGCATACTTTACCTGGCTGAAAGGGGGGGAAGGATGCATACTTTACCTGGCTGAGAGTAGCAGAGGCAATGGAGCCAGCTCATACCCTAAAGCAGCACAAACGTCAGCTGACACCTGTACACATAATGCCCGATGTAAGCAGCCCTACCATGTGAATGAAGGTGTGTCCCAACCATGACACAACCATCTGCAAGTGCATTGTACCTATTCGGACCACATTGACTTCAACAAAATGCACCTACATGCACGGCACCAAACAACATCAATTGAAAGGCCTGTCCCCCATAAATGTGCACAAAGGAGGCACATGACGGACAGAAACATCAATACACCATTACACAGACACCAAGGCCCCAAAAATGTCCCTATCAACATCAGTAGTGCTCATTGGGGTCATCATGAGGCTGACAGCAATGTTGCCATAATGTGAGCGTTGATATCACAGGACACGTGCCAATTCACCAAAACAAACGCCATGAACGAACACAGTGGATGGGCACTCACAAGGCACTTGACCCCCATGCATACATTGGTTGTTGGCATGAAAAACAGTCCATGAGAGCAATACACATATACCGGTCACATAGTGTAAATCCATTTGTGCATTTAAAAGTGGTACAAAGTAACAGTTGAATGCATGCCATGTTGGCACGTCATGTTTGGAATTAGATGTCATGACTGACACATACATTGTTGCCCACATACAGGTGATAGTATATACAAAAATAATGAGCACGCTTTTACAGCATGAGTCCTCTTTTTAGGGGTTTGTTGGACGAGGACCAGATATATAGCAAAACATAAGAGGGATTTCCAACAAACTACCATTACATATCCTCACCAGAGGTCAACATAACTGGATCTCACACCAGATACAAGTGATCACAGACCATCAATCTTTTAGCAAATATAAAGAGATGGTAGGCTCAATTCTAGCAAAACATATTTCGTCAATTTATTATATTTTTCTCATAAAAACAGACCATTAGGTCACAATTGTAGAACACATTATACATAAAACAACACAAATAAAAAAGAGACATATAATCAATAGTTCAAATCTTGTGATGTGTTCACATAATATTTGCTAGTCAGACAATAGTGATGTTAGTAACACAATGGGTGACTTTACAATAGCCTGGTATTGTTTTTGCTAAGGCGTCCCCACTTTGTTTGTGTCGACGTGCACAAATACGTTTCCAGCCTTAATGTTTAAACGACTTTTCCTTATTTCATAACACTTAGTCGTATAGATAAGGCTTTCTTCAGGAAACAGAATTGACAAGTATAACTTGTCACACAATCAAGTGTGCAATGTCTCAGTATATCAGCAATCATCCGGAATGTCAGTCCTCTATATTGTTATGGCCTTCATTCTTTCTATGGGCACTTGGTCCCACTAAGGAAATTCCGTTGTAATTTGGTCCTGTCTATCGGAAGAGCTTTTTTTTGCCGGGCTCTGCGCTGTCACAGAATCAATCTTCGAGGTACATACAGGGTACGAGCATTAATTACCGCTCGACTCCACACGATTTCGGCAGAACTTTTCTTTGCCGGGCTCTGCGCTGTCACAGAATCAATCTTCGAGGTACATACAGGGTACGAGCATTAATTACCACTCGACTCTACACGATTTCGGCAGAACTTTTCTTTGCCGGGCTCTGCGCTGTCACAGAATCAATCTTTCAGGTACACACAGGGTACGAGCATTAGTTACCGCTCGACTCCACGCGGTTTCTTTCAGGCCTGCAGATATGGCTTGCGCTCTCTCATCTCAATGGTTTACACGCGCCTCCGGCAAAAAACAACAGAGAGTCCCCTGAAGAGGTGGCTCCTTACACCAGTCCGAAACCCACAGAACCAGCATGAGGAGGACTTCAATCGTGCACATACACGTACCCGTGTGGTGATTGAGCAGGCATTCGGCCTACTGAAGGCACGGTTTCGCTGCCTCAGCAGGTCTGGTGGGGCACTCCTGTACCGCCATGAGAAGGTGGCAAAGATCGTCATGGCATGTGTCATGCTACACAATATGTGCATCAGATGAAATGTGCCCTTCCCCCTGACGCAGTACTATAACCCCCTGACGATGAGGATGAGGAGGGTGGGGATGGGGCAGCACCTCAGGGAGGCAGCGATGCACAGGAGGGACATCAAATGCGTCGGACTCTGATCAACCAATGTTTCTAGCACACATCGATGGGGGGTGTCACATGGAGATGGCAATTGGGGCACTGTGTGTGTCTGGTATATGGACACTGGGGACTGTTCACCAATAAATCACACATACGCAATGAGCAATGTCCACACATGTGAATTGTACAAAAAGGAAAAGTGTATTGTAAATGTGATTTGGTTTAACACACCCACTCCCCCCTCCCACCTCCCCCCTGAACTCCCCAACACACCCACTCCCCCCTCCCCCCTGAACTCCCCAACACACCCACTCCTCCCTCCCCCCTTCCCCCTGAACTCCCCAACACACCCACTCCCCCCTCCCCCCTGAACTCCCCAACACACCCACACCCCCCTCCCCCCTCTGCCCTGGACTCCCTGCAAAGGTATGAGGAAGTCTGTGATGAAGTGGCTAATGTTTGATTTCTCCACTGGGCGGCCACTATTGGCAGCCCCATCCCCTGGCCCCCAGGGCACCCCTGCCTGTGCTCCGCAGGTTCCTGCCCGATCAGCGGACGGGGCTGCTTGGTGTTGAACTGGCAGCCGAGGAGGTCCCTGGCTGCTCATTGGGACGCATGTCCCTAATTGACTGAACAAGTTCAGAGATCACGTGCCGCACCACGGCGAGTTCAGCACAGATGTCCTTTGTGGAGGACTGTATTGCAGCCTTCACTGTCTCTGCGCATTGCTGGATTCCTGCCCTTGCACCCCCACAATCTGCCACATGCTCAGTCAGGAGTGAGGAGAGTTGGTGCTGCCGTGTGATGATCTCCTCCGACTGTTGATTTTTCTGGGCCATGGATATTGCCAGTGGTCTATCCATTGGGCTGCTCACCTCCAGCACATCTTGCACTGAGCATGGAGAGCCTGGACAATCCTCATCATCTAATTGCCCCTGTGTGGCATCTTCATGCTGGCTGCTTTGGGAGAGGTAGGGGGAATGAGGGTGGGCAGTGGGGGGTCCTACATTGATCTCCTCATCATTCCCCATATCACTGTCAGAGGAAGCTGCAATGGCAGCAGTTGCCCCGATTGCGCTGCTTCCTGCAGGACCAGTCCCTTCTGTGGCCACCAGTCGGGGTATGTCTGCTGCTGCTGCTGGTACCCTGCTGCCTGCTGGGGTGCCTGTCAGTGCCCTGTCCTGTGTTTTTTCCCACAGATTTGGGCTGCTGTGGGGTTTTGGTCTGTACAGCAGAGGTGGAGGGTTGGTGTGCTGGCACTGTGGTCCTGGCCTTCTTGGCAGGTGTGGTGGCAGTAGTGTCTTCCTCGTCGAGGTCGGAATTGGAGCCTGTGGTGGATCAAAGGAGGGAAAGTGTTATTGATGGGTCTGCAGACATTGAGTGGGCATTGTGATGACTGCCATCATTTTGGTTACTAGATGCGGCACATTCGAGGCAGGGACATACAGGTTGTCTCCCTTTTGTGTGGAAGTAGCATGGGGGTATGTGGGTGCCTACAGTTAGGGTGTGCATACTGCATGTGTCCAGGGTGGAGGTTAGATATGGCTGTAGGCAGTCTTCTGCTGATGTGTTGTATTTACACTATTGGGCAAGATTGTGCTTCACATGAATGGACTTCAGTGACTTTTGCATGGCTTGATTTGAGGCACCTACCTGCATCGCCTGATGTCGGGGCTCCTCTCTCCATTCCTCCTACCCCTTCAATGCTCTTGATGCCGATTGTAGTGGCACAGATTTCCTCCCAGGGCTGTAATTTTATTGGGGGCTCTGATCCTCCGCCGCTTGCCATGCCCATGTTCCTGTTGGCAGACAGGATGCTCCTAACGCGGAGCCGGAGATCATCCCACCACTTACGGCACTGTCTCGCGTTGCGGGGTACTGTTCCCACAGCACTGACCCGCTGTGCAACTGGGGCCCATATGGCCTTCTTCTTTGTGATTGCCGGTCTGGTCATTTGGGTAGAAAAGACCACAGCAGCGTTTTCTTGGATGTCCACTGGTTGCGGAGGATGCCAATGGATTGTGTTTTTGAAGATGGCCGCCGTGC
Organism: Ambystoma mexicanum; assembly: GCF_040938575.1. Classification (NCBI taxonomy): domain Eukaryota; kingdom Metazoa; phylum Chordata; class Amphibia; order Caudata; family Ambystomatidae; genus Ambystoma; species Ambystoma mexicanum. The sequence goes on along the minus strand of NC_090925.1, from coordinate 58,396,611 downwards.
TCTTTCCCGTTCCGCCGCGATGACACAACTTCCAGTTCCGCTCATTTACGGTCACCGCTAATTGCGGTCACCGCTAATATCGGTGGCCGGGGTGGCAGTAGTGCACCTTGCGCGGCATACGATGCCGGTAGGTGCCGTTTTGGGGGCATTAACTGCATGGCGCAGTTTACATTACCGGCATGGCGCAATGCTCGTGCCCGATGGGTCGTAATGTGCCGCTTTTTACGGTTCCGGCCCAGCACGGACACGTTAGTTGCGCCATGCCCGTAATGTACTTTACTTACCTCCAGGGTCGTAATGAGGGCCATTGTGTCACAATCTGCCTCTGGCATCTGGTCTCCCATGTTGCCTTCCCATTTGGCCTTAACCGTCAACTTTTCCAAAGGAGATAGACCCTTTATTGCTTGATAGAGTCGGGTGACCTTGGCCCTACCCTCTCCTCCCACCAGGAGTTACTGCAGTAATGAATTCACTGTGGGTTCCTCCGGAATGTCCGACCAGTTGGATGCCAATCGCTTAACCCCTGCCCCATTGGTGAGGTACTGCCCCTTCGACATTCCATACTTTTGCTTCCATTCTTCAAACGGCAATAACTTACCTCCTTTGAACAGATCGCCCACTGTCTGGCAACCCTTGTCCATCAGGTTCTTAAACCCCATTTCCTGTATTATTGTCCATAATTCTTGGTCTGCGCTCCATGGTATGTCTGCACTGTACAGCCCCAACCCCTGTTCTTTCCCCTGGAGCTTTATCCAGACCTCTCACACCACTTGGAATATGACAGTGGATCCTTTCCCTCCCACCACGCCCCACAACAATTCTACTCCCGTCCGGTGGTTTGGGAAGTCTCCTATTAAGCTTGACACAAGTTCCCCCATGCTGTCTACCCACACCAGTACTGACTGTAATTGTGATACCATGAAGTACCATTCATAATTTGGTAAATTGAGGCCTCCTTCCTTGTGTGGGTGTCTTAATGTTGCCAACGAGACCCTCCTTCTTCCTGTGTCCTATAATATAATATATAATATAATAACACTTTCTTAATACTATAGGGTATGTTGAGAAGTAGTAGAGGAGTCTTGGGAGAATGACCATTTTGCACAGTGCTACTCTCACCATCAATGATATCGATAATTTCTTCCAAAACTGAATCGACTACCCTATTCCCGATAGGGCTCTACACATGTGCACAAACGTGTCTTCTATCTTATGGAAAACCTGGATGTCCAGATACCTGAACGACTCTCCCTCCCACCGTATTGTAGGTGACTTCAATCCAGCAATCCAACTAAGTCAATGCCTAGTCTGGGGTGCCCAATGGAAGCCCTTATTTATATATTTCTATGTCAAGTTCTTAAATCTGGATGATGAACCCTTATATAACGCCCCTCTCGTTGAATCCCCTTGACCTCACTGAGCCAAGAAGTAGGTTTGTTTTGCAAATTAAAATATTTATTTGAGGAATAAGACAATATATATATATCACAATTTTATGAATAAATTAATATTTGATAGCACGCTTATGAATATAATACTGATCAACAATGGGTAATATTACAATAGCACGATTATTTAATCACTTAGGAGTTGGTATGGAAAGAATAAGGTAGCAGAGAATGCTTTGTATGGTTTCAAGGGAATGTAAGATGGGAAAGAATGCAGCAAAAAAAATAAACTTGATATGGTTTCAGCAAGAGATAATATGATCACTTTTTCCCTTGTGACAACTCACTCCCCCCCTTAGGCAATATAAAGAGATGGAAAGGAGAGCACACAGTTTTCAGGGATACAATCAAAATGCAGTTCAAATGCCAGTTCCCCCCAGCAAGCTTAGAGAAAACCGGTTTGCTTTTAAACAGGCAAAAATACTTTTAAATGTGATTGCAATGAAGTGAAAATTATGCTAAAAATGATTCATGAGTGATTATCAGGTTGAAAACGAAATTCAGCAGTTGCAAGCAAAAGACAGCAATTTTGACAGGAGCTCATTTTTCAATTTGCGGCACTTTTTCCGAGTGCGTAAAGCGCGATTAGGGAAAAACTATAAGGAATTTGGGATTTTGGGTCTGTTGGAAAGATTAGGATCTTCGCTTTAAAATGACAGTTAAATTTCACTTCTAGGACGTGCGGTTCAAAAGATACAGACATTTTTGTGGAGGTAGATTTTCAAAAATAAAATCAAGATTTCAGAATGACAGATGACGCTTTTACAGATTTGAAATCACAGAATGGACACACGATTTCTATGCAGTTCTGGACAGGTTGAAATGGTTTAAATAAGATTATTTTAGACTAAGAGATTGGTTCTGTACAGTTCTTAGACTGGATAATCACTCCTAGTTTTGGACTGGAATGGGCCTGGGACGGCACTCTCGCCACCGGGCGGTCAGGCACTAGTTGCTCACAGCACGCTCTCTGGTCTGCTATCGGCACTGCACAGCGGTCTGGTCTGGTCGGTCTGGATACAGCACTGCTCTCTCTGGATCTCGGTTCTGGCACGGGGTTCTGGGCCAGAAGCGAACAGCATGGCAAGGCTGTTGAATAGTTTGGTTAGGCTGCTGGATTCTGGTGCCTTTGAAAAGGATTCAGCTTGTGGATTAGGCCTCTTTTCTCCAATTTTCTAGAGTTTAGTTCTAGAGTTTGGTTCTGGAGTCTATCTGGAGTCTAAGTTCTGGGCTCTGCGCATATTACTGTATGTTTTCATTTTTTCTAGTATAAACCCAGTGTCTACAATATTAATTATTACGGGGCTTGGACTCAGAACATCCCACAGCGTCCAACTTTGTCTTCAACTATGAGTGAAGGTGTCATTTTAAGAATCTCAAAATTGTACATTTCTATCAGCTGGTTACAATTAGTTATCAGTATTCTTATAAAACATATATTTGCCTTCACTTCAGTACACCCATTGGTTTGTGCCCGCCACTAGAAATTTGGCTTGACTCAGAGGTCACATGTCTTGTTTTTCCTAGAGCAGTGTGGACAGTTACACCCAAATCAGCATATCCTAATCAAATGAAAGAATCCATTGTCTTGTGTTCCTGCTAGCATACCAGGGTGCCACTCTCCATCTGATTAACAGGACCATGCGATTTCCTGCCTTGTTGCTGAGAAGACTAAGTGTGAAGAGTTCTCATAGAAAAGCAAGCCTTTTGAAGTCTCAGCTAACTCAGGTTACTGTTTAGCTTCTGAAATACAGGTCTCCTGTCTCAATTGAGATCACCAGCACCAGTCAGTGGCGAGCACCAGTACTGCACCTGTTTTTGCCAGTTGTCTTAACAGTAAGGAATCCTCAAAATATACTTTGTTCAAATATAGATACACTTCTGTGGACCTCAGATTCATGTAGATTCTTGCGGCAGAATGATGTTGAACCCCCAACAAGGACGTGGGACCTTTTTAGTGGTTTTGGTGAGCCGGAATTTTAGCAATTTTTGACATCAAGAAAATGAATTCCCAACAGCTCTGGGTTGCTTTTGGCAATCAGTATTGCTATTCCCAAATGGTTTCAGGCTACTGTGTGTCTAGCCCAATGGTGGTTTTTAGGCAGTGACCTCCTGTGCTCACTAATATAGACAAAAGTGGGTGGCAGCCTATTTTTCTGATTTTTACTGTGCATTTTTGGATGATTTCTGGCAAGCAGCATGCTTTCCGGTGGCCGCTCTAATGTTTCTGCTGCCAGCGATGTTGTAGGGCTTGAATGCGTGGGTGAAAACATCCCACAGTATCCCCCAGTCCAGTAGTGTGCCGAGGTCCCGGCCTCGCAGCCCCCCTAGTGGGAATAACAGAGACTTGCCTTTATTTATGTATAAGCCCGACAGTTTCCGGAAATGATATAATGCTTCCAACAATATTGGAACGTTCACCGATGGCTTACCTACATACAACAGTAGATCATCTGTGTGCAGGGAAACAATATGTCTTAACCCCCCTGCCTCATTCCCTGTTTCCCTCATTTCCCTCATAAGATACCATGCTAGTGGTTCCACCACCAGTGCAAATAGTATCCTGGAAACCGGGCACCCTTGTCTCGTCCCTCTTCCTAATGTCCACTCTGCTGACACCCAGTCATTTGTTTTAACCCTCGCCCCTGGCTCATTATACAGGAGTCACAACCACCATCTGATGTCCTCTCCAAACCCATAGGCTTCTAATACTTTAAACAGCCACTCCCATTCCAGAGTCGAAGGCCTTCATGGCATCTTAGGAGGCCACCGCCATTTCCTCTGCGGAATCCTTAACCTGGTCCATTACATGATGAAGACGGTATAAGTTTATCATGGTGCTGCGCCCCTCTATAAATCCACATTGCTCCGGTGTATCAATACTGGAGCTACTGAGGACAGTCTAGACGCTAAGACCTTGCCCAAAATGTTTGTGTCCACATTTAGCAGTGAAATTGGCCGGTAGGATGCACAGTCCAACGGTACAATGTCCTTTCGTCGCGGGATGTTTTTTCGCAGGTTTTTTTACTGTGAATTTCTTTTAAAAAAAAAACATCACATTTTTAATAAAATCGGGGGTTTGGGGGGGAACCAAACCCAGTGAAAAAAACCCTGCGAAAAAACATCCTGCAATGAAATGACATGGAACCAGTCCAACAAGTCCTTCCTTTCCTTTAGGATGACCATTATTACTTCTTCCCTCATAGAGGCTAGGAGAGATCCTGTCTCAAATGCTTTGTCATATAGCCAGGGGATCAGAAGATCCTCATACTGGCAGTACAATTCCACCGGGAACCCATCACCCCCTGGAGACTTGCCTTTACCCATGGACCCAAACACCCCCTTTATTTCCGATTCCGTTATTAGTTCCTCAAGTCTATCTTTCAGTTCCCCCTTTACGGTTGGTAGCTCTGTCAGATCTAACAAGTCCTCTGCCTCTATTTCCCCACCTGTGTACAGGGACTGATAAAAGCTACAAAAGGTTTTGTTGATCCCTTCTTGTGTGGTGACTATCTTCTCGATTCCCCCCCTGATTTGTGTGATGATAAATCGGGGTTACTCCCAATGAATTAACCAACCCTGTAGTCTCCCTGCCTTCTCCCCTTCTCCATGTATTCGCACATCCCATCTGTTCCCATCTGTTCCCATCGACTTTGGATAGGGCATCTTGTGTCCCCCAGTAGGGCCCTAAAACGTCAGCCAATTCCCTCCCTTTCTCTGTCCCTTACACAATTTCTTATTCCAATTTGGCTACTGTCCCCTCAAGTGCCCGCAATTTTTCCTGTAATCTTTTCCTCTCCCCTGTTACCTTGGATATACATATCCCTCTACCCGTTGCCTTCAGAGCTTCCCACAGGGTCCCCAGTCCCTCTATTGACCCTTATTTCTCCTTTAAGAAGCGTATTTTCTCCTTGTGTAGAGTCTCCCTAAAAGCTACATCCTCTAGTGCCTGGACAGAAAATCTCCATTCCCTCCAGGTGTGTCACTAAGGGTGAGTGGTCCAAGAGGACCCTTCCAAAGTATGACGTTTGACCAAATCTGTGCGTGCTCTCCACCCCTACGAAGATATAATCTAGGTGCGAGTAGGATCCATGTACCCCAGAAAGAAAAGAGTAGCCCTGTTCCTGTCCATGCAAGTGTCGCCATAATTCCACCAAATCTAGGTCTCTAACCACCTTTCGCAAGGATGTTGTTTTCTGCTGTTTTGTTTGACCGCACCTCCCGTGCAATCTAGTTCTGGGTCTAGTAGGCAGTTAAAATCACCTCCCCACACAAATAACCCTTCCTGGTGATCCCCTAGTAAATGTAGCACCGATGGGAAGCATTGTTTGTCCTCAACATTGGGGGCGTAGGTATTTACTGCACAAATCTTCCTCCCCTCCATGATCCCCCAGAGCACCACCATCCTCCCAATATCATCCGTCACTACTTTGTTCACCTGGATCAGGACCCCTGCTGCCACCCAGATCAATAATCCCCTAGCATACTTTGAGTAAGCCGTTCCTACCTCCATTCCTCCCCACCACTTCTTAAGCAGTTCCAAATCTTTCTTCACCATATGGGTTTCCTGTAGCAGGGCCAACTGTATCCTTTGTCACTTTAGAAACCCCCCACTGGCTGACATTTAAACTTTCTTACCCATTCCCGCACATTCCAGGTCCTGATTGTCAATCCATCACCCTGCATATCCGGCATAGCTACCTGATTCTTTGCCCCCCATACTTGCCCCCTCCCTTTTGTGTCCCCACTGTGATGTCTGAGGCTGCCTTATAGCTGAACCATAACTTCCAACCACTAGAATAACTAGACCTCACCATTCCGCTTATTGACATTCCCCAAATGCCCCACAGTGTCATCTTAGTCTGCTTCGAAAACTTTAACTTAACTTTCAACCAACCAGGCCCTAACCATGTGCCCCTGTTGACCATTTCTCCACCTTCTCGCACCACTCCCGCCCACCTCCCTATCGACCCCTCGCCTTCTCCTGCAGTTCTTCCCCCCAAACCGGTCCCCCAACCAATAAACCCAACCAACGCTCACCGAGACCTCTCATCCCACACCTGTGTGTTAGTGTGGCGAGTGAGATCTCAGTGTCAAGGCAGGCAAAGCACCCTTCCCGCTCTGAACCGCCTACCCTTATCCACACCTCTTATTAAATCCATACAGGTGTTGTGCCTCCGCCTCTAAAAGAGAAAAAGAATAGGGGGGCAGCTGACGTGACTAAATCAAATGCGTCCGAGAGATCCAGTAGGAGAAGGAGGGCAAGCTTCCCTTTGTACTTTAGCTCGTCCATTTGATTTTTTTAAGTCTGTTAAAGCAGATTCTGTGCCATGTTTAGGTCTGAAACCTGAGTGTCGCAGACCAAGGAGATTGTTAGTTTCAAGGTAGGCGTGTATCTGTAGATGGACCGCCCTACCTAGAATTATCAAGAGGAATGGCACAGTAGTTATGGGTCTATAATTAGTTGGGATGTTAGGGTCCAGGCTTCTTTTTTATAAGAGGGGGAGAACCCAAGTATCTTTTAAGTTGGACAGGAGGGAACAAGTGTCGAAGGAGGAGTTTATTAAAGTAGCAATGAATGGTGTGAGTTCCTGAGCTGCCTCTTTAATTATTGGAGCCGGGCATATGTCCCCCTGGCATCTTCATGGTTTGAGAGTGGCTATTAGGTCCACTGCATCGTGGATGGATACTGGGGTGAATTTGGAGGGGTTGCATGGTTTAGTGGGAATCGTCTGCGACTCCTGCAATGGCAGGTTCCCTGAGAGTTTTTATTTTTTGGCTTCTATTTTCTCTTGTAAAAGCGTAAAAATATTCAGGAGCGTGGTTTGAATATTTGTACACGAAGATTTGTCCTTGGAGCAGGTTTCTGTCAGTGGTTTTGGGGACTCCAACTCTCTTAAAATGATGAAAAAGTCTCTAGTACTTGAGTTGGCTTAATAGATCCTGTCATTATAAGTTTGAAGGATCTCAGATTTGTATCTGTTAGAAATGTTAGCGAGTTTTTCCTTGTTCAGCGCTGTAGGGTTATTCTTCCATAAAGATTCTGCACTTTTTTTCACTACGTAAGGCTTTAAGATTGGGGGTTAACCAAGAGTTTAGGTGTGCTTGGGGCTTACTTTTACGCATTTTTAACAGAGCTATTTTATCAGTAGCTTGTTTAATTGTGTAGTTGTATAATTCTACTAATTCTACAGGGTCTGGGCTAGTAACAGTGAGATTGGCAATAGGTTGAAGTAAACGTAGTAAGTTCTCCACTTGTTTTTCTGATGCTCTCCCTTAAGTCATGGGCAGTCAAGACCCAGGGAGCGTGGCCCCAGGGTGGTTCTTATGTTGTCTCTTATCGCCCTGTAGGGGTACCCCTCTCTGGTTCCAACGTCAAATAGTGTTCCTGCTCTGTGGGCCGTCTTCTCCCAAGTGGCCCCATAGGTCTTCCTGCTTGTACACCCCTCCTGCTCTGCTGGGGGTGAGGTTGCCCTTGTACGCTGCCTTGCCGCCCCACAGGGTGTTGATTGATTCCGCCCAGATCCTCTCGTCTGGATAGGTCTGGTGTGCTCCACCAGTATGCCCACTATAGGAGTTGTTTCTCGCTGTTGCCCCCAGGCCCCGGCACAATATTGTTTTTGTCCAGACGGGGGGGGGAGGTGGGGTGGTGGGACTTCTCTTGTGGCCTGCGTCTCTCTGTTTCACTATCTCGGGTCTACCTTTCAAACTGCCGCCTCAGACCCTCCCGCGTGGTCAGGTCCATTCCTGTGCCAGTGCGCCCTTGTTTTGCTGTGTCGTGGGACAGCTCCTTGGTGCTCCCCCCGCTCTGGCACTTACTCTCCTGTTGTTTTGTGCAGCACCTCTCGCTGCTGTGTGGGGGTCACCTCCATGATCGGCCAGTCCATTCGGCACCACCAGATGCCAGAACTCCCTCTGGGCCATGCACCGCCGGATCGCGTGGGCAGTTTTGTGTCCCTCACTTCATTTCCACTGTTCCCCAGGACCAGGAGCGCTTCTCCACTGTTGCCCCTCCGGCACCGGTGCTCCTCCCCCTCTCCGCCAACTCAGGTCACCAGCTCAGCGGGGAAAATGGCGTGCTTGTGCCCCTTCTCTCCTTCTGGTGTGTCGGTCAGGTATTCCCGATAGTGGTTCTGCATGAAAGGTTGCCCGCACACTGCAGGGGCACTCCGAAGTCGATCGCTGCAAGTGTTCTTGTGCATATGACAGGATCTTTATGGCATATTGTCTGGCGGTATCGGCAGGGCGTTGAGATTCATGTCTCCATCTTGCGCCTGCCAAGCCACGCCCCCTGAAGACACTCTTTGCAGGCTGTGGAAGATGATGAGAAAAATGGCAATGGTGAAATACCCTTATTCCCTAGAGGATCATGTCATCTAGATGCTAATATCTCTGTACCAAGCTCTTCGTTAAGAGAAACACAAACACCGTTTAGGCATTTACGTTGGGGTCCTAACCAACATACACTTGTGTCCTTCAACAGGTGTGATGGAAGTGCATCTGCCTGATGAAATCTTCCCGGGTTTTCTGAACACATCCAGAGCTCAACAGATTCTGCATGGGAGTAGGGTCTGCTAATGAGCCTCACTTTCTTAAGACATTCTTAAAGAGGGATGTTAGTGGTGTCTACCCAGGTGCGAATGGCAACCTATGGGATTCATCTCCATATAAGGACACCTATGTATACTTTTGCTGTGCACGATTTGACATCTCAGCAGCTGTTAGGCAATATGGCTACCTAGCTGGGAAGTTACATAAAGCAGAGAAAATGTGCACGTGCCATAAAATCTGTACACATGTACTATCATTCAAGACACCTACTGGCTTTAGGAAAGTGACTTATAATGTACAGTTGTCGATTGGTTCCTTCCATGGTATCCCTACTAAATTAATAATGTTAAATAAAGTGTTGGAAAGTGTTTATTATCAATTAATAAAGCCTCTTAATGCATAAATTCAATTGACAGCAATAGGGATTTACTTTTAATATATAAAGCGCATTGTTAACTGCCATTGGAATGTCCATGGCCCTCTTGCATCTGCTTGCAGTGTTCTATTATCCTACAAACTTGATGGAACAAAATCTCAAACAATATCCTACCAAAGAAGAATATTTTGTTGTGGAAATTAATGATGTATTGGTGATTTCTGGTATCAATGTTTTCTGTTACCGACCCTTGGTTAACTGATTTTACTGTTTTTTGTTACCAACCCTTGGCTATAAACCATTGGCTGATCAGATAACATTTCTTGCTGGGTATGCCCTCTCCCTCTTCTGAGTAGCAAGCAAGTGGCTCCTTTGTTCTGCATCAAGTAAGACTCACAAACCAACAGTTGGGCTGGCTGTTTTGTAAGCATTCATAATAATAATAATTTGCATTTATATATACCCTCAGGCATCTGAGCGATGCTTACCCACTTTTCGTGGTGCTAATTTATCGGCCTTGGAAGGATGAAAGGCTGAGTTTGGCCTTGCCGGGATTCGAACCTGCATCAGTAGGCTCAATACAGACATCAAAGCGAGCGTTCTACTTGCAGTGCTATCTGACCATTGTATTGACCAATGCACATATGATTCAAGGGAAGGTAACCAGTGACAGAGGCCCTGTGGTCTCCAGGAGGTTGGGCGTGGGAAGAAATAAGGTAGCGAAGAAGAGATGATCAAGGAAAGCTTGGTTCCACTATGCTGAATATTACCCATCATGCTGTTCTCAGCCCCAAAGTGAATTCCTGTGGACTGAGGCATCTGAGAACTGCACCATACGGGTGTGGACAAGTCCTTGAAAACTAGTTCCTATTGGATTCTTGCAGTGGAAAGAAAATCCACCAATCCTCTGTCTTCCTTCTATTCTATATGACCCCTTAGCCCACTATTCAATTGATTCTTGTTGGATCTGTGAACAGTTGAAAGACCCCTTCCAGATGAGCAAGGCCTTCATCAGAGGATGGAAAGCGTCTTCCTTCAATGATCTCTGAGGAGTAAAGTGACTACAGGTGAAAGCACTATGAAGCCTGACTGCAAATAAGGACCCCTGGACCAGGAACTCACTTCCATGAGGGTACAGTGTTCATGTAGGTGACTTCATATACTTCACTGCATTGGAAAGACCTGAAGAGGCTGAAGCAGTTGTAGCTTTCCTGAACTGAGCCCACCCCTCATCCCCCGCATCTTTTGAAGTCCAAAGGAATTAGCCCTGGCATTGCTGTTGGTGATCATTACATCAACTGGATACAAGACACTTTCAAGCAAGCTTGTTGAGCTTTTGATGAAGTGACCTTGAGATGCTGATATTTAACCAGCCATGTCCATGCTTTGACTCATCGAGATACTCCAAGTCACAATTGAGATGCCTATTTGAAGCCATCCTTCAATTTCTGAGACGCTTCTGGGTGACTCAACCCATCAACAGTTTTCAATAAAATGTCATGCTTTGTTTAATTTTCAGATGCCTATCAAGAGCTTCAAACTGAGCCATCTCAAACCACTGCCTGCTGCACTTGAATGTTGTTGGGCCCTCCTGTCATCTCCTTGAACCTCTCGGCAGTGCTTGAATTCCATCCCAGCGAGATTGCCTCCTTTGAACCATAACTCGAACAACAGAAAAAAAGTATAAAAGTCCAGCCGAATGCTTTCGATCCACCAAAGGCGACTAAGGAATTCCTATGCACCCTGCTTTACCTTGGGTCCTAGAGACTGTATATATTGACAGGGTAATTCATAGAAATTCGCACAAAAATGGCGCACGCGGCTGGCGCACAGTGTCCCCGTGCGATACACTGCGCCAGCCCTGTGCGAAAAAATCCTTTTCATCGCACAGCGTATTCATGGATTTTAGCCTCCGAAACCAGCCGTGGCACAGAGTGGCGCAGCAACCCTGCAGCAGCACCAGTTACGCTCCCAAGAACGCCGTCGCGCAAGGAAAAGCCTTCAAAATCCCCAAATCATCGCAAAGGGCTGCGCTAACCCTGGACCAGTTCACAGGGCTGCCAAACAGCAAACGCCAAGCGGGGAACATGTATTTCAGTGGTTCGCGGGAAGTTCCACACGCGATGGTCCTGGGTACGTGTACATCAGGGGTGTGTGGGAAGTGACACACGCGATTCCATCAGGGCATGTGTATTCCAGGGGTGCACGGGAAGTATCACACGCAAAAACAGCAGGGTACGTGTATTCCAGGGGTGCGCGGGAAGTATCACACGCAAAAGCAGCAGGGTACGTGTATTTCAGGGGTGCGCAGGAAGTATCACAGGCAAAAGCAGCATGGTACGTGTATTTCAGGGGTGCGCGGGAAGTATCACACGCGATTCCATCAGGGTACGTGTATTCCAGGGGTGCGCGGGAAGTATCACACGCAAAAGCAGCAGGGTACGTGTATTCCAGGGGTGCGCGGGAAGTATCACACGCGATTCCATCAGGGTCCGTGTATTCCAGGGGTGCGCGGGGAGCACCACACATGAATTGCACGTGTGGGTCCTCCCAGGTGTTCCCTCTACACCCTCCACGGCCCCTGCAGGTGGCCCACACCACAAGGGCCTACCCTGCACATGTCACGCAGGCACCACATCCACCATGGCCATGCCCCCCAGCCAACCCACATGTCACCTTTCACTACTGCCCACCAACGCATGTCCCCCTGCTCCCCCAGCCACCAGGGGCACCCTCCACCAGGCCCCCACTCATGTCTCCCACCACCCCCACCCCCCAGCAGTGCAGGGGCAGCCTCCACCAGGCTCCCACTCATGTCTCTCTGCACCCCCAACCACCAGCAGTGCAGGGGCAGCCTCCACCAGGCCCCCACTCATGTCTACCATCACCCCCACCCCCCAGCAGTGCAGGGGCAGCCTCCACCAGGCCCCCACTCATGTCCCCCTGCACCCCCACCCCCCAGCATCCAGGGGCACCCTCCACCAGGCCCCCACACATGTCTCCCACCACCCCACCCCCCAGCAGTGCAGGGGCAGCCTCCACCAGGCCCCCACTCATGTCTACCACCACCCCCACCCCCCAGCATCCAGGGGCACCCTCCACCAGGCCCCCACACATGTCCCCCTGCACCCCCAACCCCCAGGAGTGCAGGGGCAGCCTCCACCAGGCCTCCACACATGTCCCCCTGCACTCCCACCCCCCAGCAGTGCAGGAGCAGCCTCCACGAGGCCCCCACTCATGTTTCCCACCACCCCCACCCCCCAGCATCCAGGGGCAGTCTCTGCCAGGCCCCCACACATGTCTACCATCACCCCCACCCCCCAGCAGTGCAGGGGCAGCCTTCACCAGGCCCCCACTCATTTCTCTCCCACCCCCACCCCCCAGCATCCAGGGACACCCTCCACCAGGCACCCACTCATGTCTACCATCACCCCCACCCCCCAGCAGTGCAGGAGCAGCCTCCACCAGGCCCCCACTCATGTCCCCCTGCACCCCCACCCCCCAGCATCCAGGGGCACCCTCCACCAGGCCCCCACATATGTCCCCCTGCACCCCCAACCCCCAGCAGTGCAGGGGCAGCCTCCACCATGCCCCCACACATGTCCCCCTGCACCCCCCAGCAGTGCAGGAGCAGCCTCCATGAGGCCCCCACTCATGTTTCCCACCACCCCCACCCCCCAGCATCCAGGGGAACCCTCTGCCAGGCCCCCACTCATGTCTACCATCACCCCCACCCCCCAGCAGTGCTGGGGCAGCCTCCACCAGGCCCCCACTCATGTCTCCCCCACTCCCACCCCCCAGCATCCAGGGGCACCCTCCACCAGGCCCCCACTCATGTCCAACTCATGTCTCCCTGCACCCCCACCCCCCAGCAGTGCAGGGGCAGCCTCCACCAGGCCCCACTCATGTCCCCCTGCACCCCCACCCCCCAGCATCCATGGGCACCCTCCACCAGGCCCCCACTCATGTCCAACTAATGTCTCCCTGCACCCCCACCCCCCAGCAGTGCAGGGGCAGCCTCCACCACGCCCCCACTCATGTCCCCCTGCACCCCCACCCCCCGGCAGTGCAGGGGCAGCCTCCACCAGGCCCCCACTCATGTCCCCCTGCACCCTCACCCCCCAGCATCCAGGGGCAGCCTCCATCAGGCCCCCACTCATGTCCCCCTGCACCCCCACCCCCCAGCATCCAGGGGCACCCTCCATCAGGCCCCCACTCATGTCCAACTCATGTCTCCCACCACCCCCACGCCCCAGCAGTGCAGGGGCAGCCTCCACCAGGCCCCCACTCATGTCTCCCACCACCCCCACGCCCCAGCAGTGCTGGGGAAGCCTCCACCAGGCCCCCACTCATGTCCAACTCATGTCTCCCACCACCCCCACCCCCAAGCAGTGCAGGGGCAGCCTCCACCAGGCCCCCACTCATATCTCCCTGCACCCCCACCCCCCAGCAGGGCAGGGGCAGCCTCCACCAGGCCCCCACTCATGTCTCCCTGCACCCCCACCCCCCAGCAGTGCAGGGGCAGCCTCCACCAGGCCCCCACTCATGTCCAACTCATGTCTCCCTGCACCCCCACCCTCCAGCAGTGCAGGGGCACCCTCCACCAGGCCCCCACTCATGTCCCCCAGCCAACATGTCACCACAATCTAGATCCCCGGCCCTTATGGTCAGCCTCCAAATGCCAAACACCCACCTGAGTATTGCATCCACCCACTTAGAAATGGCAAAAACATGATAGAACCCCAATTGCAAGTTTGGAAATGAACACATGTCCCTCACATACACCCAATGGGTGTCAGTGAATGTCAAAACCCATATCATGATATGCATGAAACCAATGAGATGATACTACACATTGAAGTCTGAAGAAAAAATATGTATTAAAAGCAACATAAATTGAATCAAAAATAAACAAACAATAATGGACATTTTAACAAGAAAACCCAGCAGGTACGTGAAATAATGCAAAACCACAAATCATAATGCAAAGGAAAGGTGTCCAAAGTCACAGTCCACAAAACTAAATCCAATGGAAAATTAAAATCAAAAACCATTGCTCCATGGGGAAATCATAAAAAGAAATGAAAATCCAAAAGTCAACTATATACAGATAAACAATCCAGGGTCCATGATCCCAACCAAAGAAATGAAACCTATCTAATAACACTACCTAAAAAAAGAAAATATATACATAAATGTGGCCCATTGTCCAAAAGGTTAAAAAAAAATGCAAAACCAAAGGAAACCTAACACTAACTACAGAACTATTTACAAGGACAGCGGGCTAGTCCGACGGCTCACTTTGGGATGTTCCGGGCCAGGGCATCATCGAACTCCTGCTCAATGTCCCGGAGGCGGTCCTCCTCCATGGCCCCGAGGGTCCGCAGGGCCATCCACATGTTCACCCCAAACTCCCTACGGATTGCCTCGAGGCACTCGGCCCGCCTCAGGGCCCTCCGCATGGAGTTCTCTGATCTGACCATCGTGAGCCGTGCCTCTTCCGCCCGCTGCCGCTCCGCATCTATGGCGTGGCCCAACCGCTGCCACACGGAAGACACTTCCCGTCCTGGGTCCTCCTGCCCACCAGCCGATGCCTGCCCCTCCGATGTCGAAGGCCTCGAGCCATCATGGCTCCCACCACGTTGCTGCTGCGCATCTGCCCGTGCACTGCCTCCTGCTGCCTGCACATCCTCCACTGGCTGGGGTGCAGTCGTTGATGTGGCCACCCCTGCTGGACGTCCGACTCCCGACTGTGGCAGGGATGCCTCCTCCACCAGCCTGGCCGCACCGTCAGAGACAGCTCCACACGGCACCCAGGTGACTGATGGGTGGGAAGATGGTACGGAGGATGACTGGCGCATAGGGGGTTCAGTTGAGGAGGGGGTCTGAGCAAGCCCCATCAAACGGAGGAATCCGGCCTGGGTGACCTCCCAGTAGGCCGACGCGGTCAACGAGCCATTCGAGATGACGTGCAGTCTCCTCATGAAAAGACTGCAGGTCACCTTGCATGGCCCGTTAACGCAACGCCACACCAGTCAGGACATGCTCAACCCGGACCCGGATAGCCACGTCCGCAGGCAGAGGAAGGCCAGTTGTCGTGAGCTCATCCCCTGACTGAAAACGGGTCTGGACGTAGGATTCCCTGCTGGTGCAAAATGATGCAGTGACAGGATCAGGGACAGGATTGCACACAGGCACCTCCGCGCCGACCTGTGCTGCCTCCTGTCCCTGGCCCTGCACTGCACCACTAGCACCAGTGGAATCCCCACCTCCAGACCCCATCTCTGTTGCTTGCACGGCCTCCTCCTCCACCAAACCCCCCACCAACCTGGATGACTCTGTGCCATCTTCCCCCGTTGGGCCCTGTGGGGTCCCAGCTGCCCTTTCTGCTGCCGAGGAGTCCAACTCCGACCTCCGCCTCTTGGACCTCCCCTCGGCAGCAGCGGCCTGGGACGCGGCACCGGACTCCTCACTCCCCGACGAGATCACAACCTGGGAGGGGAGCCGGGCCTTGCGTCTCCGGCTGGCGGTGCGATACCCGCCGCTGTGCTCCACAGCACCTTCTCCGCCCTCTTCATCAGTTGACGCTGCAGACAGGGAGAAATAAAACACAGGCATCAGGGCACTGTACAATGGACAGATACACACATGACAGTTGCACATGAGTGGCATTGGCAAACCTCAGACATGGCATCACAATTGGCAACACACATGTCATTTCAACTTGCACACATGAGCCATACCACAGCCACATCGCAACTGCCAGCACCATCCATACACATACAAAAGCATGAGCAGGCAAAGGTGAGCCAGACATCACATGCAACACAGGGAGTGCACTACACATGCACGCACACCACTACACTTGCATGCATGTGTACACCTTAGCCAACTGTCGCAGTGTTCCGATGGGCATCCATGTCACATCTGCCAATCAGGCTTCCACATCCCTCTGTCACATGCATCCATGTTGCATCACTGTTGCACTCTTGTCAAATACATACACATGCACATGTACACAGTGCTGATACATGTAGCTGAAAACAACATACATGCGTGACATCACGAACATGCCTACTTACATACACATTCATCCAAACATGTGTGCCCACACTACTGCATTTGGCATGCAAGCCTACACACACAAGCACCATCCATGTCTCACACATGACAGCCCTCGCATGTTTTAGCCTCATGGTCCTGTACACCCCCACCCATACTCGGCCCCATACAAACAGATGTGCAACCGGCACACTACTGGCACATCACCACACACACAGCTTACAATCATGATGCATGTACACTTACCGCTTGACTCCAGACCGGTCTGCCTCTCAAGGACCTGGACGTGGAGCGCTGGGAATATGCAATCCAGGACCCTCATCTGATCTTCCGACAAGTGGCCCTGGTGCCCCTTAGCATCCGCTGCCTTCAAGAGGTGCTGGGCCTTGTTCAGGGTCCTGGACCTGAAGTCCTACCAGCGCTTCTTGACATGTTGGAAGTCGCGGACTGCCACCCCCTCCGCGTTGATGGCAGTCACGATGTCCGTCCAGATCCGAGTCCGTCCTTCCTTGTCGGCTCGCACACTTCCGTAGAGGGCATCATACTGCCCCAGGACTTGCTCCACCAGGACACCAACTTCCCTGGCACTGAAGCTGGTGCCCCTCTGCCTCTCTGGCCGGGGGTTGTCAGTGGTGCCAGATGTTGCAGTGCCCGACATTGCAACCCCAGAGGCAGGAGTGGGTGGACAACTGGGTCCTGGGGCTGGACTGTGGAGCGATGGAATCCCAGTCGGGAGTCTTCGGTTCCAGCAAGGGTGGTCACAGCAACAGCACCCCTGGCTGATGTGCAGGCAGCAAATGGCAGGGCACGTGGGCAGCAGGCAGTCAGGCAGCAGCAGATGGCAGGTGGGAGCGTGCTCGGGGCTCTGGGGGGCAGTAAATCGACTTTCTGGGCAGGAGCATGGTCTTCCGTGTGCTTACGCGTGGCCAGCTTGATACGGAGTGATTTGGCACATGAAAAGTCCTGCACGTCTGCGTGTAATTCGAGGAAAGGCCCTTCGCGCGTAAGCGCGTCTGCACGCATACGCGATTTCATTGGCCCAAAGGCCCCCATGCGCAGCTATGACGTCATGCGCATGGCCGTATAGAATGGCGCGTGTAAAAAAAAAGATACACGTCCGAGTGTCAAAGCATGTAATTGGTGGAAATGGCCTCATCACGTATGCGCGTCTGTGACGTGTGTATAAAAGGTACATGTAGAACGCCATTTCCTTGTACGTGCTTTTCGTGGAGAGCGAGTGGGTGAAATCTGTACTTCTTGTCGGTTCACACGCGATTTACTTCACAGCGTTTCAAGTTCGTACTCCCTGTTACCTCTGACAGCTTTTCCTATTTTCCTCTTTTTCCTGGGCCTGTTTCCTCAAACAGCGTTCCCTTCTACTGTTGTCCTGTCTCCTTAGACAGCGTACAATTCTTCTTTTGGCGGGGGTGTTGCCAACGCGCACACGTGCATATTTTTCACGCTTTTGTTCCTGGCAGACGGTGAGTCGCGCACGTATTTAACATCTGTGCTTGCCCCGTGTGTCGCGTACCCCTTCAGAGGTCATTCTAGGCTGCGTGTGACACGCATACGTTCATTCTTGTGTTTCTGGGTGCCACAGCGTAGTGCAGGTTTATTTTTCCACACACATGGTCTAGGAGGGGTTGAGTGCACCTCACTTCCCTTTTTTGGGGTGCCTGTGCATTGCGTGACCCGTCATCTTTCCCCAGGGGTGACATACAGCCTTGCTAGAGCACTAGGGTATGATTACCATCTGGTACCCAACCCCTTTGACCCCCAATTGCCCAGGACAATAGTTCACATCGACTCCCATACGCACAATAATATCAGTGCCATGGCTGGGAGGCGAACAAGCCCTAAGGGTGGCAAAGGTGGCCGAGCCCCAAGTGGTGGCCCTGGTGGATCCGGTAGGGGACGTGGCCGTGACTTGCAGGGTGCCCCTAGCCCCCCATGTGTGGAGGAGCAGTCATGGACATCCATGCCCCCCCCCGGTTGAGGTTAATGTGGCTGACACCATCCATGCTCAGCCCTTGTTGGACCAGCCCACTGTGGAACCAGACCTGGCACAGGGTGACTCCATGGCTGACTTCCAGGTCAGCAGGTCACCAGGCCACGTGGATCAGGGGCAGCTAGGTCATCTGCTGCCCCGCGTAGGCAGTCTGGGGAGGCTGCAGGAGCAGCTGCGGCTCCATCCACCCCACCTCTCACACACCCAGCCAGGACAGTGTCGGTCCAAGTCCATCATGCTGACATTCCCCATGACACCATCACACTTGAGCTAATGCCTGCACCAACTCCCATGCTGAGTGTGCAATCCCACACTCCTAGTACAGAGTCCACCGGGGCTCCTGCCCCTAGTGTCCAGAGCGACATAGGACACTCAGGATCCCCACCACCTTCCAAGCGGAAGAGGAAGAGTGCTCGTCCAGTAGAGCCTGATGCCCCAGACACGGCTACACAGTCCGGGCCGTCAAGGAAGCCCAGCCTCAATGAGGCCGAACTGAATGCACTTGTAGAGTATGTGTCCGCACATGACCGCGAAATGGTGATTGTTGCAGGATCCAAGACCACACCTGCACAACGTCAGGCACACTGGCAGACCATTGCGGACATCATTAGTGCCCTTGGAATCGTGAGGCGCACAGCTACTGAGTGCTGCAAGCGCTGGAATGACCTGAAGCGCAGGGCAAAGAATAAGCTGGCCTCAAGTCATGCCGCAACTCTAGTGACTGGAGGTGGGTCTAGAACTCACTCCACATGAGCAAGTTGCTGGGACCTACGTCACGGAGGAACAGATCCAAGGCGTGGGAGGACTGGCAGATTACGAGGCATTGTCCGGTGAGTGCACATGCATGTGTGTGTCATCCATGTGCATGGTGTGTGTGGGAGGGCTTCGGTTTGGGTGCCAGGTGAGGGTGTGTGTGCCTGAGTGGTTTGGGTCACCCATGTGCCTCATCCAATGCATTCTGCGCATCAGCATTTAGGTATAGCAGCATCCCTTCTGCCAACATTTTAATCCAGCCCAACATCACGCCAGTTGTCCTTGAAGTGTCATCTTGCCACAACATTGTTGCTTATTTTCCTCTGTTTATTCAGGCAGATTGTTTGCATACCACCACTTTTACTCAGGATTTCTCAGTACTATTGTCACATGTCTGACATGGCTATGGTACAGTGGACTGGCTTTGTTTCCTGGACATGATTTGTTTAGACATGTCCCTGTGCTATAGGACCATTTTGGACTGGCAGCTCCACGTTAAACATTTGAACCATTTCAATGAAAAAATCAATTTCATGAGCAAACTGGACTGAATGAACAATTGGTGCCCTCCTCTCCCTCTTCACTTTATGGCTAGGGTACATGCCATCTGTGTGATGGCATGTGTATTTGACCTGCCAATCACTGGCCAATGTGTGATGCCACTGCTAGGCAGCATGCAGCAAATGTGTTCATCTTCCATCTTGGTGTCATCAATGTGTGCCATCTGCCTACCCTTCACACGCAGTGACGGTGCATGCATGGGAGGGTTTTAGTCATGTGGGACATGTGTCAATAAAGTACTGTTTCTGTAGCCTCTCAGCCCTAATTGTGTGCCACAGTGCTAATGCCTGTTTCCATTCGTTTTCTTTTATGTTCCTGGGCCAGCAGATCAGAGGGGGAATGCAGTCCTGTAGCCTCAGGCAGTGCCGGCACAGCAAGGCACAGTTCGCCCTAGCCCCAGACAGGTGTGGTGCCCGCCGACGTGGTGGCCGTCCGCCACCTGGCAATACCGCATGGGAGCAATCCATATACGGTATGGCAACCCAACAGGCAGCATCATCGGAGATGATGGCTCAGGCCATGGATAGGGTGGCCACTTCCATTGTCCCCCCCGAAAGGCTGATGGAGTGACTACAGCAGGCAACAGACTCCATCTGCCAGTCACACAGGGAGGACATGTTGGCGTCCGACAGGGACAGGCGGGCGGCACTGGCGACTCTGCGAGAAGCCATTTCCATAGAGTCCCAGGGTCACAGGGAAGCCCTGAGGGTGGAACTCCTTCACCTCAGGATGACTCTTGTTGAGCTTGAGGCATCAACAAACAGAAGTACAGAACAGCAGCTGGAGCGTCTCACACGTACGCTCTCAGCTGAGATGCAGGCAACTAGGGCGGAGGTCCGGGCATCCCGTGAGTTGTTGCATGGGGACCTCCGCACAATTATCCTCCAGATCGAGACCTACCACACCCGCATGCTTGCTGCCATGGAGGAATAGACTAGGGCTTTGTGTGGGCTGCCTCCCATAGTGCCACCACCTCCTGATGCAGCTGCAGAGGGTGAGGAGAGCGACAGCAGTGATTCTCCCACAATAGGGTAGCCGTGTAGGCCATGAGCCCATGGAGGTGTTCCACACAGGTGAGTTTTGGTGTGCACCCTGTCCTGGGACCTCCTGGGTGGCCTCCCCCACGCCCCTGGGCCCATTAATGGCCATTTTTGATTTTATTTTATTTTATTTTTTTTGGGACAGTGTGTTGCCTTGTGTGGCTCCCGTGGGCATACGCTGCATTGTGGCTGGGCACATGCAGGCTTGTCATGAATTTGGTTCAGATGCTTGGGTTTTTGTGAAACACACCCCTCCTGCTTCCCGTTTCCATGGGCTTGCAAAGGGTGTGCCCAAGTGACATTGATGTACATGGTGACATTGGACTCCCAGTCGATGTGTGGGCAGTCTGTAGTCAATACTGTGTATACATTCATAGTGCATATTGTTGTTGTATTGTACACTGCATGGTGTATTGATATGTGCCTCTGCATCCATCACATCCTCCTAATTTGCAGGTCCATTTCACATGTCTTCACAAGTTGGTCCACCTTGGAACTGGAGTCCATGTTGTAAGCCGTGCACTTACACTCTTGTGTGGCGCTAACACTGTATACTTGGAAGTTTTTCGAAGTGCTGGCATTATCAGGTAGTCAGGCTACCAAATTTTTAAGTCTGTAATGTCATGTTTAAGGTAGGTTGGAGGTTGTGTAGGTGATTGGTATTCTTGGTAAGTATTTGGTAATGTGTGTTGTAGGTCCTGCATTACTGTGAGCATTTCATGTGTGGCCATGTTTCCATTAGGGACACTGTAGCTGGTGACACTTGGGGCATGTTGTGGGGATTAATTTGTTTGCTCTCACATTACATGACATGCCATGGTGTGTTGTGTGGCCATGCCGGGGAGGGGTTGGGTGACATGGCACTGTTCTCATGTAGTATTTTGCAAGTGGGTATTCATTTCTGCAGCATGGAAGTGTGTCTTTTGATGACACTGCATTGGTGCTGTTTGTGTAGGTAGGGATGCACACATTGTGACACTTCCACATGAACAATCTCAGGATGCTATGGTTGACTGTCCCTTTGTTCGTCATAATTGTCAGGTGGAGTCATCATTGCTTATCAGATGGTATGTGCCAGGGCTGTGTGCACTCCACAGGGGTGTGATTTCTATGTGAAGTAATTAGCCACCAGCTGCGTACAGGCTGCCTCACCCCATGCCCTCTCCCCTCCCATGCGCAGCGGGCGTGCATGTGGTTGGGGATGTGGGGGCACCACCATGTCCACAGCCAGGCCCCGGTGTGTTGCAACATTGTGCAGGACACATGCTGCCACTATGATCCTGCACACTACTGGGGGCGCATATAACAGCTGCCCACCAGAACGGTCAAGGGAGCGAAAGCGTGACTTGAGCACTCCGAATGTGCGCTCCACTATGCCCCAGGTGGCAATATGGGCTGTGTTGTATCTTACCTCGGGAGGCGTGATGGGGTTCCGAATTGGCGTCATCATGTGGGTGCTCAGAGGGTAGGCACTGTCCCCTGGTGAGGAGGTGATGGGTATCATTAGTGGGGTAGTGACATAACTCTGCATCTGACATGCATGCATGTGCAGTGGCATTCATACTCACTAAGCAGCCATGTATCGCCATGCTGCCCAGCTTCTAGGTCCCGGCTTAGGGTAGACATTCGGTAAATGAAGCTGTCGTGGGTGGACCCTGGATAGGTGGCATATACTGAGGTGATGATTCCCTTGGCATTACATACTACCTGCACGTTGCTAGAATGCCAGTGCTTGCGGTTCCTATAGATGTGCTCAGATGCCCTGGGGGGAGGTAGTGCCACATGGGTGCAGCCAATGGCACCTAGCACTTTGGGGAATTGTGCCACACCATAGAAATCGAGGGCGGCAGCCTGCCTTTCTGCAGGTGTCCTGGGCAGGTATATGTGCCTACGGACTGATGGGCGTGCAGTGATGATGTTCAAGACCTGGTGTAGGCAGCGTGACTGCGTGGCCTGTGACACCCCACCCACTATGGCACGTGTCCGCTGAAATGATCCTGTGGCCAAGAAGTGCAGTACATTGAGGACCTTCTCCAGGGGGCTGAGTGCTGGGGAGCACAGGGTGGGTGATGTGAGGTCATCCTCCCACTCACTGACCAGGTCCAGTATTGTGTGTGGTGGAAACCTGTACCTCCCATACACCTGGTCATCAGGCATCCCAAAAAGGCTGGTTCTGGGAGTGAAAATTCGGGCCCTCACTATCCTCCTCCTCCTCCTTTGGTAACCCACGGCCACTGCTGCTAGGAACGGTATATTCATCCTGGCGTCTGAGCTTGTTTGTTGTTTGCGCGCACTTTTATGCTGCGCGGGTCGACGTACGCCTGCTTCATGCTGGCGTACGTGTTTCAGGATTGGACCATTTATTTTTCGGCGCGTTGTAGGCGAACGTGTGAATCATCCCGCCCACCCCAGGAATACACGTAACACGCTCTCCCAGGCCCAGTCGCGAGTAAATATTCCCGCCCACCCCTGGAATACACGTAGCCAACTCTCACAGGCCCAGTCGTGTGTGGAAGTTCACGTGCACCCCGAAATACACGTACCCAGGGCAATTGCGTGTTTGGAACTTCCTGCGAACCCCGTAAAACACGTAGCCTGCTGGTATCGCCTGTGGAAGTTCACGCGGACCTATAATACATGTACCCTGATGGTATTGCATGGGCGACTACCCGCGCACCCCAGGAATACACGTACCCAGGCAAATCGCACAGCTGGGGGGTGGGGGTGCAGGGGGACATGTGTGGGGGCCTGGTGGAGCCTGCTCCTGCACTGCTGGGGTGGGGGGGTGGGAGACATGTGTGGGGGCCTGGTGGAGGGTGCCCCTGCACTGATGGGGGTGGGGGTGATGGGAGACATGAGTGGGGGCCTGGTGGAGGCTGCCCCTGCACTGCTGCGGGGTGGGGGGGTGGGAGACATGTGTGGGGGCCTGGTGGAGGGTGCCCTGCACTGCTGGGGGGTGGGGGTGGTGGGAGACATGAGGTGGACATGAGTGGGGGCCTGGTGGAGGCTGCCCCGGATGCTGGGGGTTGGGGGTGATAGGAGACATGAGTGGGGGCCTGGTGGAGGGTGCCCCTGGATGCTGGGGAGTGGGGGTTGTGGTAGACATGTGTGGGGGCCTGGTGGAGGCTGCCCCTGCACTGCTGGGGGGTGGGGGTGCAGGGGGACATGTGTGGGGGCCTGGCGGAGGCTGCCCCTGCACTGCTGGGGGGTGGGGGTGGTGGGAGACATGAGTGGGGGCCTGGTGGTATGTGAATCTTCCCGCACACCTCGGAATACACGTACCCAGGCCAATCACGTGTGGAACTTCCCGTGCACCTTGAAACACACATACCCAGGCTAATCGCGCGTGGAACTTCCCGCGCACCCTGTAGTACACCTACCCAGGCTAATCGCATGTGGAACTTCCCGCGCACTCCGAAGTACACGTACCCAGGCCAATCGCGTGTGGAACTTCCCGCGCACCCAGGAACACACGCACACGCTATTTTTCACACAGCGGGTGTCCGTGTTTGTCGGTACCCCTTTGTACCCCATTTGTCCTAGAGGGCCACTGTATGGACCATTCATCATGGCTGTATATGGGTGCTTTTTGCGCACATTTTGGCACACATTTTTTTCAGGCGCAGAGGCGCTACCGCCTGCTTTCTTGTGGTGTACTTGTTTGGCCCTGTGCGCGTCTTTGACCGTGCGCTGGTTTGCCCTATTCGATTCCGTGAATATGGGTTGTAGGCAAGAGTGTGGGCGTTCCGCACACTTGCCTCCTGTACTTCCCCCGTGACGCCCATATTTTCACGCGTTGTTCCCCATTCCGAGTGTTACGCCCCGTGTTCGCCTACTTTTGTGATGAGCGCCGCGCTATGTGCGATTTCGCAGTGGCCGTGGCGCACGCTGTTGGATGACTTGTGCTCCGGCGTGCGTGGCGCACATTTCAAGCGCACATCCAATGTTTTTCTCGCGCACAGACTTCCATGAATCGATGTGCGCTGGTTTCCCTGCAATTTTCACACTTGCACTGCGATTTTCGCACTTTTACTGCGAATCGCACATTTTGGCACCTCTGCGCGGGAATTTTCGGCGCACATTAATTCCATGAATCGACCCCTGAATATAGGTCACTTTTCCCCCACTACTGTGCATTCTAAAAGCGCTCAGAATGTTTGATTAGATGGATTGTTGAGGGTAGGGAAAGTGGTGCCTCTGGTTGGATTTTTGGGGTGGAACTGTGCCGTATTCAGATGGATTTTGTAGGTAGGAAACATGTTACACTCAGATGGATTGCTAGGGCAGGAAAAGTGTTACACTTAGATGGATTGTCAGAGGAATGCGTAATACCTAGATTGTTTGTGAGGGATTGGAATTGTGTAACACTTAGATAAGTTGCTGAGGAAGGACATGTGTTATGCTTATCTATGAAAGACAAGCACTGAGTTACGCTAAAATGCATTGCTAGAGGAAATGTGTTACTCTTGAATAATGGTGAAGTTTAACACATGCTTGCATTAGAAGGAACGGTGTCATTTTAGCAGGCTCATTTCTCTTGAAGGACTTAGCCTGGCTCCTGTATGGCCGGTGTGTGCATTAAATTGATCTGACAATGGCCATGTGTGCTGCGCCCATGAGGTTAGCCACCTTTACACCCCACATCTATGCTGGTAATCCCTCCATTACACTTAAAGAGCCCAACTCAGCCTTGTTGTCCTCATATCGCAGTTAGTAGACGGCTGTTAAGAGTGTACATAGAACTAGGAAGATATCAAGTAAGACTATAAAGGTAGCCTGTCCATGGCGCCCAGAGAACCCTATTAACCTGAATCCTATGCTAGCAGCTTAGTAGATATACTAGGTCTGTTGGGTGTCCTGATCCACATTTGGACTATTATACTGCAACATTTGGTGCTGTGGGCTTAGAAAAACCAAGATGGCCGAAAAAGCCCACATTGCGCCAGAATCCAGGAAAACCGTGCATTTTTGGCACACACCAAACTGTTCCCCTGACCTGCCACCCACCAGTGTGAGCATGATGGGCCAGGAGTGCCATGAATGAAATGTGTGCCAAAGGAAAAACAGCAGTGCCGGTTGGCTCAAAAAAGCGCTTTGAAATCACTTTTGTTTCTCTGAAAAGCAAGCTAAAAATGCCTATTTTAAACATTGCAAGATATTCAAAAATCTCAATGAACACCAGCAGACATTTGGCAGAAGGTAGACTTGTGTGCATACAAAATCTGGAAAGAGAAAGAGCCTAAAATAATGTTCATAATGAAACTGGCTGAGCTGTGGATGTCAGCAGCCTAAGTTAAATTGGACTGAAAGACACTAAAATCTAAATGTTTAAAAAAAATGAGTGACCTACTGTTGAGTGTCACATAGTTTGCAACTGTTAAATGTCATAGTTTTGAACTTAGAATCAGCGTTCTAGCTGCATGTGTAAAAATTGATTTGATTTGGATGAAGAAAAACTGGGAACAAAAGTGAAATTTAGCTGAAGCCTGGCTTAAAGAGATTGAATTCTGCCTGACAACTGCCCCCGACAGGAGTTGAAACTTGCTCAACAAATGTTCCCAGGCCTGGCCTGCATTCTCCTGCCCTCACCAAAGGGAGATGACACCTCTCTGATTGGATTAGGGGAGGAGCAGCTGGGGAATGCAGGAAACTGAACAATGAGCCTTCCTTGGCTCAGGCAAATGTTAAATTATGGGGGTCGAAAATGGCTTCCTCTTGAGAGAAACTGGGAGGGGCAGTGTCTCTGTGAGCAACTTGAGTTGGAGGAAGTGGACAAACCAGAAATTCCACCATGTGCTTTGGGAAACCACACCCCTCTGGGCCAGAGCATAATTTTAAAAAGATGGATAATTCATAGTACGGACTTATCAAAATTATATAAATAATATCATAATTCTTCTGATTTTTCTGTGCACATTTTAAGAGGTGTTAGGACTCTGTGGTATGTTTTCGGGGGTAGTAGTGGAAAATAAGGTATTACTCCGAATATCTGTATGTTAAAAATCTGACAATTTATCATCTGATGCCCATATTCCTTGTGCATGTTTGTGTAAATTCGGGAAAAGTTTAGAGGTTGTGTTCTTGATAAAAAGGGCAGAATTCTGTCATAAGTGGACACCACATCTTACAAAGACAGGGATCGGATGGTTTGGTGCTACAGAAAATATGTTAACTGGACATATAATATTAGAAAAATTGTACGTAGATAAATATGTATTTGGATCAAGAATAGATTTGTGTGCAAATTGACCAGGGGTGGATCCTCTGACCCATAAACTACCTCATCACGATGACACTCCATTTCCTTCCCCCAATCAAGGGAGAGGGGAGGACTTGGCCAATGATAAATTGCGAGGGGCAGGCTTAGTTATGCCACACACACCCATTTTCTAAAGACATAAAAGGAACACCAAAACCCAGGCAGAGACATTAATTTTCCAACCTTCAACTGAATTCCTGCGCAGCACGCTGATGGAGAACTCCAGAACCCAGAACTCCAGAGATCCAGACTAACTCCAGAACAAAAACTTCAAAGAGCTGAACTCTTCAGCAGGCCTCAAAATCTTTTGCAAACTATTCAACCGCCGGGCTGTGTGGTTTGCTGCTTGCTAAGATTTCTGTGTATCCAGAACAGAACCAGTACCCAGAAAGCAGTGCGGTATCCAGAATCCACTTGATCCAGACCAGCAGAACCAGAGACCCAGACCAGACCGCTGTGAACAGAACCGGTGCCTGATTGACCCTCCGAGCAGAGAGAACCACAGCTAAAATTGTTGACCAGATCCGTGACAAGGCCATTCCTTTCAAATTTATAGTGTGAGTGCCCAGCTAGAACTGTGCAGAACCCATCTCTTAGCTTAAAATAATCTTATTCAATCTGATTCAAAACATTTCAACCTGTTTAGAACTGCATCTTAAGAAATCGTGTGTCCCTCCTGTTGATTCAAACCTTTCAAAGCACATCTGTCATTCCGAAACTGTAATTTCATTTCTGAAAAACTACCTTTACAAAATCGTCTGTATCTTTGGAACCGTGCATCCTACGAATGAAACTTTTATTGTGAAGCTAAGATTCACAGCTCTAAATCGACTTGCTACTCCTTATAGCGCCTCCGTAATTTCGCTCGACGCACTCGAAAAAAGTGCAGCGATTTGAAATTTTGCTTCATTTCAACCACGTATAGAAAGATATGTCCTTTGCTTCCATTACAGAAATCCATTTTCAACCTGATAATCCCTCATTAATCATTGTTAGTGTGGACCTGAACTGATTTAAATTATCTCTCACTCACCCTGAACCTCTAGAGGGAATTGAAATCAATTTTAGCATATTTCACTCCCTTGCAAATCGCCTGAAAGTCTTTTGCCTGTGTTTCAAAATCATCCCTGGTGCTATACGCTTGCTAGGGGGGAACTGAATTCGTATTGTACTGTGATTGTATTCCTGAAGACTGTGGCCCTCATTAGGACCCAGGCGTTAAGGGGTTTACGGCGCCGTAAACGGCGCCGACCCTTAACGCCTGATTCCAAGGTCCCTTTGCGGGTGGCGATTTTAACGCCTGCTTTTTGCAGACGTTAAAACCCATGCCGCAAAGGGACCTTGGTGCTAATTACGGCACCGTAATTTACGGTGCCGTAATTAGCACCTTTCCCCATTCCCATTATGCCCTATGGGCCAAAAATGGGAATGGGGAAGGGGCCATTGGTGAATGGGGAATTACCGCCCCACTCACCTTGGAATGGGGTGTTAATTCCGCCATCCACCATGGCGGAATCCTGACCTTAGCGGCATGGACCATGGTGCTTTTAGCACCATGGTCCTCCGCCAAGGTCGTAATGAGGGCCTGTGTGTGTTACTTCCATCTCCTTACATTGCATAGGGGGGGCGTGAATTGTCAGAGTAAAAGTGATCATATTATCTTTTGCTGAAATCATATCAAGTTTATTTCTGTACTGCCTTTTATTCATCTTTGCATCTCCTTGAAACCATAAAGCATTGTCAGCTACCTTATCCTCTATACTACTCCTAAGTAATTAAACCAGTGTGCTAGTATAACATCATCCATTGTTGATCACTGTCATATGTCTAAGTGTGATATCAAATATTAATTTAAGTGTGATATATATCTATTGTTTAATTTTTCAAATAAACCTTTTTAATTTGCAAAACAAACCTACTTCTTGGCTCAGTGGGGTCAGGGGGATTCTAAGAGAGGGGCATTATACAAGGGTTCATCATCCAGATTATAACTTGTCATAGAAATATATAAATAAGGGCTTTCCTTGGGCATTCCCAGACAAGGCACTGACTTAGTGGGAAGGCTTGATTGGAGTCATTAACAGATTGGGTGCTCGAGCCGTGGCATCTGGATTAGAACTACCATTGTGCAGCTTAATACAGTGTGCCAACTGACATGATACATATATCCGGTTAGATCACCACGCTGTTTTACACTGTGAAAGCACCCGCCAAAGGAACGCTCTAAGGAAACGGTCTGTTTTGCAAAATAAAATACAAACTTCTGTAAGTCAGGAAGAAAATCAACTTCCAGAATGACGACACTGGTAGACATCATAATAGCCAGAGAGCACTTCTTACATAAGCTATTTGTGAGAGGTGAGTGGGCTCATCAGGACCAGGCGGTCTGGTTGCAGGCAATCGCACCCCAGATCACTGAAACAGGGTCAGGCATATGGAGAGATCAGGGTCCATTACATGTGACCCTGAGTGAACTATATATGGTTCCTAAAGCTAACGATGAACACGACAAGATTGTGAGGATAGAAGCATATCTGTATCTATATATGGGAGCCATACAGGACAAATGTGCTGAAGGCCAAGATCTGGCAAATAGGCAACAGATGGTGTTAGAAAAGGCCCAATCTGACCTGGTCTCTTCCGAGCAGAGGCTGCACAGGAGCCAGGAGTCAGAAAATGATAGTAGACAGTACATCATTAAAATAAAGGAGTATAAGGCTGACCAGGATACCACAATTCTGGCTTTGCAAAAGGAGTACCAAGACAGTTTGGAGTCCTTACTGCAGTGCCAGAAAAAGCTGGAGCAACAGACCAATTTCAACAGGGCATGCACAGAGCAGGTAGCCACCCTGCAAATCCAACTAGATAGGGAGAAGGCAGAGAGCAACAAACTGATTCTGAAAGACCTGGACACCCAGACAGAATTTGAGGAGCAGCGCCAGAAAGCTGGTGCCTTTCAAAGGCAGAGGGACGACCTAGCGGCACAGATGCAGGCTCTTAGTCAGGAAAGAGACACCTTAGGCCAGGAAGTCTGTCACTTAAAAGAAAGAATTGAAGAAAATCACCTGGCCCTCCAGGGACTGGGTGACATCCAAAAAGAGCATCAGAACTTGTTAGAGCACACCCGGAGGGTGGAAGATGCTCTGGCAAGAAAGGAGCAGGCCAGTAGGGATGGGACTAAGGAGGTAAACCTTCTGCAGCAAAGACTGGCCCAGTATTTCAGGGCAAACCAGGAAGCACAGAGGGAAAATGAGGCTCTCTGTCAACACAATGATAGGCTTCAGCAAAAGGTAGCCATGCAGGAGAGACTGATAGAGTCTAGTAAGGCCTTGGTTGAGGAACTGAAAACCCAGGCTCTTGCATTGCAACAAGGAGCAGGGGCTGATAGAGATGAAGTTTGCTGGGAAAGGGAAACACCTGAGCATAACCTCAGGAGCCCTAGTACCAGAGGCCTTCATCTCTCCCAGTCCCTGGACTCTGCCTCCCCCATGTCCCAAGGCGCACATGAGCACAGGGCCACAGGGATGGCAGATTACTCTCCAGCCAAAAGTATGGGGCTCATAGGCCAGTACCACCCAGGAATGGAGGGGCGGGCATCTGGGTACGGGCACCCAAGCACAGTGCAATTTAGTGGGGAGCCCCAGGAGGGTAGGCCCACTAAGGGTATCCTGAAAACCTCTGCCCAGTTAGGTCTGTGGGGGGGTACCCATCAAATCCTGGTAGCAAGGAGGGATCTGAAGACTCCTCTGAGCATCACAGGACACAGGAAACCAGGTCACCACATTCTGCCAGCCATTCCTAGGCTCGCAGAATCCGGGAAAACCTGGAAGATCAGACGGGCACCTCTGGGAGCAGTGCTTCTGAGTCGGAGGATGAATGGACCAGGGTTACCCAAACCAAAAAGGCCAATAAGGCAAAAAGGGCCTTGCTTAAAGACCCCTTAAAACAGATTAAGGCAATCAGGAGTGTCATCACGCCTTATCACAAGAACTCCAAATATTCTGTTTGGGAACACTTGGAGCTCTATGAGCAAATGATGGAGACTTTCCATTTGAAGGACAGCATTAGGTGCATCCAGTACGTCAAATGGACATTCTCCCCAGAATACTGTAGTTTCTTTGCAGGGCTGGAGGACCAAAATCATTCAAGATGGTCCACCTATAGGGTGGCCATCTTGAAACATTTTTCTGTTCATAGAAATCCTCAAGAGGCTCGCAAGGCAGCCTACAATTTGCAATGTGGGGAGGATCAGGCCCCACAAGAATTTGTGCAGGAGTTAAAGCGTGCTTTTGCGCAGACTACCAAAAGGGTGCGCACCAACAGTAAGGAATTTGTTAATACGTTTTTCCATGCCTTACCCAAATACATAATGACCCAGCACGTGAGAGATTTTCACGAGAAAAGATCTTTAGACTGGAACATTGAGCAAGCCACCCGCATCTATGAGGTGCAGAAACCGGTGGAAAATAAGAATCAGCCCAAAAACCCCAAAACCAACAGCACCCCTGCTGCTGCCAAGGTGGCAGAGGTAAAGGTTGCCCCTGTTTTAGATTTGGAGATGGGTGGGCCTAAACACCTGCCTGCACCAAATAATTCTAAGCCCAGAAGGCCTTCGGGCCAGTCACAGACAGGGAGTCAAGGAGGTAGTCCCACAAATGGGGTCCCTCACTCCCCTGATTATGTAAGTCCCCGTTACAAGGGAAACCGACCCATCCTGGGTTATGTGTGGACTCCTCCAGCCCAAGGGGGGATACAGCCAAGCACCTGACCCAGGGAACTTCCCTCCTAACTTCCCACAGGAGGGCAGAAATTCCCCAAACATTCGGCAGAACTTTTTTCCCAGGTATCCACACAATTTCCAACCCCAAAACCATCCATCCTTCTTTCCCCAATTCCCTGAGCCCAGACAACCTAATCCAGGAGAGGGGATGCCAAGGGTGGAGGGGTACCCAAATATTCCCAACCCGGGGTCTTACCAGAGAAGGGATAGCTACCCTTCCCGGGATCAGCCCAGGGGAGAAAATAGAACCCTGTATCAGCCTCAGTGGGTTTCACAACTTGAGCGCCAGGTTCAGAACATGGCACAGGATTTGGGCCGCATGCTGAGGGCTAAACGGAACCCTCAGATGGGCATGCCAGCGCAGAATGCCCCAAACTCTGGACCTGGTGCTCCAGAACAATGACGGGGGCAGCACCCTGACAACCCACCGGTTCCCAGGGAGGCGGCACAAGAGGAAGGGAGGTGTCCAGCCTCAGAGGAAGTTGCCTTCCCCACTTGTAAACAGCCCTGGAAAGCCCAGGAACTGGAAACAAAATCTCCTACCCCTGAAAGTCTGCCATCCAAGGAGCAGAGAGGAGGTAGGAGAAACAAAGGACCCAAACAGACCCATTTTGTGGAGGAGGTACAGATCTTCAAATTTGAGTGAGAGGGATCCTCAGAGGATCCTGGGAAAAGGATAATTTCCTTCAGAGATGGGGGAACTCCTCCCAAGGAAAAATGGGTCGCAAGGGATTCCAATCCAGACGGGGTAGATGTGGGGATTGAGCTGTCGCCGCCTATCATCCTATCCCAGAACCAACAGCATCAAAATCCCCGGGTTCAAACCCATTCTGGTGACTGCCTCCAAAAAGGGGGGTTACGGCCCAGGACTGGAACCAGGGGAACTCGAATATCCTCTTTCAAGTTGCCAACTTTTTCTTGCAGATTCCCATGACTCTCTACAGAATTCTGCCCAAATCTCTTCTCTCGCAATGTCCAAAACCAGAAAATTAGCCCACCAGTTGTCCAAAAATGTGCATTATCTGTGCCCCCTTGAGGAGATACTATGCCCCGGTAAAAGTACAGGGGCAGGGTACAATTTTGGCACTGGTGGACACTGGATCCCAAGCTACCCTTCTGTCCAAAAGGGCCTTTGATGAACTAAATGCAGAAAGGGGGGAGAATTACAATATTCCTCTCACCTCTCTTCCTGGACAACTGCAGAACTTTGACGGGAAGGAAATTCCCGTCAAGGGGACTGCATATTTGGACATTAAAATTGGGTGACACAATGTGAAACACCCAGTCATAGTAGTGAAACCAGAGGGCACCCATTATTTACTAGGGAATGACCTCCTGAGAAGGTTGTTACCCCTAATAGATTGCGTAAACAAGGTCCTCTGGACCCAGACTAGCCAACCAATAAAACTAAAACAGAGTGTCAACCATGTTAGTTGAAACGGCACGTGCCACATGGTTGAACAAAAATATGACCAAGTAGAATTTCACTTCCAGAACAACCAAATTCCAAATGTGACAGTAATAGCAGTAGGACAACAGACTGGTGATGGGGGGGTCCTCTCTATTTCTGAAAATCAACCTTCTTTACTAATCCACAATCAGACATTCCCACTCCGATAGTCCAGAAAGATGTGAAATCAGCTCAAAGCCTGGCTGATATTCAGCAAATTGGGGAGCAGTTGTTCATCCCTGTTCAGTTAAATGATGGGAAGGACACTGTTCTCGCCCGAGTGTGTGTGAACAACGGTAAGAGCTTCATCAGCGAAGCCATGTTCCGCCAACTCCCAAGATCCAGCCATTTCCACATTCAAACTGATAGACAAATGGGAAATGGATCTGGAAACACCCAATTCGAAACATCTCCTGCTAAGCAGGTGTATGCTCAAAATCTCCATTGACAATTTAGGCAGTGACATTCTCAATCACTTTGCCATTAGTTTGGACCTAATAAACTTCAAAGCTTGGTCCTGATTAGAGGATAATCCCATGGGCTTTGATGATCCAGAAAAAGCATTTAGGTCAGCTCAATTGCTACCTTATGCAGTTGAAATTCAGGTTAAAGAGGAAGTCACCATCCCAGAAAGGATCCGACAATTCTCCCTGGAAGTGAAAGTTAAAAGAGGACAAAAAATGAAAAACCCTAATGCTTATATTCATCTAAAGGCTTCTCTCCAACAGCAAGGGTTGGGGGTAAACCCAACACCATTAGTCAACATAGAACATGACACCATTCCAATAGAGGTGGATAAGAGCGACTTAAAGAGTATTACTCTAGCCGCAGGCACCATTATTGGAATGGCGGCTGATGACCGACATTTCTCCATTGATTTAGGAAATGAACTGTTAGGACCAATCCCCAAGGACTGTTTTGACAGTGACAGTGATGACAATACAACACCAGAAAGGATCTTTACCCAGCATGGGCGGAACTTCCTGGTGTAAACTTCTTGCCCTTAGGTAAGGAAGATGTGACTTGTGACTTCAGAGGGGATGAGGTGATTTTCCAGGTCCATGAGGGCTGCCTTTCCCACCTGAAGCCTCCGGTCCAAATCAGCACTCTGACCAGGGACTTCTCCACCCAGCTGGAGGAGGCCGCTGAGATAGCAAACCAGAAGTCTTTCCATGCTTCAGGCAGATGGTGGAAGAGAGAGTCAACCTAGCTGATGCCTGTGTGACTCTAGAACAGAAGCAAAAGTTGAACCAATTTTTCTTGGATTTCCAAGATCTCTTTGCGGTAGACTCATATGACTGTGGCCGCACCGACATCCACACAACCACAATTCCCACGGGCCCTGGCATGACTCCAGTGTTTGTGAAGCAATATCGCTTGCCTCTCGCATCCATGGAGTCCCTTACTGAAATAATTAAGAACCTTGAGTCCCGGGGGATAATCCGTCCAGTACACAGCACCTTCAATAATCCAGTGCTGGGAATATTGAAGCCAAACGGCCAGTGGAGACTCTGCGCAGACCTTAGGAAGCTCAACAAACGGGTCCATACTTCCCGATGGCCTCTGCCCTACATTGACCAAGGGCTGGCCCAGATTCAGGGGTCACAGGTATTCACTGCAATAGACCTGACCAATGGATACTGGACCGTGCCTGTAAGTAGGGAGGACCAATACAAACTGGCTTTTACCTTTGGGGGGCAGCAGTACACATGGACCTGGACTCCCTTTGGATACCTCAACTTCGGCAATGAGTTCAACATTTTCCTACATAAGGCCATGTCCAACCTGGGTGCGAGGGGTAACCTGGCTTATGTAGATGATGTCCTCATCAAAAGTTCATCTGTGGAAGAACACATAGCGGAGATCCGTTATGTTCTGAGACAGTTGAGGGCAGCCGGAGCAAAACTTTCCTTCCAAAAAGCACAGTGGTGTAGAACCCGTGTTAATTTCTTGGGGCATGAGATTACTCCTCAGGGTCTCTGTCATCAGGAAAAGAAAGTGGAAGCACTCCAGAAACTGAAGGACCCCACAACTCTGCGGGAACTAAGGAGCCTCCTTGGACTGACTAATTACAGCAGAAAGTTCATTGAGGGCTATGCAGAGATCACCAGACCCCTGATTCATCTCTTGAAGGGGGGGGGTCAAGTGGGAATGGTGTCCAGAACAATCCGAGGCAGTAAGACAACTCAAAAGAAGCCTCTCACAAGCGCCCTGCCTAGCATACCCTGTCAGAAACAAGAAGTTTTTCCTGGAGACCGGGTTCTCTAATACGTGCTTGACGGCAGTATTATACCAAAAGCATGACAAGGTCAATAAAGTAATTTCCTATGCGAGCAAAACTTTATCCTCTGTGGAGGAAAAATTCAACGATTGTGAGAAGGCACTCCTGGCAACGGTGTGGGCATTGAAGAATTACCGCCCGTTTATCCAGTGGGAACACATCATAGTGGAGACTCCACACCAGCCTCTGCAATATCTCCAAAGTGACAGAATCCAGGCCGAAAATGTGAGTAATTCCCGAATTACTTCCTGGATTCTGTCAATGCAAGGCTTTCCTGTGGAGGTCAGATATGGCCAAAACAAGAAGAGTCCCCTCGCGCAAGGTCTGGCTGACTTGCATGATTGTGCCAGAGAAAACTGTCTTGAGGACGAAAGTCTAAAAATCAAGGACAATATGGAGGCATACCTTAATTCCCCACACACAGTCTGTGAAGAGGACAAGTGTGAGGGAATGCCCACTGTCTATGTGGATGGAGGCTCTTACCATGTTGACAACAAAGGGGAAAAAGAACTGGTGGTCGGTGTAGGGAATGCATGGGTGAAGGAGTCCCCAAACCCTCTGCTGGGTACAAAATTGGTCCCCGAAGTAGTCAGGTGGCAGAATTGATGGCTGTGTATCAAGCCATCCTCACTGCTGTCCAATATCAACTACACAAACTGGTCATAATCACAGATTCAGATTATGTACGGAACGGTTCGTGGAGCACCTGGTTAATTGGAAAACCAGAGGCATGTTATTTGCTAATAACAGACCCCTGAAACATGGGAAGTTAATCCAAAATATTGATGATCTGGTCACATCGAATGGGATGACCATCTACTGGAAAAAGGGTCATTCCAAAGTAGAGGGACCAGACAAAACTGGAAATGACTTAGCTGATCAGCTGGCCAAAACCGGGGCCATCCCAGGGGATCTAATAGAGATTGAGTCCCTGTTGGGGGAAATCAAGGTCACGGCTATCACTAGGTCCCAGACAAATGCTCACAATGATCTTTCAACTACACAATGGAGTAAGGAGACCCCGGATGCTGATTTGATTATGGCCACACATGGGGCAGGACCTCGACCAATACTTGAAGGGGTGTCTTGTGTGTGCACAATTTCAGCCAACATCCCTCACACACCGTGCGCCTCTCCAGAAGAGGGGGATGACACTGCCATGGTCAGATTTACAAGTCGACTTTATAGGCCCCGTGATTCGCTCGTCTACGGTAAACAAGTACATGTTGACGGTCACATGCTTGTTTACCAAGTGTCTCCCGGCCCCAAACTGCAAGGCAGAAACTGCAGCTGCCCTGATGATCAACCACATCTTTTTGCGTTTTGGTCTACCCCAAAGGATTGAGTCAGACAGAGGTAGCCATTTTACCAGTGAAGTAATGACTAAAATGTGGGAGATACTGGGGGTTAAAAGGAAGCCACACATTGCTTACCAGCCAGCCTCTTCTGGTGCAGTAGAGAGATACAACAGAACCATAGTGAGCATATTAAAAAAGTTTTTTGCAGATTCTGGGCCAAGTTAGGATATCCGATTACCTCTGGTCCTAATGGCCATCAGATCTACCCCTTCATCTGCAACTAAAATGTCACCATTTGAGCTGATGACTGGACGCAAGATGGTGCTTCCCCAGCATTTGCTCTACAGGACCCAAGAGCAGACATTGATAAATGCCTCCACAACTCATGAGTATGTGGAGAATTTAAGGAAACACCTTCAACACGCTTTTGCATATGCTCAGCGGCATCTAGAAAGATCGGCTGATAGCATGAAGACCCATTACGATTTGAAAACTTCCAGGAAAGCATATAATGTGGGAGACCGGGTCTATCTATACAATTTCCAAAGAAAGCAGGCCAAACAGTGAAAATGATTGCCTACATGGAAGGGACTGTTTGAAATTATAGACAAGATCTCCCCACTTGCCTACAAGATCCGCATCCCCAAAGGTAGTTTGGCAGAGGGGGAAGACAAGTGGGTCC
Source organism: Ambystoma mexicanum (assembly GCF_040938575.1). Lineage (NCBI taxonomy): Eukaryota > Metazoa > Chordata > Amphibia > Caudata > Ambystomatidae > Ambystoma > Ambystoma mexicanum. The sequence continues at coordinate 58,359,062 of NC_090925.1, read as the reverse complement.
ATATAAATCAGTTAAAGTGTTGTCATCCCAGGCACACTCTGCAGCAACTGGAGGAGTCCTCTGCAATACCAGAGGGGGCCGCTCCAGAGTAATTCAGTTCCAATCCTAAAAATCCCACATATAGTCTCTAAAATATTATGATTCTTGAACTAAAATGTCTTATAATTATATCTTGTTTTTTTTTTTTTTTAATAAGAATGTAAATGTCTATTGATTTATAAAATGTATATGCCGCCCCACTATATCAGTAGTGGGGGAGAAATGTCTATGAATAGGTATTGCCGCTTTGCTTTGTCATCCTAGGAGAAAGAAAACCTGGAGACTGACCACGGAAGACGACCTGGGGACCAGGAGCAAAGATCTGAGGGGCCCGGATACCGCCCAATACTCCCATCAGGACCGGCGAGGAGAACCAATCGATCCACCCTGATGGAGGAAACAATGCTGAACTTTGTCATCTGCGGAATCGGAAGAAGATGATGCGGACATCCCAGCGCGTGGATCAAAACATCCTTTGCACCCGACTCCCCATCGACTCGAAATCAAAGCACAGTCAGGCGGGGTGGGCTTGTTGGGTGTCCTGACCCACGTTTGGACTATTATGCTGCTACATTTGGTGCTGTGGGCTTAGAAAATCCAAGATAGCCGAAAAAGCCCACATTGCGCCAGCATCCAGGAAAACCGCGCAGTTTTGGCACACACCAAAATGTTCCCCTGACCTGCCACCCACCAGTGCAAGCGTGATAGGCCAGGAGTGCCATGAGTGACATGTGTTCCAAAGTAAAAACAGCAGTGCTGGTTGGCTCAAAAAGCGCTTTGAAATCACCTTTGTTTCTATGAAATGCAAGCTAAAAATGCCTATTTTAAAAATTGCAAGATATTCAAAAATCTCAATGAACACCAGCAGACATTTGGCAGAAGGTAGACTTGTGTGCATACAAAATCTGGAAAGAGAAAGAGCCTAAAATAATGTTCATAATGAAACTGGCTGAGCTGTGTATTTCAGCAGCCAGGTTAAATTGGACTGAAAGACACTAAAATCTAAATGTTTAAAATAAATGAGTGACCTACTGTTGAGTGTCACATAGTTTGCAACTGTTAAATGTCATAGTTTTGAACTTAGAATCATCGTTCTAGCTGCATGTGTAAAAATTGTAAGTTTGATTTGGATGAAGAAACACTGGGAACAAAAGTGACATTTAGTTGAAGCCTGGCTTAAAGAGATTGAATTCTGCCTGACAACTACCCCTTGACAGGAGTTGAAACTTGCTCAACAAATGTTCCCAGGCCTGGCCTGCATTCTTCTGACCTCGCCAAAGGGAGATGACACCTCTCTGATTGGATTAGGGGAGGAGCAGCTGTGGACTGCAGGAAACTGAACAATGAATCTTCCTTGGCTCAGGCAAATGTTAAATTAGGGGGGGTCGTAAATGGCTTCCTCTTGAGAGAAACTGGGAGGGGCAGTGTCTCTGTGAGCAACTTGAGTTGGAGGAAGTGGACAAACCAGAAATTCCACCATGTGCTTTGGGAAAACACACCCCTCTGGGCCAGAGCATAATTTTAAAAAGATGGATAATTCATAGTACAGACTTGTCAAAATTATATAAATAATATCATCATTCTTGTGATTTTTCTCTGCACATTTTAAGAGGTGTTAGGACTCTGTGGTATGTTCTTGGGGGTAGTAGTGGAAAATAAGGTATTACTCCGAATGTCTGTATGTTAAAAATCTGACTCTTTATCATCTGATGCCCATATTCTTGTGCATGTTTGTGTAAATTCTGGAAAAGTTTAGAGGTTGTGTTCTTGATGAAAAGGGCAGAATTCTGTCATAAGTGGACACGACATCTTACAAAGACAGGGATCGGATGGTTTGGTGCTACAGAAAATATGTTAACTGGACATATAATATTAGAAAAATTGTACGTAGATAAATATGTATTTGGATCAAGAATAGATTTGTGTGCAAATTGACCAGGGGTGGATCCTCTGAACCATAAACTACCTCATCACGATGACACTCCATTTCCTTCCCCCAATCAAGGGAGAGAGGAGGACTGGCCAATGATAAGTTGTGAGGGGCTGGCTTAGTTATGCCACGTACACACCCATTTTCTAAAGACATAGAAGGAACACCAAAACCCAGGTAGAGACATTCATTTTCCAACCTTCAACTGAATTCCTGCGCAGCACGCTGATGGAGAACTCCAGAATCCAGAACTCCAGAGATCCAGGCTAACTCCAGAACAAAAACTCCAAAGAGCTGAACTCTTCAGCAGGCCTCAAAATCTTTTGCAAACTATTCAACCGCCGGGCTGTGCGGTTTGCTGCTTGCTAAGAGTCCTGTGTATCCAGAACAGAACCAGTACCTAGAAAGCAGTGCGGTATCCAGAATCCACTTGATCCAGACCTGCAGAACTAGAGACCCAGACCAGACCGTTGTGAACAGAACTGATGCCTGATTGACCCGCCGAGCAGAGAGAACCGCAGATAAACTTGTTGACCAGATCCGTGACAAGGCCATTGCTTTCAAATTTATAGTGTGAGTACCCAGCTAGAGCTGTGCAGAACCCATTTTTGTGCAGAACCCATCTCTTAGCCTAAAATAATCTGATTCAAAACATTTGAACCTGTTTAGAACTGCATCATGAGAAATTGTGTGTTCCTCCTGTTGATTCAATCCTTTCAAAGCGCATCTGTCATTCCGCAATTGTAATTTCATTTCTGAAAAACTACCTTTACAAAATCGTCTGTATCTTTGGAACCGTGCATCCTAGGAACTTTTATTGTAAAGCTAAGGTTCCCAGCTTTCCAACAAGCTCCAAACTGACTTGCTACGCTACTCCTTATAGCGCCTCTGTAATTGCGCTCAACGCACTCGAAAAAAAGTGCCACGATTTGACATTTTGCTTCATTTCAACTACATGTAGAAAGATCTGTCCTTTGCTTCCATTACTGAAATCCGTTTTTAACCTGATAATCCCTCATTAATCAATGTTAGTGTGGACCTGAACTGATTTAAAGTATCTCTCGCTCACCTTGAACCTCTAGAGGGAATTAAAATAAATTTTAACATATTTCACTCCCTTGCAAATCACCTGAAAGTCTTTCGCTTGTGTTTCAAAATCATCCCTGGTGCTATAAGCTTGATAGGGGGGAACTGAATTCGTATTGTATTGTGATTTTATTCCTGAAGACTGTGTGTGTTACTTCCATCTCCTTACATTGCATCGGGGGGGGGGGGGAAGTGAATTTACAGAGAAAAAGTGATCATATTATCTTTTGCTGAAATCACACCAAGTTTATTTCTGTACTGCCTTTTATTCATCTTTGCATCTCCTTGAAACCATAAAGCATTGTCAGCTACCTTATCCTCTATACTACTCCTAAGTAATTAAACCAGTGTGCTAGTATAACATCATCCATTGTTGATCACTGTCATATGTCTAAGTGTGAAATCAAATATTAATTTATTATAAACGTGTGATATATATCTATTGTTTAATTTTTCAAATAAACCTTTTTAATTTGCAAAACAAACCTACTTCTTGGCTCAGTGGGGTCAGGAGGATTCTAAGAGAGGGGCGTTATACAAGGATTCATCATCCAGATTATAAGTTGTCATAAAAATATATAAATAAGGGATTCCCTTGAGCAATCCCAGACAAGGCACTGACTTAGTGGGAAGGCTTGAGTGGAGTCATTAACAGGTCAGACAGTCTATTGCGCTTTGAAGACTAGAGAATAGCCCCCCCCCTCGATGCCTAGATGCCTAGAAGCGTCTACAAGAGTAGCTGGTCTTTTTTCCACAGACTTTTGGACAACACAGCGACATCAAAGATAAGCTCCATCGGTGCTCTTGCTACTTATGAATCCACCACTTCGGTGGGCATTCTGCTGCAGGCACTGCTATCCATCCACTCACAGTAGAATGCTTCTATGACCTACGACAACATTCGGGCACGCTGGACACATTGCGAGTCTCTAGCAATCACTCCATCGCCTGACCTCTCTCAGGACTCTAAGTGATCCGACCGCGGCTGATTTTGCCGCGGCCGGAATGTTTCCATGAGAAAGGTGCGAACTACCAAAAGTTTGCACCTTTCTCATGCGAACACATTTACATACTACGGGGGCTGCAGGAGATTCCCCCCGCAGAGTATAGTGAGCGGGATGTTGTGTGGGTTACCCCTGCAGCCCCCATTTTTTTGTTTTCTTTTTTTGCAGGTGTGCTGCGGAGGTGTCCCCCGCAACACGCCGCTCACTATGCCACACAGTATTATGTGTGTGGCAGGGCTACGTGTGGTGACGACCGTGGCCAACGTGACATAGTGGTGAGGAAGGTGACAATGTGAGAGTGAATTGAGAACATAATTTAATGTCACCTTCCTCACCACTATGTCACATTGGCCACAGTCGTCACCACACGTTATCATGTGAAAACACAAATGTGACTTCTGTGACTAATATTGTATAAATATCAGCTTAGAGATGTTAATTTCCATGCTGTTGGTCTTTGCATACTTGCCAGCACCTCTATCGATCTCTGCAGTCCCACTGGAGTCATGTCAAAGATGACTGTGTTATCGGCATTGGCCAAGCAATGCAGTGGCTTGCCATTATATTTTCTGAGAAAATTCTCGCAATACTAACAGCCTCTGCCATGTCTGCGACATACAAGTTGTAAAGCATAGGAGCTAGGATGTACCCCTGCTCTAATTCCTGGCTAGTGCCAGATTGGTTATTGAGGTTGCCAGATTGATTTAGCTGTATTGATACCATAGTATTTGTATGCAGCAACTCAATGTGATATAAAAGCTCAGGTTCTTTACCCCACCGCCTGAGTTTTTTCCCACAAAAAGTAATGTGTAACCAGGTCAAAAGCTTTGCTGTAATCTACACAGCACAATAGAGATCTTTTTTTGACCATTTGTGGCTTGCACCGTTAGGTAATGGATAACATATCTGTTGTCAGTTGTACTTTTTCCTGAAACCAGTCTAGAACGTTGTTAAGATGTTATTTCGCTCAGCCCATGTTGTCAGCCTTTTTTAACAGAATAGTTGCAAAAACCTTCTGGCTAACATCGAGCATGGCCACCATTCTGTAATTTGCTGGAACCGCTCTGTCGCCCTTTTTTACAAACTGGTACTAGTATGGTTTTAAGCCAGCTCTCAGGGAGACCTCTGGCATGATCTATCCGCTCAAATGCGGCGGACAGAATCTTAGCCCATGGCAGTGGGTTTTCCTTTTATAGGATGTTAGGGATACCATCAGACCCAGGAGCCCTGGAGGGTTTTAACTTTCGCACAATGTTTTCTAAGTCCTCCAGGTCTACTTCCAGAGGGCACGGTATTACATTTTGATGCCCCTCGTTGGCAGATTCAATCACATTTCCAGGGGCAGTGTACAATTCCCTTATGTGCACCGCCCATGCCGTCTCGGTTACTGGATTTAGTTCTCTGGCCAAAGGAATTTTTTCAGGTAGTCATTAAACCGAGACCAGAATTTTCGGCTGTCATTTGATTTTAATAAAAAAACAATGGTCAACCAATTTGCACTCAAAAGAGACTGCTTGTCTTGTTTTATCCAATTTTTGGAGCGGGTGGTGATTTTACCCTCAGTCGTAAGTGCTTTATTACCTCTAACAAAGGCCCTTTCTAAACACTTTAATATTTTTTGCTCTTGGATCATAGCATCAAAGGGAGCGAGTATCTTCATTCCCTTATACATGCAGTTACTTTGTGATCCAATGAGCCCCGCCAGGTCCCATATATTTTCTGTCCATCCATCCTCCTCATCTGAGGGGTTGCTCTACAGAATATCATGTACCCCCTTAATCCTGTCAGCCGTCCATCAGGTGCATTTACCTTTGTTGTTGATGTTTATATTAGCAACACACATCTTTTGTCTAAGGGGCGGTGCTATATTAACATCCCAAGTGATGAGAGAATGATCGCTCACATCAGTGGTATTGCTTTGGACCGAGTCACAGCAAGAATCCTCTCCTGCATTGACTATTATGTAATCTACGCGGGAATGGGCACTACCATCCGACGACGTGGATGTCGGGAGCTCCTTGAATTGACATTTCAAGGGGTGGGCATTCCAGCTGATGGATTGACAGAAAGTTTATCCACTAACTACTCTTATTTCTACTACTACCAATACTTCTACTATTACTACTACTTCTACTACTACCAATAATACTTCTACTACAACTACCAGCACTACTATTACTACACATACTACTACTGTTGTTACTACTACTGTTGCTTGTTCTAATACTTGTACTACTACTATGAGTACTACTATGTGTACTACTACTGCTACCAGTAATACTACTGCTTCTACTACTATTACTACTACTTCTACTACTACCAATACTTCTACTACAACTACCAGCACTACTATTACTACACATACTACTATTGTTCTTACTACTACTATTGCTTGTTCTACTACTTATACTACTACTACGAGTACTACTATTTGTACTACTACTGCTACCAGTAATACTACTACTATTACTACTATTCATCATCAGAAAGTACCTGGGATCAGTGAGGAAGACACTGAGCCCCTGGCAGATGTCCAGCATACAGGGAAGAACCTGCCATGGTAAGTATAAATGCTGAGTGGTAAGTTAACACTGTACACCAGCACTGCGCAGAAAATAAACACACAATTGTTCAATAATTTGAAGCATATTTTATGTCGACAAACTTTTAAAAAGATTTGTTTCAGCAACATGTGGGTATTCCTAGTTCTATTTTGTAGGAAGGGTACAGTAATTCACTAATTAATGGCATTTGGCACAATTACAAATATAGAGTCAGCGAGGGGCACACCACTTAGTCCCAGGTGCTCCTCGGTGCCCTTTGATGAGCAGCAGGCCCCTCCCTCTCAGTGCAGGCTTTTAAAGGCTTCCAGTGGCAGGGCTGCAGCTCACCGGCCTCACACAAGGGCTTCCTGCCCATCAGGTAAGTGAGCTCCTTGACTGATGCATGCAACTGCAGTCAGGGACTGCCATGACTGATGCGTGTGACTGCAGTGGGGAGCTGCCATGACTGATGCATGTGACTGCAGTGGGAGCTGCCATGACTGATGCATGTGACTGCAGTGGGGAGCTGCCTTGACTGATGCATGTGACTGCAGTGGGGAGCTGCCATGACTGATGCATGTGACTGCAGTGGGGAGCTGCCATGACTGATGCATGTGACTGCAGTGGGGAGCTGCCTTGACTGATGCATGTGACTGCAGTGGGGAGCTGCCATGACTGATGCATGTGACTGCAGTGGGGAGCTGCCTTGACTGATGCATGTGACAGCAGTGGGGAGCTGCCTTGACTGATGCATGTGACTGCAGTGGGGAGCTGCCATGACTGATGCATGTGACTGCAGTGGGGAGCTGCCTTGACTGATGCATGTGACTGCAGTGAGAGGCTGCCATGACTGATGCAAGTGACTGCAGTGGGGAGCTCCCTGACTGATGCATGTGACTGCAGTGGGGGCCGCCTGCTGGAGAGTTGCACCTTTTCTCTGAATGTCGGCAGCCTTGCAGCTTCCCGTGTGTGTCTGGCAGTGGAACACGGAACCCCCACGGGAATTGCTTCCCCCTGCAGATTGGCTACCATACCAAGCCCTGCCAGAGAGGAGTCCTTGCTCATTTTGAGTGGCAATTACTTCCTTTTCTTAATAGTCTTCGTTTTACCGCGAGAAATGTAATGTTTCTCTTCCTTCTGAGTTTTATGCACAATTATGCACTCACTTTATGAGCGGCTGGAAACCTTAGATATTATTTATGTAGAAGGGGACCCAGGAAGGCTAGTGTACTGTATTTGTTTTTATTTAAGAGTAGTGTGACGTTTCAGTGTAGGCGCTAGCAGAGAACAAGGCATAGGAGCCACTGCATAGGACCCTTGTTGGCTGGATGGAGGGTGATGAAGGAGTCAAAGGAAGGAGTCAAAGTGAGTACACTCTCCAGGGACAGGGACCCGAGGACATTTAAACATGTTTAACATTGAGAGACTTAAGCCGGCGGTACTTTCATATTTACAATTACACTGGGGCACAAATATTTCTGGCATTATTTTAAAAGAGTTTATACAGTATACATAATCAGGCGACGTTCAGGAGAAAAAAATAGGGCTGCCAAACTCGAGCCATGTTCCCTGATCTGGAATGCACCATTGTTCGATGCTACCGCCCCTCTCACCACCCCTGCTGCCTTTAAAACAGAACCACATGTATGTCCATGGAAGGTTAGTCCTGCCTTGCCGCCTTCTGCTTAGATGACTGATGCAGTGATTCGGTAACCGTCTGCCAGTCGCTCCACATCTGGGACGGCGAAAGGGCATTTCAATCTTGTCAAATGAAAGGTACCTCGAACCTTAGGAGGGCCCCCAGCAACTGCCCCCATATTGCCAATCAGCAGCCTAATAGCACAGCAATATATTTAGTCATATATTACTTAGGCTCTGGGGCTTACAGTGTGTGCTTTGCAGCGCTTGCCTCACACTCACAAGCTGCTTTTGCTGCAGCCCATCAGGCCGTCACTTCCATTGGGGAAAATAGAAGTGTTATCATCTCGTCGCCTTTCAACACCAGTTCCTCCATATCAGCCACTTGCTTATAAAGAAGGAGCCATAGCTATTCAGTGGGCATTCAGTGCTATAAACCTTCTCTTAATCTCTGTTATAGAGTACAACTCCCGTGCCACAGGCTGCTTTTCACTCTAAGCAAGTGGGGGTTCAGGGGGGGCAACCATCTTGTTGAAATGGGCCCCCACACATTTTCAGCCATGCCTGCTCCACATTGACCACCTGTTAGCACACGCACACACTGATTAGACAGTGGTTAATGCCATGGATCACGGCGCCATATCAGGACACCTGGGCACAACACCCATTTTGCAGTGATTTATTTATTTATTTATTTATCTATGTTGACATTTGTATAGCACACAAACCCCGGAGGCATCTAGGCGCTTTTTGCTTACGAGGTTGGTTACACTTGCTTGGGTGGTAGGATACATACGTTGCTTGCATTGGGTTCTGGGCCGTCTCATATTAAGTGGCTGTAAAGAAGATGTGAACGCCCAAAAACGGGCAAAGAATTGAAACCCCGGGGCATTGGGTGTCTAGTCCACTTCGCAGGGTTCATGGACGGGCTTTGTTTTCATTTCGAGTTAATTACGCTAGATGATAAACTCAGTGTAGATAGAAAATGCCTGGGACGCCCCAGGCATCACCTGAGATCTTCATTTTGGAAAAAGAGCGGGCAAAGCCGAGGTACTTCAGATGATAACACACATGTGAGCATGTGTACCTATGCATTGCAACGCATAGGACACAGGGAGGCACAATATTCCCTGTGGCCACCAGTGCCGGATGATACCCTGTGGAGGCCCCTAGGCAGTTGAAAAATGTCAGCCCCCCCCCCCTGCAAATTATCTCCTGTACTTTTTAATTTTCTACACCGCTTGATTTTGATCCATGGCTGAAATTCCGTTAGTGCCAGTTTTTGGGACGGTAATGGAATTGCTGCCACTTTCTCTGCACCACCAAATTTCGGATTTTGATCTTGAAGTTGAAGAGTAACTTCCTGTTTGGTGCTCGAGGTAAATCATCCACTTTAAGGCCAAACTTCGACAGATTTACCACGGTGGAATTACCACTCACGGTTAACCTGACAAAATCCCAATGTTGTCCTATCGACTCCAAAGATTTGGATTTACGCTGCCTTACCCTCGGTCGGAGGGCAGGTAACAGTAACCTGTTTAGGGATAATTTTTCAGTTTTTCCTCAAAGTTTCATTATATGCTCTTACAGGCGCCTCCACCTCTTTTTTATTTTGCTAGATACCAAAAATGGAGTTAAATGAATTTCACCACATTTACACTTTTTTACAAACTTGTTTTTCGACATGCTACCTCGGTGCATGGAATGGGAGGGTCCATCCGTGGTAACCTTCTATTATTTATGTATTTATATATAGGAAGAGCAATGCTCTTTCATCACAAAAGAACGTCCAATAGATAAGAAATCAGATTTGACGGGAAGCAGTGAGCTTCTTACAATGGGGCGAGTTTGAGGGACATTCTAACCAGGTTGTGGATGGGAATAAATGGAACAGTCGCCAGGGACAATGCATACGTGGACCTAAGTCAATTCTAAGAAATGGAAATAGAAATGATGTAACAAGATTCGATATAAAGTTTTGAAAGCTTCCATTTTTAAACCAACCAAAAATAAATAAATAAATAAATAAGTGGACCTACATAGATTAAGGACAGCGAACATTGGACGTATTGTAGTACAGGTAGGCGGTAAGACGGGGACCAGCTCTGCTCAGGATGTGACCATGATGGGTGAAGTGCTATATTGGAGGCAGCGGAAGTGAGGGACAGAAGCAGGTTAGAGGCGAGGGAACAATGTTAGCTAGATGGCAGAATAGCGGTAGGTTTTTGTTTCATTAAGCATATTTTGATGCAATGTTATACACTGTCGTAGTGGAAAAACCTTCCTGGAGCTGGTGTGTGTTGTTTGGTAGGAGGTGTGTGGTGGTCGCGTCTAATTATGGTGTTTCCTCTAATTACGCCTTGGAATGCATCCCCTTGAAGTTGATACTTCAGCCACCAAACTTCTAAACTTTACTCGTTGAGCTCAGCTTCATTTCTCCGATGACTCCACTAACTCCACACATATTTTCTGAGCGTCCACTTTCATGATGCAAATGAAATGGACTCGGAAGACATAGGGTTCATTTTCGAGCCCCTAAACCCCGTAAATCACGTGGCAGGGACCCTTCACATTTACACTTTTGTATAGGCAGGTCCCCTCCATGTAATTTTGAACATTTGCGTGGTGGAGTTCAAAAGTATAGTGCACAAAGGTGGCGTATACGCTTGTACGCCATCCTTTTGCACTCAGCCATCCAAATAAAGCAAACGCTGCCTGCCAAGTAAGTATGGGAGGCAACGTTTACAATAGATTCCTTGCTGGTGTAAAAAGCAGACGGATTCCATAGACATACATTGGTTTCCTGCCAGCTTGAAAAATGTCATGCTGGCATCAAGCCAAATGGCTCTTGGAGGGATTCTAGGAATCCATTATGAACGCTGCCTGCCACGCGTAAATGGCATGCAGTGTTTATTTAGTTCACAGTGCATTGTGCAAAAGAGATTTGTAAAGGTGATTTTGCAATCATTTTACACCTCCTTTTTGAAATTTGCAGTGCAAGTGATGGAAATTGAGGACCTGTTTTCCTGTACTTGTTTTATTTTATTTATTTTTACATTTGTAGCAGCGCACTAAGCCCGAAGGCATCAAGGCGCTAGTTGCGATACAATTTACAAGGTTGCAGACAGTAATATGTTAGCTGACTGCTGAAGATAGGAGGGGGGAGATATCCCCAGGGCAAGAGCCAGTTTTCTAGGAGCTTGCGGAAAAAGTCCAGTAGGATTGTTCAGATCTCAAGCTCAGATGTGGGGAGTTCCATAGTATTGCTGCCATGACCGGGAACCTGGTTCCTCCCACTCGCATTAGTTTGGAACTCGGTGTGCTGAGTGGGTGGCTGTAGGTGGATGAAGTTGGTCTCGAGGATTGTGCTCTTTTACATTTTTGGGAGAGGTAAGGGGGCGGCAGAGTTGGACAAGCATCTGTGGGTGATTGAAAGAGTTTTAAAGGCGTTCTCGTATAGGGAGCCAGTGCACTCGTCTTCTAGCTGTTGATATATCCTCTCGCCTAGGAAGGTTAAGAGTGGCTCGGAGAGTGTTGCTTTGTATGACTTGGAGCTTCTGGGAGTTTATTGTTGATGTGCCTACGAAAATCGCATCACAGTAGTCACGTCTGGAACCGAACACGGCCCGGGCGATGGTGAGGCAGCTGTTATTGGCTAGGAACGGCCTGCAGACATTAATACGTTTGGATGTGTGGGCAGCAGAGGAAGCGATAGGGTTGACTTGGCAAGTTAGGAAAAGGGTGGCATCGAGGTCTACACCCAGTGTCTTCACCACAGGGGAGACAGTGATCGAGATGCCGTCAATGGAGAAGGACTCGTATAATTGCTTTAGGTTCCGGAGCATATTTTGGCAGCCTACAAGGAGAATTTCCATCTTTTCGTCGTTGAGACGCAGCTGATGATCCACCATCCTAGCCTGGATGGTTTGGTACACTGTGTGTAATGAGTTGGAGTCTGCTGATTGCTAGGGGGGCTAAGGGGGCTATAGCCCCTGATATTTTGGTTGTAGCCCTGGATAGAATCTCAGGAGCTACAGCCAAAAGACTAGCTAGCCCCCAGTCCGACATCAGCGTAGCCCCGGGTCTTTTCCAGACCTAGCAACTCCCTTTCACACAAGCCTTGGGGTACACCGAAGGTGATTGGTGATGGTGGGGCAGAGGGGTTTTCAGAGAAGAATCTGATTGTCCTGTCTGCCAGGAAGGAGGCGATCCAGCGAATAGATTCTGCAGAGAAGTGGGGCGCAGATGTCAAATGCTGGCAGAGTATTTTATGGTCGACCAGGTTCAATGCTACATGGAGGTCTAGGAGTTGGAGGAGTGCAGGTTTCCCTGCATCTTTGAGCTCGTCGAGCTGGATCTTTAGGTCCAGCTGAACTGTTTCCATGCCGTGATCCTTTTGGAGGATGGAGACTGTTGTGATGGGGCGGTAGTTGGTGGGGATAGTGGGGTCCAAGGTGGGTTATTTCAGCAGCGGAAGAACCCAAGATACCCTGAGACTTGTGGGAACAACGCAAGCAGTCAAGGATGCATTGATAAACCCTATGATGAAGGCAATCAAAGCATTAGAGACTTGTGGGAACAACGCAAGAAGTCAAGGTTGCATTGATAAACCCTGTGATGAAGGGAATCAAAGCATTAGAGCAGTCTTTAATGATCGTTGCTGGGCATGCATCACCTTTGCATCATGATGGTTTTTGACCCTTTAAGATGAGGGTGACATCCGTTTCAGGGACTGGGTTCAATCTGAACAGCGATAGGTCACACAGTGAGATGGTGGGCTGATGGGTTGGAGGTTTGTAGGGGGCGCAGACGGGGAGTCCATTTCCCTTAGGATGGAGAAGAGTTTGTGAGTGTTGGATTTTCAGTTCAACATTCTGTATTGTAAGTGGAGGCTTTAGCCTGTAGAATGGCTTCTTGGTAGATTTTGGTTGAGGAGGCAAAGAGGGAATTGTTGTGGTCAGATGGAGTTTTCCGCAAGTTGTCTTCGCATCATGTTTTTTTGAGCATAAGGCTTGGATGTCCGGGGTAAACAAGGAGTTTCATTGGGCAACAGATTTCAGTTTGCATTGTGCAAGAAGGGCGATGGCATCAATTGGCAGCAGTGCTTTAAGTGGGCCGGGGCCTGCCGGGGCCGGGCCCCGCCAGTCTCCAAAAAGTGGGGCTGAGCCGGGGCCCTGCCGGGGCCCCCCGTCCCACCACGCCATGGCAAGACGCATTATCCCGTCACGGCCGCAGCCGCGACGGGAGATGTGCCCGCCAGTGTAACGTTAGGCAAGTGGACAGAAGTGCCAGCCAGCCACAGCGTCGCTGAGGCTGGCTGGCACTTCTGTCAGTCACTGTAACTTCCCTGATGACCCCCCATCTGAGGGGTCATCAGGGAGTTGGCTAGGGCTGCAACATCCGATTCTTCTGCATCATTGAAACCTAGATTGAGGTCGCCAAGGAGAATGACTTTCGGGGATGGCTTGATGTTGTGCAGAGCATGTGAAGGAGTTCCTCCTTGAAGTATAGAGGCGGGCCAGGGGGGCGATAGATGATATGTAACGTGATGGTGGAAGTGTGGGTGAGGGCTAATTTGATTGAAAACGTGTTGCAGTTTGGAATAGGGTAGAGCTGATCTGCCTAATTGGGAGGGTAACCCTCGCGAATATTGCTACACCTCCACCCCTAGCGCTGATTCTATCACTGCCAAAAGACGGAGAATCCCGGTGGGGGTCACTAAAGACAGAGTAGGGCCAGAGGCAGCATGCAGTCAAGCTTCAGTGACAGCCAGGAGGTCTAAGTTATTGGAGGTGATGAGGTCCAGTGGGTGGGCTTGTATGGGCCTGGCATTGACTAAAGCACTCATTGGTGGTGGTGGGGTGGGCTGGCTGGCATTCCCCGTGGATGGTGGGGTCGTTCTGAGGGGTCATCAGGGAAGTTACAGTTCCTTTGTTTGCCCTCGCCAGGTCACTGACCCTCTGTGAACCTGCAGGCTCCATGATCTAATATGTAGATTATATCACAGAGCCCGCGGGTTCCCAGAGGGTGAAAGACGCCTCGGGCTCTGTGATCTCTGCTCAGAGCAGCGATCACTGAGCCCGAGGTGCCTGTCTCCTTTGGCAAATCTTTATAAAAGATGCCTTGAAATGTGTACATTTCAAGCCATCTTTTATAAACGTAGAAATATTTCTACGTTTATAACAGACGGCTTGAAACGTACACAATTCAAGGCATTTTTTATAAAGCTTTGTGGACGGACAAAACCACCTTGGGTTTTGTCTGTCCTCAACGCTTTATAAAAGATGGCTTGTACGTTTCAAGCCATCTTTTATGAACATAGAAATATGTTACAAATGTCTATGTTTATAAAAGGTGGCTTGAAAAGTACACAAACCATAGTAAGGTACGCACACAAGTGTGCGTAACTTACTATGGTTTGTACACTTTCAAGCCACCTTTTATAAACATAGAAATATGGAACATTGCTATGTTTATAAAAGAAGGCTTGAAAAATACACAAACCATACTAGTACGCATACAAATACATAAATGCTTTACTACATTTATATATTTGTTTGCGCACCCTTCTATGATTTGTGCACTTTTAGGCCATGCCCACAGCAGATGCCACGCCCCCAAACGAGGGCCCCCCCTCAATTTCTTACCCCACTTAAAGCACTGATTGGCAGTTCTATAGTTTTGAGGAAGAGGTTGGCTAGGGTGGTTCGGTTCGTATTAGGGAGTGGTACTGCATGTAGCTTACTGAGCAAAGGCAGGATCCGGGCTGTAGTAATGTTAGGGCAAGTGTGGGCAACAAGGGTGTGGTAGCTGCTGTTGGTAGGCTGGTGGTAGGGATGGTGAAGAAAATGACATGGGTGTCAGTCCATGGGCAAGGAAGGTTTGAGAGGATAGTGGATTGGCAATTGAGGTCTGCTAGCCAGTCTGGGATCCAGCCTTTGGAGTGTGTAGGGACCATTACCCGTTGTGCGTAACCTAAAGCATTAAGGGAGTTGGCTAGGGCTGCAACATCCGATTCTTCTGCATCATTGAAACCTAGATTGAGGTCGCCAAGGAGAATGACTTTCGGGGATGGCTTGATGTTGTGCAGAGCATGTGAAGGAGTTCCTCCTTGAAGTATAGAGGCGGGCCAGGGGGGCGATAGATGATATGTAACGTGATGGTGGAAGTGTGGGTGAGGGCTAATTTGATTGAAAACGTGTTGCAGTTTGGAATAGGGTAGAGCTGATCTGCCTAATTGGGAGGGTAACCCTCGCGAATATTGCTACACCTCCACCCCTAGCGCTGATTCTATCACTGCCAAAAGACGGAGAATCCCGGTGGGGGTCACTAAAGACAGAGTAGGGCCAGAGGCAGCATGCAGTCAAGCTTCAGTGACAGCCAGGAGGTCTAAGTTATTGGAGGTGATGAGGTCCAGTGGGTGGGCTTGTATGGGCCTGGCATTGACTAAAGCACTCATTGGTGGTGGTGGGGTGGGCTGGCTGGCATTCCCCGTGGATGGTGGGGTCGTTCTGAGGGGCAGCCGGGGGCTGGGGTGAGAAAGTGGCAAATTACTTGTGTGGGTTAGTGGTAGGCACGATGTGGGTAGTGTCACTGCAGAGCTTCTTTGTGGTTGTTGCAGGAAGATTGGGCGGGCTGTTGGTAACTTGGTGAGTCGGCAGCTAGCGAGTGACGGGTTTAGCATTACTGTTGGGTAGTGAGGCCTGAAGCTTGGATGGGCCTTGTAAACGTGATGGGTCCCATCTGTGCAATTTAGGCATTGGAGCGATGTGAGCTACCATTTGTGCTCTCATCGTTAAGTGACGGTACTGCATTTTAACGGTCAGATGTCACTGCCTTTGGGGCACAGAGGGAGAAATGTGGAGAAACCAGACCATGGAGAGCACTTTGATTATGCATTAGAGTGAAATTCACGCGTACACTACATGCAGAAACATTGTACTCATTCATTTTACTGCACTCTACATTTTAAAACATGTGTATAGTGGAGTGGGGGCATGGAGTGCTATTATCGTTTCTGCTACCCCATCCCCTCGGTCAAACAAACACACCAGCGTTTTTACGCCTGCGGGACATTTTCATGCTGGTGTAAATGCTGTGGATTGCTGTAGTATCTGTCATATTTTTACACCAGGAAAAAGCAGGCAGATCCCATGGACTCCTTTATGAGTGCTGCCTGCCATTCGTGCATTTGCACTGCGAAGTAAAAAAGAAAGGCATATAAGGGAAATGCTCCTGCTTTTTACACCTTTCTTTTGCACTTTGTAAACATTCTCTTCTGTCCAATTTTTGACTTTCAGGAAGATGAGCGCCGATGTGCTTGCTTTCAGGGACACCATCCATTATTCTTTAAGGCATAGCACCTATTGTTTCAGGCATAGCACCCATTGTTCTTTCCGGCATAGCACCCATTGGGACTTGCAACCCAATCGCGTAACATTCGCAACATCACGCCTGCCAACATGCTTCCTTTGCTCTCATGGCTCACTACACACACTAAAACACAGCCGATCCCTCCTCCTTGGTAACTATCTATAAACACACCATGGAGGCAGCCATAGATTCGGTTGCACCTCTGCGCAATTGCAAAGCTAAACCTAAAGCACATCTCAATCACTGGTTTACCTCAGAACTCAATGACTTACGTAATAAAAAAACAAATGCAGAAAGCAACTGGAGAAAAATAAAACCCTCTAATAAATTACAATTTACTTCACTAGCATCAGAATATAGAAAAGACACCCATCATGCAAAATGCAACGCATATAACCTGCGTACAGAGAATGCCAATTCTAGCTCTAAAGAGCTTTTCTCAGTTTTGAGAGAATTAGAATCACCCTCGCAGGCCCCAGATCTCTGCATCAAGGATCAAGTCTGGTGTGAAAATATACAAAAGGCCCTTATGGACAAAATGTATTCACTCCAACTCAACACCTCTAATCAACCTACAATGGAACACAGCCCACCCAAACTATTCCCGAAGTTTGAGTTCTCTCCCATTATTCTAGACGAGACTACTCAAATCATAAAAGGCCTTAAACCATTGCGATGCCAAGGCGATATCTGTCCTGCGACATTAATCAAAGATTGCGCGGACAACCTGGCACCATTCATCACTTCACTTATAAGCAACTCTTTTGCTTCTAATAAAGTACCCGACAATCTTAAGGAAGCATGGATATTGCCCTTAATGAAAAAAACAACTTTAGACACTAACGTACCAACTAACTACCGACCCATCACAACAGTGCCATTCCTGTTAACAATTCTTGATAGGGTTGCTTCAAAAATACCCACAAATGCACCATCTGCTGGGCCTCCGACAATCAGGTTTCCGTCCAGGTCATGGAACAGAAACGGCCTTGGTAGACCTAAAATCGCAAATGGATCATATAAGAGACAGAGGTGACCTAGCCATACTCCCCCTCCTGGACCTCTCAGCGGCATTCGATCTAGTAAATCACAACATCTTATGCTGCCACCTAGAGAGCAATGCCTACTTCTACAACAACGCCATACCGTGGATCAAATCTTTCCTCTCAAACTGTTCGATGAGAGTCTTCTCATCCACGGCGGCAGCTAGCCCTACCCCAGTCACCTGTGGAGTGCCTCAGGGATCATGCGTATCCCCTACTATATATAACACATTCACAAAACCTCTCTTTGACGAATTAGACAGTTTGGGTGTCACATAGACAAACTATGCTGATGACACCCAAATACTAATTCATATCACATGGGACTACAATACCGACACCAAAGCCTCAAATGCAATCTATCACACCATCCAAGCCTGGATGGATCAAAACGAGCTTTGTCTTAACGATGATATGACCGAGATCTTGATCCAGGGCAACCCAGCAAAACTTAAGAGCCTCTCACCTTCCTACCAATCCCTCGACATAGAAGGAAACGACATCATGACCGCCAAAGAAGTTAAGACATTAAGAGTCTATCTTGACTCCTCACATACCCTCTCTCGGCAAGTCAATGCCATCACCTTGGCATCATCTTATACTGCTAAACTTATCACGGCATGCAGACCATATCTTACTGAAGAGAACTGCATCACCTTGGCAAGAGCACTAATCCTTTCCAGGATGGACTACTATAATGCTATCTTTGCAGTATTCTCCTCCAAAAACATTAAGAAACTCCAAATTGTACAGGACAGCGCTATTAGAACAGCAATTAATACCCCTAAGTCAGAACACATTACAACTTTCAGAAGAAGCATTCATTGGCTACCAGTTAGAGACCAAATTACTTACGCTCACGCACAAATGCCTATCTAACTTGGCTCCCTGTTACCTGTCTAGTTGGTTCACCAAAACCCAACCAGTCAGACCCGCCCGTTCAGCTCACCTAGGGCGATTGTCCAAACCAAGGTATAAAAGACAAAGAGCAGGTCGCTCCAGCTTCCCTGTCATGGCATCTAAGTACTGGAACACCATGCCCACGGAACTAAGGCTGGATCCCTCATTATTGTCCTTTCGCAAAAAACTAAAAACCTGGCTCTTTACACAGGACACTGAGTCTCATCCTCCTTACCCATAAGAGCCCTTGACTCACCTACCGGACTGATCTTTTGCTATTCTGTACTCATCTCTGTCAACCTGCTATCAGTCGTTACTCTTCGTTGTACGAAGACATTACCTTGTGACTGTTTTTTATCACTGTATTGTATAATGACCTAAATGACCTGTAAAACTAAGTATAATCTGTAATCACATTCTTTAAGCCAAGCGCCCAGATGCCTGAGGGTTAGGTGCGCTAGACAAATCCAATAAATACATAATTAAATACATTGTTTCAGGCATAGCAGCCATTGTTTTTTCAGGCATAGCACCCATTGTTCATTCAGGCATAGCACCCATTGGTGTTTCAGGCATAGCATCCATTGTTCATTCAGGCATTGCACCCATTGTTCTTTCAGGCATAGCATTCTTTGTTGTTTCAGGCATAGCACCCATTGTTCTTTCAGGCATAACATGCATTGTTCTTTCAGGCATAGCACCTATTGTTGTTTCAGGCATAGAAACCATTGTTCTTTCAGGCATATCACCCATTGTTCTTTCTGCCGTAGCACCCATTGTTGTGTCAGGCATAGTACCCATTGTTCTTTCAGGCATAGCATCCACTGTTGTTTCAGGCATAACATCCATTGTTGTTTCAGGCATTGCACCCATTGTTCTTTCAGGACAGCATCCATTGTTCTTTCAGGCATAGCACCCAGTGTTCTTTCAGGCATAGCACCCATTGTTATTTCAGGCATAGCACCCATTGTTGTTTCAGGCATAGCATCCATTGTTCTTTCAGGCATAGCACCCATTGTTGTTTCGGCATAGCACCCATTGGCCTTTCAGGCATAGCACCCATTGTTGTTTCAGGCATAGCACCCATTGTTCTTTTAGGCATAGCACCCATTGTTGTTTCAGGCATAGCAACCATTGTTCTTTCAGGCATAGCACCCATTGTTCTTTCAGGCATAGCTGCTGTTATTGTTGCAGGCACAAATCCTTTGTTATTTCCAAATGACACAGCGCCTTGATGCCCCAAATCCTTTGTCCGCGCTTTATAAGTACCTCGTACATACGTACATACAAGCGATTGATTGTTTGCATAATTCATTCACTGTTTGCGTTTTGGGCCTATGATCTTTAGAGGATAGTAAATACTCCATCTCAGAAGGTGAAGCAGAGCATTACAGCACCCTGCCAGTGGCAACCCCTCTTGGTTGCATTAGTAATGTCCAAACGTGTAAACATTTGCTGGACGGGTGGGACGTGGTGGTTTTTGCACCATTTGTGTTTCTAACAAAAGTGAAATACTAGTGGAACACCTGCTTTTAGAACCACTTTTCAGCTGTCAGACTTGGGAAAGAAGCCTGGATGTGGTGAAGCGGGGAATCCGGGAGTTGAACAGGGGGTTCCTGTTGACATAGAAAGCAATGCAGACCACAGTTGTTTCCTCCTTCTGGCCCAACCCACTGCGCCCATCCGCTGCAGCGCGGAGATGATATCCCATACGGCTGTTCCTACACGCAAGAGAAGCACCTGATGTATGATCTTATAGCGCTATATTCAACCTGTGACATGATCACTATGTTATGCCATATTTACTCAATAATGGATTTATTATCTGCCAAATGTCAGGCCCTTATATGTCTCTGGGCATTTGCCTGTCTTATAATGTGAAATGATGGGAGATACCTTGATGCTTTCCTTACCCTCTAGCAGTTTTTTCGCAGAAGGCATTAGTAGTTTCGGTCCTTCGTTCAATCTTGGAAAGTCTGCTATTATTATGTAAGTCCCCAAAGGGGCACATGTTTGTGTCTTTGTATTTGTGTCAGTGAATAAGAGGGTTTCCCCTTTTATTAAGGTCAGTGCTGCACCTGTCTTTCGCCAGTTCTCAGCTCTGCCTGTCTGTAATGGCTCAGCCGGGGGCTGGTCCTTATTGAACTGTTAGTGAATAATTTCCGAGCCTGAGTCCTTTTTCAGGTCTGTATTGAATAACATATTGCTCTGAGTACTAACTCTTTCTGGGTTTACCAGGAACTTGTGCTCCAGCACCTTGAAGCATCTGTGTGCTAGATGGAATTACCAATAAAATCTCTCAGACCAAATAACCTGATAGACTCAAAGGAGATAGTAAAATACTACTTTAATCTCAAGAAGTAAAGCAGGGCGAATAAACACTCATCAAATCGACTTATGCAGGATAACAATGTCCTTCCGGTTATATTTAGTGTATATAATGCTAGATGTGTTATCTATGACGTCCTCCTACATATAAAATTGCAAAAACCTATCGAGGGGTGGATTGGATTAGGGGATCATGTCTACCTATAGAATATACGTGTGTTATTACCTCATTGGTAGTCTCTTATCTGTAAAACACACCCTGAGATACTTCTGTACACATGGTGTAAGGCCCTCGTCATAGCAGAGAATGTGGCAACGGAATAATACTTTGCAACATTGTATGTAAAAGTGCATTGCAGGCTATTCTAATTGGTTGGCAACCCAACTCCAAGCTTGGACATTGGGCTTGCTAGCAACACGTACATAGAAATGAAACCCAGGTGCTTGGAGATACATCAGCTTTTGTATTGTTTCCCCAATTAGTCTACCCTCTCTTATCGGTAGGCCTATGCCAGAGTCTTCTGTTTGAAGGTTGACCTTGCCAGTCCGCACTGTCTCGGGACATTCAAGGGAGTGTAGGCACATCACAATTTTAGCTTCAGACTTAATGAATTGCCCTTGTTTGAGACCTCTTTATTACGTGTTACAAGACCATGAAATTGTCCATATCGATGTTGCATTTAACACCTTTTGATTTAATTATACTGGGTGCAGTTGCTCCTCTTGGCCTTTAGAGACTTGCTTACGCTATTCCATATCAACTTTATGCCCTTTTAATTGTCCAATATTTGGCATTGTCAAATGTTCTTGTTCCACCTAATCTTTGGGAAATATGTCCTTGCACATGGTTTGCTCATTAGACTCCCTTTTTGCTTTTCCTTCATCTCTCGAAATAGCGTCCTTGGTCCTAATCCAATGTACTCCCCTATTCTGCAAGGGAAAATCAGCTTCTTCATCATCTTTCCACATTAAGATCCTGGGCTTGTATTTTGACGTAACCGGGTTAATTGACATAAGCCGTCATCCATCTTCTTTTATCGGTCATCCTAAATGTTGAATCTATACCTCTCATAACCAGGCTTCTACGTATTCCTTCTATCTTGCGTTTCAGTGTATTTACAGTTATTGGCCATTAAATCACTTCATTCTTCTTTGCATTCATACGTACTACATCATGGAGCACATATTTTTCTTAGTAGTCCAGTTATAGCGTTATGCTTAAGATTTTTCTTATTGTTTCAGCATAGATTCATATGTCTTTTTTGAGACATTATTTTACTGTCATTAAATTTTGCTTAACGTACATCCATGTCACTCACCATTTTATTATTGGCATGTCGCATAAACTTGTGCATGGGTTCCCAATTATGGCTCCTTGGTTGTCATTCCAATAGGGTGTGGGTGAGGGGTGGTGACTAGGGAGAATGCTTCCACTTGCTCCTCTACAAACTGTATAGTTTTTCTTCAGCTTCCTTATTTGTCGATAATGTGAGAGCCCCCCGGTTGAGAATGAGCAGGGCCATATAAGCTGTCCCCCAGGGAAGGTGCCCCCATGGAGAGTCCACCATCATGTGTGAGCACATTTGCACTTTAGTCTGGTCACACCCATGTGGGTAGTCAAGCACTGACATTTTAGGGGATATTCTGTGCAAGAGTACCACTAGAAATCCCAGGCAGGTGTCTCTGCCTTCTTGGGTGCCATCAGTGAGGTGTGGCTTTGTCTCTCTAGGCATAAGGATATTATCCAGTGTTTTTAGCACATATCGAATCTTCACCGAATCTTTGCAGCAAAAAGGCAGGTGGGGATGTTTGTGACAGGTAGAGGGCTGTAGGGTAGTGGCCCGTGGACTCCCCCTGCATTTTATGGCAAAAATATATCTGTGAAATAATTGTGGTAAAAACACATAGAACCCACAGAGAGCAACTCACACTAATTAGAAGGTAAAGGAGTGTTGGACCCCTCTACTGAGAACGAACATGGGTCAAATACCTGTTCTATGGAATTTCTTCCACTCAGGAGGATCTACAACCACGTTTTAGCTCAATGCACCCTTCACAGAGGAGAAATATGTATTTGCATATAGGTCTCCCCCCCCCCACAAGAGCAGTGCAGCACCGAATTACTGGGCAATTCTCCTCTGAACAAGAGCACCATCAGCAACCCCAGACACATGTTTTGGCCTTGTTGGGCCTCTTCAGTGAGGTGACCCTAACCCTCTCCAAAGCACAGTGAGGAAGTGGTTCACGTCTGGTTTACCTTTGGTTACGTAGGTTGCAACCCCAAGTTATTCAAAATTGAAAAGGAGTGTGAAAGCCTCTCTACTGAGAACGAACAAGGGTCAAATACTCTGTTTTATGGAATGTCTTCTATTTAGGAGGATCTACAACAACGTTTTAGCTCACTGCACCCTTCACAGAGGAGAAAAATATAAATGTTCTAATTAGAATGCATCTTGAGTGCCAACCATGGCTGTCTCCACACTCGCTGGGGTAAAGAAACATGTGTCTTAGCTTAGCAGAACATTGCACCAACTTCAAATGCTTTTCAAATATTCTTTGTTGTTCCAAGCTGCACTTCCATTGCAACCTACTTAAACATGGCTAAACTCTGCCTATCGTGGCCTAACCACCTTATGCTGCTCCTGTCTATGTTAAATGTTAATTAAAGATCTACTTCTGGCCAATTTTACTGGCCTACTATTATCTCCCGAAAATCCCCTAAATACCCAGTGTCAGACATCCTATACTCTACTGCGTGTATCCCCCCACAAAACTCTCGACTCACTCTGTCAATATCTTCTACTCTGCAACAGTTTTGCTGCTCCGCCTTTCATCCAACAATACGCCTTCCATTAACATGTGTGCTTTGCATGGCTTAACTAAAATGGTGGCTACAATGATGGATACAAAATGGCAGCTACCTTCTCAAAATCACTCTGCACTCCTGACTAATAGAATTTGCACAGTCTAAACCTCTTCCCACGGTTGGGAAGTTGGACCTGCATCCCAACACTTTCATCCTTCCGAGGTAGATAAATGAGTACCACTTGGGTTTGGATGATAAATGTATGTTAATATGTTCTATGTACAGCGCTTAGGCATAAGCGCTGGTGGGAGATTTTTTATTGTCCTATCCCTGACCTTCACATCAAAGACTTTACGAACAGAATTGCAATTAATTCTACCAATTATTGCAGGAGGGGGTACCTATGGGTCGAAGTCGTGCATAAACTGCATGCCAATATAAAGGGTGATATGTTAAGTTGTTTTACATATTACGATTTAAGTTGCATCTGGATCCCTCCTTGGACACAAATGGCCCAAAAGATATCTCTACCACAAATTCAAACTATCGTTTAATTAAGCTTGAAGATTGGCAGTGGTATAACTGTATATATCATAAGCTCTTTATGGTAATGACAAATGGCATATCTCAAAGCCTATTAGCCGTCTCGTCCAGAATTGACAGAAGTCATTTTGTTAGGACCCATGTCTTCGATTACGCTGTTCGGACCAAGAAGGTGGCCCTGAGAAGATCGCTAAAAAGGATCAAATATGATGTGTCTACCAGATCATGTTAAATATTCAAAGTTTCAATTATGTAAGCCACAATATAGAAACTGGTATAGTAAATAAGTTTAAATCGCAAATGTGTTAGAGATGCCTAAATATCCTTGGTCCAAATTTTTGTCATATTACCACTGCGTTGGTTAATGTAATTCCAGAGGCAATTTGGGATGCATTTTTAATGTCCAAGTTTTGATCTCCCAGTACAACCCCTCTTCACTTTGACCCCAGCCTGCTTGGTCCTCTGATTGGTTCTTTCACGTTGGAAGTCATTGAGATAAGAATTTGCAAATGTAAGTCCTCCAGTAAGTCATCATCCTCTAGCTGTTGATATAACCTCTCTCCTAGGAAGGTTAAGAGTGGCTCGGAGAGTGTTGCTTTGTATGACTTGGAGCTTCTGGGAGTTTATTGTTGATGTGCCTACGTAAATCGCATCACAGTAGTCACGTCTGGAGCCGAACACGGCCCGGGCGATGGTGAGGCAGCTGTTATTGGATAGGAACGGCCTGCAGGCATTAATACGTTTGGATGTGTCGGCAGCAGAGGAAGCGATAGGGTTGACTTGGCAAGTTAGGAAACAGTAACGCAGGGGTGTCATAGTGACACCCCACCATAGACTCCATACCCTGGGACTGACTACTGTCTCCCAGGGCATGTAAAGTCACCATTGGATTTACTAGTCCCAAATTATTAACAGAAACCAGTACAAACCATCATATTGTGGACGTACTGGTCGGGGCAATTCGATTGCCAAGGGGTCTGTTAGTCGAGGGGGCACGTCTCCGTCCCCCCTGATCGAGTTTTGGCTGGTGGCAGTGGAAACTACGTTTTATATTCGACCGCAAATTTTTTCCTATGGGATTTTCCCATTGTTCGAGGCTACCAACTTTAATTATTTAATTCTCAATAGCCTCGAACATACCACCGGTCTATTTAATTAATATTAATTCTCCGGTTGGTATTTTTTGCCAAGACTCGATTCTCAAATGGTGTTTGGATTCTCTTCTGTGACTCCAACCCAAGTCGAGCCCTTTGTTCCACTTTTTGGCAGGCTTCTCCACAGAAGCCTCCAAAAGTGGTGCCACTCTGTCTGGGTACCACGGGAGGTGTGGGAGGGGGTTTAGGCACCCTGGACTGAGTTACCTTGGTAACTCTAGTCACACTCTTGTGTGATTGGCCCAAGTGGTGAGCCGGCCAGCTCACCACTTAGCATGTTTGAGTGACAGCTAGACTGAGTAAATGGGGGTTTTCTGCATAAAAGCAGGGCATTGGAGACTGGAACTTCAGAGTCGCCACAGGACCTGGGAATCCGACGAGGGAGAAGCTGAGCCGAACTACCACGACGACACCACCGGTGGAGCCCTGCAGAACCGACTCACCACTTCCCGACGACAGAGAAGATCTCCCGGCTGGAGAGGCTTCTTCCCCTGACTGGTGGGCGCAACCAGTTTACCTTCTTTTCTTCGCACCCCAGACTGGTTTGTGGTCGAACTGCCCATGCCAAGCACCCCGGCGGCCAGATAGCCACTCACCACTGAACCGCAAATCAACGGACCGCTCCTTGTACCTGAGAAACTCTGCGGCTGGTCTCTTCCATGGCAGTGCAACAGACTCCTGTCTTCCTCCACAACGAGATCCTCTCTTCCCCCGGACGAAGCACCGACTTGCATCCGCTGCCAGGAACAACTGCCCCCGCTGGAGCGTTCTCACCACTTTAAGGTACCGTGTCCGCCAGGCCTACCTTTCTAACGATTGCTACAAGGTAATAATAACTCCTTAACCTTCTGGACTGGGCTGGCCGCCTTGACCCTCTAACTGGTCCCTTTCCTTGGTCCAACTCCTTTTTGAACCTTTACAAGACTTGTGTGCACTGCAACCGTGTGACCTTGGGCACATTTCGTTTGAATCCTCTGAAAGTGGATCTGGCCTCTTGATCTCTAACTTCACAGTTTTACTTTGCCTTCCTCTCTTGTTATGTTCTGGTAAAAGTGTTGGGATCTGTTTCAACTTGTTCTCTGCTTTTCTCTCCCTTTTTAAAACAAACTATTAGAGTGCCATCTACGTTAAGCGCTCACCGCTGTCTGAAAATAAGTGGGGCTTTACTTTAGATTTGTCTAATATTCTTTTAAGGGAGTGTATATCTTTTAGTGACCGTGTTTTTGAATTGCTTACTATTGGTGCCTGTGTGTTTTTCTAGATGTGGTTTTAAATAAATACTTATATCTCTTTTACACCAAGCCCTGGTCAGTGTTTACTTGTTCTATTGTGTGCTCTTGACCTATTGTGAATACTCTGTATACTGCCTAACTCTTCTTGAGGGAAGTCTGACTGCTCAGCCACATCTACCAAGTGAATCTGTGTGGTACAGACTGCTACCAAGTGGGTTTACTGCCAAACGCCTGTAGTCCTAAATCTTTTGCAGTGGTCCCAGAGGGTGCTCCACAGGTTTCTGCCTAACATCGGGCAAGTGTGGGCAACAAGGGTGTGGTAGCCGCTGTAGGTAGGCTGGTGGTAGGATGGTGAAGAAAATGACATGGGTGTCAGTCCATGGGCAAGGAAGGTTTGAGAGGATAGTGGATTGGCAATTGAGGTCTGCTATCCAGTCTAGGATGTAGCCTTTGGAGTGTGTTGGGGCCATTACCCGTTGTCCATAACCTAAAGCATTAAGGGAGTTGGCTAGGGCTGCAACATCCGATTCTTCTGTATCATTGAAACCTAGATTGAGGTCGCCAAGGAGATTGACTTTCGTGGGTTGGCTTGATGTTGGTGCAGAGCATGTGAAGGAGTTCCTCCTTAAAGTATAGAGGCGGGCCAGGGGGGCGATATATGAAATGTAACGTGATGGTGGAAGTGTGGGTGAGGGCTAATTTGATTGAATACGTGTTGCAGTTTGGAATAGGGTAGAGTTGATTTGCCGAATTGGGAGGGTAACCCTCGCGAATATTGCTACACCTCCACCCCTAGCGCTGATTCTATCACTGCCGAAAGACGGAGAATCCCGGTGGGAGTCGCCAAAGACAGAGGGCCTCATCACGACTTGGGTGGTAACGGTAACGCTATTAGCGCGGGCGGTATTAGCTCTACCGCCAAACTCCCCGGCGCTTATAGCGCCGGATCACGAGTTTGGCGGTAATGTAAGTCCCCATTCCCCACTGAGCCCATTCGGGAATGTCCCATTCCCCATTGGGCTCAATGGGGAATCTTTGCGCTAATACCGCCGACGGATTTACCGCCGGCGGTAATAGCGCAAATTTTCTGCGGATTTCCCCCCAGCTCAGAGGTGGGGCGAAATCTGCCGAAGCTCTGATTCGGCTGACCCTTAAATCCGGCGGTAATAGCACTACCGCTGGATTTAAGGGTTACCGCCGAAGTCGTGATGAGGCCCAGAGTAGGGCCAGAGGCAGCATGCAGCCATGCTTCAGTGACAGCCAGGAGGTCTAAGTTATTGGAGATGATGAGGTCTTGGATGTCCAGTGGGTGGGCTTGTATAGGCCTGGCATTAAATAAAGCGCTCATTAGTGGTGGTGGGGTGGGCTGGCTGTCATTCCCCGTGGATGGTGGTCGTTCTGAGGGGTGCCCTTTTATATGTCCAGTATTTGGCATCGTCAAATGTTCTTGTTGCTCCTAATCTTTGGGAAATATGTCCTTGCACATGGTTTGCTCATTAGACTCCCTTCGTGCTTTTCCTTCATCTCTCGAAATAGCGTCCTTGGTCCTAATCCAATCTACTCCTCTAATCTGCAAGGGAAAAACAGCTTCTTCATCATCTTTCCACATTAAGATCCTGGGCTCGTATTTTGACGTAACCGGGTTAATTGACATATGCCGTCATCCATCTTCTTTTATCGGTCATCCTAAACGTTGACTATATACCTCTCATAACCAGGCTTCTACGTATTCCTTCTATCTTGCGTTTCAGTGTATTTACAGTTATTGGCCATTAAGTCACTTCATTCTTCTTTGTGTTCATACATGCTACATCATGGAGCACATATTTTTCTTAGTAGTCCAGGTACAGCGTTCTATTTAAGATATTTCTTATTGTTTCTGCATAGATTCATATCTTTTCTTTAAGACATTATTTTACTGTCATTAAACTTTGTTTAATGTACATCCATGTGGCGCACCATTTTATTCATGGCTACATTCCGGAAACTCAGCAAAGTACATCGTTCTTGGTAGCTTTCCTTCACTGTTCCAACATGAGGGTATCTTCTAACGGGCTTCCTGAGTGCATATCGTCTTTCATTTAGTCGACGTGGTAGGGACATGTCGCATAAACTTGTGAATGGGTTCCCATTATGGCTCCTTGATTGTCATTCCAATAGAGTGTGGGTGAGGGGTGGTAACTAGGGAGAATGCTTCCACTTGCTCCTCTACAAGCTGTATCGTTTTTCTTCAGCTTCCTTATTTGTCGATAATGTGAGAGCCCCCCGGTTGAGAATGAGCAGGGCCATATAAGCTGTCCCCCAGGGAAGGTGCCCCCTTGGAGAGTCTACCATCATTTGTGAGCACATTTGCACTTTAGTCTGGTCCCACCCAAATGGGTAGTCAAGCACTGACATTTTAGGCAATATTCTGGGCAAGAGTACCACTAGCAACCCCAGGCAGGTGATTCTGCCTTCTTGGGTGCCATCAGTGAGGTGTTTCTTTGTCTCCCTAGGCATAAGGATATTATCCAGTGTTTTTAACACATATTGAATCTTCACCGAAAAGGCAGGTGGAGATGTTTGTGACAGTTTGAGGGCTGTGGGGTGGTGGGCCGTGGACTCCCCCTGCATTCTAGGGCAAAAATAAATCTGTGAAATAATTGTGGGAAAAATACTACAGTTAAAAATGGTTGGTAGAAACTCATAGAACCCACAGAGAGCAACTCGCACTAACTAGAAGGTAAAGGAGTGTTGGCCCCCTCTACTGAGAATGAACATGGGTCAAATACCTGTTCTATGGAATTTCTTCCACTCAGGAGGACCTACAACCACGTTTTAGCTCACTGCACCCTTCACAGAGGAGAAATATGCAGGTCTTTCCCCCACCCACAAGGGCAGTGCAGCACCGAAATACTAGGCAATTCTCCTATGAACAAGAGTACCATCAGCAACCCCAGACACGTGTTTTGGCCCTGTTGGGCCTCCTCAGTGAGGTGACGTTGAGCCTCTCCAAGGCACAGTGAGCAAGTGGTCCACGTTTGGATTACCCTTGGTTACTTAGGGTGCAACCCCAAGTTATTCAAAATTGAAAAGGATTGTGGGAGCCCCTCTACTGAGAATGAACATGGGTCAAATACCCTGTTCTATGGAATGTCTTCTACTTAGGAGGATCTACAACCACGTTTTAGCTCACTGCACCCTTCACAGAGGAGAACAATTTAAATGTTCTAATTAGAATGCATCTTGAGTGCTAACTATGGCCGTCTGCACACTCGCTGGGGGAAAGAAACATGTGTCTTAGCTTAGCAGAACAGTGCACCAACTTCAAATTCTTTTCCAATATTCTTTGTTGTTCAAAGCTGCACTTACATCACAACCTACTTAAAAATGGCTGAACTCTGCCTATCGCTGCCTACCCACCATATCCTTCTCCTGTCTATGTGAAATGTTAATTAAAGATCTCCTGCTGGGGGCGTGGCCAACTGCGGGGCAATGCGGACGTGAGTCTCCTCGGCTCCCGCCACCGCTCTATACATCCTGCATTTACAGCCTGTTTTACGATCGCCAGCAGTATAACAAAGAGACCTTCTGAAAGCTGAGGCTCCGTGGCGTACACGCGGGAAGTTTGACGGCTGGAGGTGCCGGCAGCCCTGAATCCAGGCGTGTCGAAATCTGGGACACGAGCGGTGCCTTTGGCACAAGATGGCCGCCAACTGATCTTCGTGCCAACGACCTGGGCTGGGAGACCTGGCTGGAGGAAATCCAGAGCCGCGAGCCTGTCCTGGCTGTGAGGTGCAGCCTGGGCTGCAGGGGGTGCCCCGGCACGGCCCCGGGCTCTGAAGGAGCACACCCACGCCTGGCTGAGTTGGGGATGGAAAAGTGGCGACGCGCCCTCGAAGAAGGCTGGGGCATCGGCACACCCGCCGTGGCTCTCCTCCACTGCACGGCTCACCACACCCGTGACCCGTGGTACCCGGTGGCCTTTTGGGTGCGTCTCGGGAACCCCTGCGGAAGGAGGGCCTCCGGGGGGAGGGGAGCAGAGTCCGCCCCAGTGAGGAGAGACGGATCCGCAGGAGGACTGGAGCCTTCCGAACGCTGAAGGAGGCCAGTGGTCGCTTGGCCATCCCTGGTAGAGGGAGAAACGCACACACAGCTGCAGGCAGAACAAGACAGTGCCTCCCCCAGAGAGCCAACAGGTTGCCCCTCCGTGAGGATCGAGCAGTACCCTGACAAAAAGAGGGACAAGACGGACCATTGGATGCAGGGAGTGGAGTGACAATACCCAGGCCCGGTCCCTCGGAAGTGAGGTGGAGGCCTGGATACTGGGCCCGGGGCTCGGGCCCACCCATGACCGCAGCGGGAAGTGCAGCCCGGCTGACCTGGGGAGGCCTAAATAAAGGGTAAGAGGAGACCCAGTAAGCACCAGCACTGCTACCCCAGGCACACCACTGGAAATAGCGCCAAGCGGAGTGGGGCATAGGTTGAAAGGAGGGTAGCTTAACCCCGTTGCAACACCTGCTGGGACCTCCCCCGCACTATAACAGAAGCAGTGGGCCTGGAACGAACACACTGTACCTAACCTTGGAATGCTCTGCTCTACAACATCACAGAGGGGGGCCCCACACGCCAACGCCGGAGAAATCACCCGGGAGCACAGACAGCCTCGGACCGACAACAAGTAACAACAGCGTTGTGCCTTCCCCCCACCCCTAAAACGCACCACCCCTCCCCAGGTTGCTGGAGTAAGCCGCTGGTCCAACAGTGCACTGGGGAAGGGGGATCAGCCCAGGGAAGGATCTGAGAGTTCAGAGGGCACAAACTCCACCGTAGGAATACATCAGAGGATCAGAGTGGCAACCATGGGCAAAGAAAAAACGAAGAAATCCACCTTGCAAAACAGGATTGAGCAATACACTATCCCTCCATCGCAGCCCGCTGACCCCCAACTGCAGCCCTCTGGAGACTCTGACTCCATGCACACGCTCTCCCTTAAAGATGTCATGGCGGCCATAGTCGACTCTCGCTCATCTATGGAGCAGAAGATAGACCGAATAAGCCTGGATGTGTCCCTCCTCAGGCATGATTTACAGAAACTGTCTGCACGTACTGGAGAAGCAGAACAGCGCATCTCAAATACAGAAGATGGCTTACATACCGCGCAACAACAACTCCAGAGGGTCTCGACTAAGCTCAAGTCTCTGGAGGCAAGGGTGGAAGATGGCGAAGGAAGATCCAGGTGAAATAAAATTTGCATACTTGGCATCCCCGAAAAGGAGGAGGGACCATGCATGGAACTGTTTCTGAAACAATTACTAATGGACCTGTTCGACCTGCAATCCTTTTAAAAAAAATCTCTATAGAAAGAGCACACCGTATGCCTACAGGACGACCGCTGCCTGGTGCTCCTCCACGCACGGTGATTGCAAGGTTCTTAAACTACAGAGATCGGGATGCACTGTTACAACTGGCACACTCAAAGGGCACGATTACTTTCAACGGGTCCAGGCTGGCCTTTTTCCCCGACTACACGAGGGAGGTACAGAAGGCGAGGCAGTCCTTTGGAAAGCTTAAAAAAAAATTGCAAACGCCTGGTGTCAAGTATGGCTTGCTTTTCCCTGCACAGCTGAAAATGTATCACAAAGGGACAATGGTCCACTTTGATGACCCCGGGGAGGCATGGCGCTGGGCGGAGCAACACATCGAAGGAGACTGGTCGACATCCCGAGGCCCTAAAGACAGAAACCCTGGACCACCACCAGAGCAGCGCCGAATACCAAAGCAACCACCACCGCTGGACCGACCGAGAGACTGGGATGACGGAGCCCGCCCTGATCCCTGATGTGGATTCACCCTCCAGCCGGCAGACAGTCACTTTATGGACGACACTGCAGGAGGCCCTCAGTGAACCACACACAGCGTTTCACACATCCACAGGGCAGTGAGCGGGGGACTGATACCCTTGTGTCTGGGTGCCTCCCCCCTCCAACCTCTTATTTTTTTATTGAACTACAGTTGGGACTGTTAGTGCTGGCACCGAACTGTTTTTGAATGTCAGCAAGGTTAGGGCGACAGGTACTTCGAGTTGGGATGGAGTATGGGGAGGGGGAGGGTGGGACCAGTTGGGAAGAGTTTTTAGTTATCCCAGGGCCACTTTACTCCTGTAGGTTTCAGGGAGTGATGGGGCTCCTGGTCAGTTGGGACCGTAGCACGCTCAAACAGCATTTCAGTCACCAGTCACTGTTGATTCTACACTACACCGGCACACTGTTTTCCTTCCCCGCCGTACCCGCTCCCCGCTTCCTGGTCCCTCCACCTCCCGCCTCCTGCCCCGCCTCCCCCGCGCTCTGATTGGCCAGCAGGCCGTGTGTTTTTGTGCCCAGGAGCCGCGCTCCCATACGGAGGACCATTTCCACCGGAACCTCGTCGCGGTGAGTCTGCAGGCCCGTCCCAGATACATATAATTCTAGAGGCATCCTCGTGCCTTTGAGCCCCAATCTTCCCTGTTTTCCTTCCCCGCCGTACCCGCTCCCCGCTTCCTGGTCCCTCCACCTCCCGCCTCCTGCCCCGCCTCCCCCGCGCTCTGATTGGCCAGCAGGCCGTGTGTTTTGTGCCCAGGAGCCGCGCTCCCATACGGAGGACCATTTCCACCGGAACCTCGTCGCGGTGAGTCTGCAGGCCCGTCCCAGATACATATAATTCTAGAGGCATCCTCGTGCCTTTGAGCCCCAATCTTCCCTGTTTTCCTTCCCCGCCGTACCCGCTCCCCGCTTCCTGGTCCCTCCACCTCCCGCCTCCTGCCCCGCCTCCCCCGCGCTCTGATTGGCCAGCAGGCCGTGTGTTTTTGTGCCCAGGAGCCGCGCTCCCATACGGAGGACCATTTCCACCGGAACCTCGTCGCGGTGAGTCTGCAGGCCCGTCCCAGATACATATAATTCTAGAGGCATCCTCGTGCCTTTGAGCCCCAATCTTCCCTGTTTTCCTTCCCCGCCGTACCCGCTCCCCGCTTCCTGGTCCCTCCACCTCCCGCCTCCTGCCCCGCCTCCCCCGCGCTCTGATTGGCCAGCAGGCCGTGTGTTTTTGTGCCCAGGAGCCGCGCTCCCATACGGAGGACCATTTCCACCGGAACCTCGTCGCGGTGAGTCTGCAGGCCCGTCCCAGATACATATAATTCTAGAGGCATCCTCGTGCCTTTGAGCCCCAATCTTCCCTGTTTTCCTTCCCCGCCGTACCCGCTCCCCGCTTCCTGGTCCCTCCACCTCCCGCCTCCTGCCCCGCCTCCCCCGCGCTCTGATTGGCCAGCAGGCCGTGTGTTTTGTGCCCAGGAGCCGCGCTCCCATACGGAGGACCATTTCCACCGGAACCTCGTCGCGGTGAGTCTGCAGGCCCGTCCCAGATACATATAATTCTAGAGGCATCCTCGTGCCTTTGAGCCCCAATCTTCCCTGTTTTCCTTCCCCGCCGTACCCGCTCCCCGCTTCCTGGTCCCTCCACCTCCCGCCTCCTGCCCCGCCTCCCCCGCGCTCTGATTGGCCAGCAGGCCGTGTGTTTTTGTGCCCAGGAGCCGCGCTCCCATACGGAGGACCATTTCCACCGGAACCTCGTCGCGGTGAGTCTGCAGGCCCGTCCCAGATACATATAATTCTAGAGGCATCCTCGTGCCTTTGAGCCCCAATCTTCCCTGTTTTCCTTCCCCGCCGTACCCGCTCCCCGCTTCCTGGTCCCTCCACCTCCCGCCTCCTGCCCCGCCCACAGTCCTTCCCATTGGCCCCCGGCCCCCCTTTCCCAGGCAATTACTGCACCTCCCAAGGCAGCCCTCTGCCTGGCAGCCCCTGCGGCTAAGGACCCGAGGCAAAGGACGACTCCTCCAGGGACGAACCCAGATCGTAAGGACCCGAGGCAAAGGACGACTCCTCCAGGGACGAACCCAGATCGTAAGGACCCGAGGCAAAGGACGACTCCTCCAGGGACGAACCCAGATCGTAAGGACCCGAGGCAAAGGACGACTCCTCCAGGGACGAACCCAGATCGTAAGGACCCGAGGCAAAGGACGACTCCTCCAGGGACGAACCCAGATCGTATCTGCAGGTATCCGCAGGAGAAGCAAGAAGCCAACAACAAGTAAGTGTGGCAAGGGCAGGACCAGAAGCAACTACTTCAGGCCATACTACCCTACCACTCCTCTAAAACAGCATCAATCCCATTATAAGTTACACTCAGAAACCCGGCATTGCATTGCTCCCAATTGTACTCTGAAGTTGCGCCCATTAGCCTCTCTGAGGAAAGTCGCATCTAGAAGTGTTCTCAAGTGCATTCAGTTGTGTTCCCAACCGTATTTAATAGTGTTCCCAATAGGTGCCCAATAGCCTCTCTGAGGAAAGTTGCATCTAGAAGTGTTCCCAATTGCATTTATGTATTGCGCCCATTAACCTCTCTGAGGAAAGTCGCATCTAGAAGTGTTCTCAAGTGCATTCAGTTGTGTTCCCAACCGTATTTAATAGTGTTCCCAATAGGTGCCCAATAGCCTCTCTGAGGAAAGTTGCATCTAGAAGTGTTCCCAATTGCATTTATGTATTGCGCCCATTAGCCTCTCTGAGGAAAGTTGCATCCAGAAGTGTTCTCAAGTGCATTCAGTTGTGTTCCCAACCGTATTTAATAGTGTTCCCAATAGGTGCCCAATAGCCTCTCTGAGGAAAGTCGCATCTAGAAGTGTTCCCAAGTGCATTCAGTAGTGTTCCCAACTGTACTTAATAGTGTTCCCAATTGCATTTAGGTACTGTGCCCATCAGCCTCTCTGAGGAAAGTTGCAATTAGAAGTATTCACAATTAAATCTAGCTGTGTTCCCAACTGCATCCTGAGGCTGCGCCCAATAGCCTCTCGCACGAAAGTTACATCTAGAAGTGTTCCCAATCGCCTTTTGAATAGCCTCTCACCTAATCCCAATTGCATCTAGCAAGTGATCCCAATTGCATTCTGAAGTTACGCCCACTAGCCTCTCTAATGAAAAATGCATCTAGAAGTGTCCTTAATTACACTTAATAATGTTCCCAATTGCATCTAGGTGTTGTGCCCAATAGTCTATCGGAGGAAAATTGCATTTAGAAGTGTACCCAATTGCATTTCATGAGTCGTGCCCAATAGCCTCTAGCAAGAAAGCTCAACTAGAAGTGTTCCCAATTGCATTTAAGAGTTTCACCCAATAGCCTTGAGTAGTGCTCCCAATTACACTAAGTATTGTTACCAATTTGCATTTAGGTGTTGCGCCCAATAGCCTCCCCGAGGAAAATTGCATTTTAGAAGTGTTCCCAATACCATTTAGTAGTGTTCGCAACTGCATTTAACAGTGCTCCCAATTGCATTTAGGTGTTGCGCCCAATAGCCTCTCTGAAGAAAGCTGCATTTAGAAGTATCCCCAATTGCATTTAGTAGTCCTCCCAACTGCATTTAGGTGTTGTGCCAAATAGCCTCTCTAAGAAAGTGGCATTTAGAAGTGTTCCCAATTGTATTTCCGAAGTTGCCCCCAATAGACTCTCTAAGAAACTGGCATTTAGAATTGTTCCCCAAAGTACAATTAAAAGCTGCGCCCAATAACCTCTCTGAAAAAAGATAAATATTAGTAGTGTTCCGAATAGCATTCATTAAGTACTACACTCCTATAGCCTACCTGCGTATGTAGAAGTTGTGCCCAATAATCCCTCTAAGAAGTCTCTCTGAGACTAACAACCTAATACCCCTCCTAAGCAAATAGAATCTTAAGGCTGTCCGAATATACTCCCTGACGACAGAGGAACCTAGAAGGGTACATAATCTCTGTTTACAACTCTAGCTAGTAGTGTACCCAATAAACTAAAATAATCTCTGTTTACAACTCTAGCTAGAAAGCATCAAATAAATCTAATACCTTCTTGAGCAGTTGAACCCTGAAGTGTGCCTAAAAGCGTGTCATCACCGACCTTAGAACTACAACCAGAAACCCTCCTAAACCAAGTTCAATACTCGCACTAATCATGAGTGCACCCACTCCACCAGAATTATCCAGAAACACCACCCATGGACCACCCCCACTCTCCAATCTGTCCTCGGTCCCTTCCCGCCTCTCCCAAACCCCGCCACCCTCTCTTGATCTCCCTGCTTTTCCCCTCTCCAAACACCAAGCAAGGGGGGCACGATGGCGAGCCACCCACCCCAAGGACACTCATCCCCTGAACCCCACCCCCGACCCACCACCAGCATTACCCATACCCGCTCCCCTCTCTATCATACCTGACACACCCCACCCTGCAATCGCCCAACTCCCGCCCTCCCCTTATACCCCTACCACCATCCCCACCCGACCTCACCCCTTCCCATCACTAAAAACTGCACGGCTAGCCCTAGCAAGAACCGAAGCTGCCTCCCACTCACCCTCCGACCCCCCCACTCTCTCCCACACACCAGTCGCAGCAAGGAAACTAAAGAGGAAACGTTCTTGGTCCCCCTCAATCTCTCAACACTCCTCGCCCCCCCTATCTCGACCAATCACATCTATCCTGCAATCCCCCCTCTCCCCTGCGGCTTCCCCCCGCCTGAAACCCCTCTCCCTCGATTTCTCAGCAGCTGCAACTGAAACTCCTAACCGTCAACATCCTTCTCTCATATCCCCCTTCCAAAACCCGACCATCCGACCACACGAAGCCTCCCAACCCCTCCCGAAGCCTGCCAATCTCTCCGCTCGCCCACTATTCCCATCTATCATCACCCAACCTACCCCCCTCCCACCAAACTCTCGACCACTGCACCCTCCCCCTCCACCCCCAAGACCATCCCTAACTGCCAATGTGAACTGCATCCTATTTAACGCCCGATCAATAGCAAAAAAACAAACATTCCATCTTTGACCTCCTCACCTCTGACAATCCAGACCTAGTTTTCATCACTGAAACCTGGTTCTCTGACGATTTCGGCCCAATCGCCAACGAAGCCTTTCCCCCCCACTACTCCCTCATCCCACTGAACCGTCCGTCCAGGGGAGGAGGCATAGCATTCGTCTTTAAATCTCTCTTCCGCGCCTCAATCATCGATAACCAACCCTCCATTCCATCCTGCGAATCGCTCCTTGTTAAACTATCCCTCTCACCATCGCTCTCACATACCTTCCTAATAATCTACAGACCCCCTGGCTACGATAGACACTTCGCAAATAACCTTTGCGACTCTATTGCCACCCTCCAACTAAACCATCCCAACCTCACCCTTCTTGGAGACTTCAACATATGGCTTGACACCCCCTCCAACCCTATGACATACTCCCTGGTTGACGGACTAGATGCAATTAACCTCCAACCCCACATAAACGGACCGACCCACTATAAAGGACACACTCTCGATGCCATCTTTAGCTCCAACAACCTGATTCAGCTAATGCCACCCACCCCTATCATCTGGTCTGATCAC
Source organism: Ambystoma mexicanum (assembly GCF_040938575.1). Lineage (NCBI taxonomy): Eukaryota > Metazoa > Chordata > Amphibia > Caudata > Ambystomatidae > Ambystoma > Ambystoma mexicanum. Next base: position 58,321,030 of record NC_090925.1, on the reverse strand, counting down.
TTCATTCTCCCTTTCACCATCCACTCACCCGAACCCACCCCCTCACTCATATCCGAACCTCCCAATATAGGCAAATGCTGGAAGAAACTAATAATCACCCCAGACCTAGCCGAGGTTCTCCTCCAGTCTCCACCACCATCCTGCCCTCTCAACAACCATCTCACCCCTGAGGCCCTTGATTCATGGCTTAGCGCATCTCTGATGCGCCTCACCCCCTCCTGCAAACCATCAACCCGCCGTGGCCCTTTCCCCAGATGGTTCACTCCTGAGCTGAAGACCACTAAACGACTATACAAACACCTAGAACGCAAATGGCATAAAGAGAAAACACATGAGAGCAGGACCACCTTGGCCCGACACCTGTATCGATACAAAGCCGAAATCCGGAAAACAAAAAAGGCACACTACAACTCCCGAATACTAAACTGCAAAAACCCAAGTAAAGAACTCCACAAAATTATCTCCGAATTCACCAATCCAGCTTGTAACACAACCATCCCGACCGCATCGCAATCACTCTGTGACTCACTCTCCCTCCACTTCTACTCCACAGCTATAGAAAGGACAAATACTCTAACCTCCAAACTAGCACTCTTACATCCACTAGACAATCCTCAGCCCGTACCACCCAACCCATCAGCCGCAACCCCCACGCAACCAACGTTCGACTCCTTCAGTCCATTAACAACAGAACAGTTTCTCAAACTGCTATCTGCCCGCAAACCATCCGGATCACCATTAGATCCATGCCCAGCCACTACCCTTAAAGAAATCTTTGCCTCCACCTGCGCAGGAGAACACGCAAGATCCATCATAAATGCTTCCCTCTCCTCCGGTACCTTTCCAGACGCATTCAAATTGGTGCACATCAAACCCCTGATTAAAAAACCCTCGCTCGATCCGCTAGAGCCCAAAAACTACCGTCCCATATCAAACACCAGGTTCCTCGCCAAACTCATTGATCGAACCGCCTACTCTCAACTTAACACCTTTGTTGAAGCCAACAAACTCCTAGACCCCGCCCAATCAGGCTTCAGAACTTGTCACGGAACTGAAACCACCCTAACCTCTATCTGGGACGACCTTAAAATGACTGCTGACTCCGCGGGATGCGCCGCACTAATCCTTCTCGACCTATCAGCCGCCTTTGACACGATCAATCACTCAATACTCCTTGATCGCCTCCACTCCCTAGGAATACGTGGAACCGCCCTCAAATGGATAGCCTCATTCCTCAAGGGCAGGCACCAAATAACGACACTCTCCAACTTTACCTCCCAAGCCCGACCAGTCGACACAGGAGTCCCACAAGGAGCGTGTCTATCTGCTCTCCTTTTCAATCTCTACCTGATCACCCTCCCACCGATAATTCGTGCACACAACATCCTATGTTACAATTACGCCGATGACACACAACTAATTCTAAAATTCTTGAACACGAATCCTAACTCACGACCTAACCTGGCAGCCTGCCTCCTTAACATTGAACGCTGGATGACCCAAAACCACCTCCTGTTAAACCCCTCCAAAACAGAAATCATGGTGTGCGGCAACCCAGATCTTCTCCCGCACCCACTACCCTGGCCAACCGCCATGGGCAACTCGCCGACACCCGCCAACACAGTGAAAAATCTTGGATGCACCCTAGACTCCGACCTAACACTCTCGCGCCAAGTCAACAACGTCTCAAAGTCCTGCCACTACCACCTCAAAAACCTTAGGCGCGTCTTTCCATATCTATCATTTCCTAACAGAGTCTCTGCGGTACAATCAATCGTCATCTCTCGGCTGGACTACGGCAACCCCCTATACCTCGGAATCCATGCCTACCAAATGAACAAACTTCAAAGAGCACAAAACGCGGCGGCCAAAGCGCTACTTGCGCTTGGTCCAAGAGACCACGTATCCCCAGCCCTCAAGACACTGCACTGGCTCCCAGTAGCCCGTAGGATAGCCTTCAAAACCTTATGCCTCACCCATCGAGCAGTACATAAAACTGGACCACAATATCTTCAAGAAAAACTAATAGCTTATCACCCCACTCGCACCCTCAGATCAAGCACAGCCGGCCTCCTAGTAATTCCTAAGACAAATTCAGTCAGGTTGGGCGGAGCATCATTCTCAGCCCTAGCCCCAACCCTGTGGAACTCTCTCCCACCCCACATCAGGCTAACCGAGGAGCTAACAGCTTTCCGCAAACTACTGAAAACCTGGCTCTTTCCCTAAAACCAACCGGTTCCGTTCTAGCTTCATCAAAATAACACCGACCCAGCGAAGCACCTAAAGCAAAAGCAAAAGCAAAAAAAAAAAAAAAAGGACAAGACTGTATCAAATATTCTCAAAATAAATTAAAACGATTAATGTAGATCTATACAGTGAAATCAATAATATGAATTACTCAATGGATAAAAGAAAAATAGAGCATAGGCGAGCTTGAAAAGCCGATGAGTGTGGCAAACGGATGAGTGAGAAGGGCGAATGAATAAAGACGATTCTAGACAAGTATTAATGAATGTGGAGGATGAAAGCGGTTCACAGGTGCGTCTGGAAGACGGTTGAGTCCACGGACCTGATGTATAATACAAGCAAAACCAATGGGGATGACGGATGAGTATGTAAACCAATTGACTGTAGAAAGTCGTCCGAGTGTGTAAACCAATTGACTGTAGAAAGCGGGCCGAACATGGAGAACGGCTGTGTGTAGAGAGTAGAGGAAGGTGGAGAATGGAAGAGCATGCAGACCGAAGGAGCTTGTTGAGCGAGGAGAGCATACAGAGCTGAAGAAAGTGGAGAACAGATGCGCGTAATGAGTAGAGAAAAGTAGAGGGTGAGAGGCCGGAAGTGGAGTTCGACTGAGTACCAACGTGTGGAATGCACATAGAAGATGAACGCTGCTGACAGATGATTGTGGAGAGCGGATGACTGTGGAAGGCGTATGACTATGGAAGGCGGATGACTGTAGAAGTCGGATGACTGTGGAGGGCGGATGACGGTAGAGGGCGAATGACTGCAGAAGGCGGATGACTGCAGAGGGCGGATGACTGTGGAGGGCAGTGAGTGTATAGAGCGAATGAATATGAAGAGCAAATAAAGGTGGTGGACAGATGAATGTGGAGAACACATGAATGTAGAATGCGGCTGAAAGAATATGGAGAACACATGAATGTAGAAAACAGTTGAGTGTACTGCGGGAAGAACATGGACCGCGGAGGGCTTAGGTTAGGGAACGGCTGAGTGTGGCTATCAGCTGAATCTGGCGAGCGACGGTGTGTAGCGAGCGGCTGAGTATGTCAAGTGACCGAGTGTGCTAAGCAGCTGAGTAGGGCGAGAGAACGGGTATGCGTCGAACGAACGAGAATAAGAGCGAGAGAACGAGTGTACTCAAAACAGATAAGTATTTGTATTTGTATTTAGTTTATTTATAAAGCGCAGCCAGGCCCTGGGGCATATGGGCGCGTAAGGTAGAGCTGGTTACAGGGGAGCAGTTAAACAGAGTTACGTTACAGTTACAGGAGGGTTACAGTTACATAAGTGTGCAATCAAAACAATGCGGTCGGCCAGGTTCCAAAATGGTTACAGGTAGGAACTGGCATAATAAGCAAGTGCATGTGCAGAAGTTAAGCTGTCAGGAGTCCGTGTTATGGAGCCAACACTTCGTGCTATGTTTGAACCGGTTGAATGAAGGTTCTGCGCGTAGATGTGGGGGGATGGTGTTCCATAGTTTGGAAGCTTGTACTGGGAAGCTAGCTCCACCCGAGTTGAAGAGTTTAAATCTTGGTATGGTCAAGGTGTTAGTTTGGGCTGCTCTAAGAGGTCTCAAGGCGGAGTGTGGTGTGAAGTGGTTAGTGAGGTATGCTGGAGCAAGGTTAGCCCTGACTTTGTGTGTGAGGGCAAGCGTTTTCAGTGATATTCTGTGCTTGACAGGGAGCCAGCGTAGGTTACGTCTGGTCTCAGATATGTGTGCTTTTTTGGGGATGTTCAGGGCAGCTCTGATTGCATTGTTTTGGACTACTTGTAGTTTATTCATATTTTTATGGCTGGTGCCCAAGTAAAGGGCGTTGCAGTAGTCTATTTTGGAGAGGACTAGAGCTCTCGCTAGAGTGATACAGTTAGGTGCGGAGATGAATGGTCTGCATGCAGTGATAAGCTTGCAGGTGTAGGCAGCTGATGACGCTACTGCGTTAGTTTGTTTAGAGAGGGATAAGGTAGCATCGATGTAAATACCAAGAGTTTTAGTGTTATTAGAGACTGAGATGAGATTGCCATCTATGGTAAATGCTTTGAAAGAAGGATTGAGGTTTTTAAGTTTGGCATGAGTGCCCAAGATAATCAGCTCGGTTTTATCGTCATTAAGACACAAGCCATGGTGTGCCATCCATGCTTGTATAACGGAGTATATTTCATTGAGGGTCGTGCTGTCTATTTCGTAGTCACCCGTGATAGGAAAGAGTATCTGGGTGTCGTCCGCGTAGTTGGTATACGTGACACCCAGATAGTCTAGGATATCGAAAAGGGGTTTCGTGAATATATTATAAAGTGTTGGGGACACGCATGAGCCTTGCGGGACACCACAAGGTACTTGGGCCGGCTTGGCGGAATCTGTGGGAGAGAAGACCCTCATAGTTCTGTTCGCCAGGAAGGAGCTGATCCATGCCGTGGCTGCATCTGAAAAGTGGGCTGCAGATTTCAGGTGTTGGCAAAGTGTTTGATGGTTAACCAAATCAAACGCTGCTGACAGGTCAAGCAATAAAAGGAGTGCAAGTTTGCCATGGTCTTTCAAGGTTTGGATCTGAGTGGTAAGGTCAATAAGTGCAGTTTCCGTACCGTGTCTTGGTCGGAAGCCTGATTGCCTGAGCCCTAGGAGATTGTTGGTTTCTAGATAAGCCTGTATTTGTAGGTAGGCTGCTCTGTCCAGTATTTTTAATAGGAAAGGTACCGTCGTTATTGGTCTGTAATTAGACGGGTTAGCTGGGTCAAGCGTAGGTTTTTTAAGGAGTGGAATGACCCAAGCGTCTTTAAGATTGTCAGGAACTATTCCAGATTTGAAAGAGGCATTGATGAGAGTGGTAATGAATGGCGCCAGATCGTGTGCAGCTGCTTTAACAATCGGGGCAGGGCAGGCATCGCCTTGGCAATTTGAAGGTTTCAGTTTCCTGATGATGTTTTCTACTTCCCACGTTGAGAGGGGTGAGAAGCTGAAAGGTTTGCAAGTCGTTTGGAAGGTTGGAGGTATGTTAGGCAGTTGTTTGTGGTTAGGGTCTGCAGATAGCACAGATTTTTTTGCGTTAATTTTGGATTGTAGACAAGCTATTTTATCTAATAAGGCTTTCTGGATGTTGCTACACCATAGTGCGTCAGTAATACCTTTGTCAGTCGGGGCCATAGGGGATTCTAATTCTTTGAGTATTTTGAAGAGTTCTTTAGTATTGGATTCAGCTTGTGTAATCCTTTTGTTATAGGAGTCTTTTTTGGCTAGGAGTATGGCTTCTTTGTAGCTAGAGGATACTAAGGTTAGTTCAGATTTGTTCGGAACTGTGGGATGTTTTTTCCAGAGTGCCTCAGCGGTTCTTTTGGCTTTACGTAGTTCTCTTAACTGTGGCGTGAACCATGTGTTGAGGTGACGCTGTGGTTTCGGTTTCCGCAGTTTTAGCGGGGCAATGGAGTCCAGAGCTTTAAGTATAGCCTGGTTGTAGGTGTCCACTAGAGCTGTAGGGTCTGCATCTGAATCAATATTATTCAATATGGGGAGTAGAATAGGTAGGAGTTTGTCGGGAGTAATGTCTTTCTTGTTTCTCGTGCAGATGGCAGGGGCGATGGTAGGCGCTAAGTGAGTAATGTTCGCTTTGATAGTAAAGGTTAGTTTGTGGTGGTCTGACCAGATGCATGGGTCATTAGATAGGAGGTCAATAGAGCAATTGATGTGTGAAAGCCAGTCTAGAGTTCTACCTTTGATATGGGTAGATTCGTGGATGATGTGCGTGTGACCCAAATCAGATAATGTATTGGCTAAGTCAAGGGCATTGGTGTCTTTAGGATCGTTGAGACCGAGGTTAAAGTCCCCAAGTAAGATGGTTTGCGAGTTAGGTTTGGTGTTTATGGATATAAGTGATGCAATGTCCTCTGTGAAAGAGGCGATGGGTCCTGGTGGTCGATAAATGAGGTGCACGGTGGCCGTGTGGTTGGGTGAGAGGGGTAGCTTAATTGACAAGGATTCGGCAGACGGGATTTGCGCATCTTGGATGATTTTGATGTCGAAGGTATTTCTGTATATGAAGGCAAGTCCGCCTCCCTTTGTTTGAGTGGTGTTTCTGTCAGATCTTATAATGGCATAATCATTAGGTATTGCGAGGGCCAGAGATGGGCCGGATGCGGCATTGAGCCAGGTTTCAGTGACTGCGAGGACATCAAGGTTTTCATAGGTTATAAAGTCAGCAATGTCGAGAGCATGGGCAGGAAGAGACCTGGCATTCACTAGTGCTGCTTTGATGAGTTTATCTTTTTTGAAGTTTTTTTCAGATGTTGGCGGTGGATTGTGGGTTAGATTGTTGATGTCAAAGGGGGGAGCCGCATGATTATGGGCAAGATGCGAGTGTTTTATAGTACGGTCTCTAAGTCTGGAGTTCCTGCTTAAGATACTAGGGTGGTGAGAGTACGGGGAGGTAGGTGGACTGGTTCGGATGTTCAGACTAGTATTTCTCTTCAGTGAGCTAGGGTGGAACGAGTCTGGGTAGGTGGGTGGTCTAGTTCTGGAGTTAAGTCTAGAATTTCTGATGGTGATAGTACAGGGTTGGTTGGGTGTTGGTTTGGAGGCAAAGTGTCGTATCCAGAGTGCTGGATCATCCAAGTATAGATTTGCGGGTGTCATGGTGCTAGGCCTCAGGGAGGAAGTGGTGGGTGCCATGCCTAATCTAGTGGAAGTGTATTGTTTAGAGTGTAGGTCAGGCTGGCTAGACCAATAACTACTGTGAGTGTACAGTAGGTGTATGAGCGTTGATAGGTACCAATACATGATGTTTAAGGTGTCAGGAGTCCGTGCAGGTGCAGGTGACGGGGGTGGTCTATTAGCGAATAGAGGAACAGCATAAATTGATTGAATTTGATTGCGGAGTAGCTATGCATGGCATCATAACAGGCAACGTAGTCTGTGGGCGGCCGAGTGACCAAGGCACAACGACTGTAAATGAGGTCGGATAGGCGACCAAAAGGCACAACACAATGGTAAATGTGGTCTAATAGGCGACCAGAAGGCACAACACAATGGTAAATGTGGTCTAATAGGCGACCAAGAGGCACAACACAATGGTAAATGTGGTCTAATAGGCGACCAAAAGGAAAATGTGGTCTAATAGGCGACCAGAAGGCACAATACAATGGTAAATGTGGTCTAATAGGCGACCAAAAGGAAAATGTGGTCTAATAGGCGACCAGAAGGCACAATACAATGGTAAATGTGGTCTAATAGGCGACCAAGAGGCACAACACAATGGTAAATGTGGTCTAATAGGCGACCAAAAGGCACAACACAATGGTAAATGTGGTCAGATAGGCGACCAGGGGCACAGCTTAGGCCATAGACCTTAAATGCGTGGAATAGTGATATGGGTATTGACCAATGCTGTAAGACTTTCGACCATCATGGATCAAAGGCAGAATCAGTGAATGTTTGCTGAGAACCGATGCGTAGGCAGCAACGGTGTTGGGCACGCTGCACGAGCTAGGTGTACATCATGTGGTTAGGCACGGGCTAGGAACACCCTAAGAACAAGTTTGCGTCTGGCTCATATCGTCCAACAAGTGATAGGGGGATGTACCATGCGCGTGTAATGTACCGTGAGCAGGAACACATGTGGGGTTTCGTAAGAGTGCAGGTATACGGGCACAGATCTTACCAGAATGTTCACGCAGCTCTTGCCAGTCAAAGCCTGCTTGGCGGTGGGCGGCTCGTGTGCAATGTCCTGAAAGCATCAGGGGTTCCTCCAGGGTCGCACTATGAGGAGCGAAACAGTGTCCCGCGCCGTGCCGCTAGGTGCGGACAGGGGCAGACAGGAGGGGCCTTTGGCTCACGGGCCTTAGGCAGCTAGGGCCGGCTTCCGCCTCCGGTCGCCAGACGCTATTGATATGTAGATGAGGGTTGCTAAGCAACCATAGCGAGCGTCGGGAGGACGAACTGAGCGGCGGCCATCTTGTGGCTGGAATCTTGTACGAAGAGTGAATACATTGTACATTGGTACATTGTACGAAGAGTGAATGGACCTGATGAATGCAGAACTGACGAGTGATTGGCAGATGAGCCTCTGAAACGAATGAGGGCGTAACAGATGAGCCTGTGGAGCGGGTGAACGCACGAAACAAATGAATGAACGGACCAGAGCGCATGACTATGCTAGATGGAAGAGTATGCTATACGGATGAATTCGCAGAGCCGATGAAAAGTGCATAAGAGCAGATGAGAAACAAAACACATCGCACGGGCCGGACCCCCCTGAATTGCGTGATGTGCAGACTTTGATGTGGAACACAAGGAACTGTGGTAAGAGCATACTTCACTTCACACCCCACGCTTACTCTCTCCTTACACCACCACTCAAGTAGAACACAGAGATACTATGACACCATTCGGTATAACTGTTCTCATATCAACATCCGCCGCTCACTCCCCATCACTCTAAGTAAACATTGCTGGTTTCTCACCCCCAGCCAGGCGTTCTCGTCAGGCCTAACGCTGCCTCACCCGGACTGGATAACTCCTGCCAGACCGAACACATACCCCTGATTCCTCAACCACCACACCTATCGCTAGGAAGCAGCTACCACAGAAATTCCGCACCAGCTGCACACATACCTGGTGCGCACACGCACCTTTGACTCTCTCGAATCGCTCCACTGACCCGAACCTCGGTTCCCAAGGGCGTTCAACCTACCAGCGCCTTCAGACCATACCAATGGTATATAAGGCGCTATATAAATGCAAAATAACAATAACAATAACAATAACATACCAGGATTCTACCCCACATCTCACTCGCCAGCCCCTCTTATGCTCTTGCTAGATGGCACCTGACCAATCTCAACTTCCAGTGACTACACGTCCCAAATCCCTTAAGGTCCTCACCTGGAACGTGAACGGTATGGGGTCCGTGATTAAACGACGCTTGGTTAAACAACTGCTCAAGAGATACTCGCCCGATGTGGCCCTGCTCACTGAGACACACCTTGCAGGTTCACACTGTAACTTCTTCCTGCGGACCAACTATAGGGCAGCCTTTCATTCGGGGTACACCATGGGATATAGGGGAACCCTATTCATATATATAAGCATGTCCCATTTGCCTCACAAGAAGTGGAGAGGGACCCTAGGGGTCGTTACGTGCTGGTCCTTGGGACACTCGGGGGGGAGAGCCGTGGGTTTGTCTCTGTCTACTCCCCACTGGGTCTGGGGCGGGAGCTTCTGGTGGAACTGACCACCCTGTTGGGCAAGTATCAACCCAATAATTGGTTTCTGGGTGGAGACTTTAATGATGTGATATGTAACACCATGGACCGATCCCACCTTAGACACCGTAACCTGGATGCCCTCACGGGACTATCCAACTTTGCATCCACCTTGGGTCTCTGTGATGTGTGGCGGGAATTGCACCGCAGAACCAGAGGGTATTCATTCCAATCAGGCACCCACGGCTCCCTTTCTAGGCTTGAATATCTATTTGTTCCGCACACTGAGCTTTTTAGAGTAATCTCGGCAGACTTACTTCCCTGGGGAATCTCCGATCACTCGCCTCTGGTGGTGGAGACGCGGCTGCAGGGTACGATCCCCCCCAGGACGTGGTGGCTGAACAACTATTATCTGGGTTGTCCGGAACTGGTGGATCGACTCACGGAAATCTCGACGGAATATTTTGAGATTAACGATACTGGCGAAAGCGACCCAGTGGTGGTATGGGAGGCCTATAAGACCGTGATGCAAGGTGAAATAATCTCCTGGACGGCGAATAGGAAAAGGGAGAGGCTTCAAAAGATAGACGAGGCGGAGAAGTAGGTGACCCACTGGGAGAAGGATCATATTCTTGACCCAACCCCTCAGACCCACACTTCCCTCACACGGGTCACCGAACGCCCCTGGAACCTTATGCTAGACAATGCCAAACAAGCCCACTGGGAATACAGAGCAAGGATATATGAGGTTGGGGACAAGGCTGGGAAACTGTTGGCCTGGCTGGAGAAGCGAGACGAAGGACAGCGATGTGTCCGGGAGATCCTCACCCCAAGGGGAGAGAGATGCCAGTCCGACACTGACATGGCAGAGGCCTTTGCCCAATTCTTCGCGGAATTGTATCAGGCTCCTTGATAACATAGGAATCCCTACCCTGTCGGAGCAACAGAAGGAGGTACTTGACTCCGAGCTCACGGAAGCCAAAGTATCAGAGGCCATAGCACAACTGCAATCGGGGAAAACCCCGGGGCCTAACGGGTTCCCGATCAAAATCTGGCAGAAGTTAGGAAGTAACAACATAGCACCTCCCCTGCACCAGATGCTGTTGAATGCCCGAGACCAGGGTTCCCTCCCACAGGACCTTTGTAAGGCTACCATTGTAGTAATTCCTAAAACGGACAAACCCCCAGGGATATGTGCCTCCTATAGGCCGATCTCATTAATTAATGGCGAAGCCAAAGTCTTAGCCAAGCTCTTAGCCAACCGGCTCCAACCGGTGGCGGACACCCTGATACACCCAGAACAGTGTGACTTCATGCCTCATAAATCAATCCGAATGAATCTGCGCCGACTCCACCTGGCGATGGAACGGGCTCCTATCCTTGATACTCCACTGACCCTTTTAGCAATTGATTTTGAAAAGGCATGTGATTCAATACGGTGGGACAGCCTTTGGGAAATTTTGGTACACATGGGGTTTTGAGAGGGCTTTCTGGGATGGGTAAAACTGTTATACACGAACGTACAGGCAGAGGTCAGAGTGAACAGGTGGACTTCCCAATCCTTCCCCCTGGGCAGGGGTACACGACAGGGGTGTCCCCTTTCCCCCCTCCTTTTTGCCCTTGCGATTGAAACGTTGGCTCCCTGGCTCTGTCAGAGTGGGGCATGGACGGGATTCAGATGGCCTGAGGGACACGACGATCGAATATCCCTTTACGCTGATGACCTTCTGCTGTATCTGGCTGAACCGACTCGGAACTGCCCTCTGGTAACCCAGATGCTCGTGGACTATGAGGAGTTTAGCGGGTTGAAAATTAACTGGAAGAAATCCGTACTCTTCCCGGTGAAGGGGGGGGGACAGGCCATCCTGCCGGACTGCCCGTATCAGTTGGAAAGGCAGGGCTTTAAATACTTGGGAATCTGGATAACGAGTGATCTTACCACCTAGACAAAGCACAATCTCCAGCCGATCACTGACCGATTTGCCACCGACATCCGTCACTGGAAGCTTCTCCCCCTGACTCTCATGGGAAGAGCGGCACGCTTTAAAATGATGGCACTCACACGATATCTATATGTCCTGCAGAACGCCCCACTTACGATCCCCACCTCCGAATTCAACCCGATAGACACCCTTCTTAGGGAACTCATCTGGGGGGGAGGCCAGTCACGTATAGCTTTAAGCACTTTGCAGAGACCTATCTGGGAGGGAGGGATGGGAGTACCCCGCCTCCAAACCTACTACTGGGCTTCACAACTCTTAGTGGTCAATGACCTGCTTCACGGTGACAGGGCACTGCCCCACATCAAGGCTGAGGTGGACGCCATGCAATGTACAGATCCAATTCATCTTTTATACCACTCCCCACAGCGGCCCTCTCTTCCGACGATTGGATCACACACCACCGCCGTCTGGAGGCAGGCACACGTGTTTGTGAGGTGGGGATACAAGATCACCTCGGCACAACCCCTATGGCATAACAGCAACCTGAAAGAAATAGAGAAGTTCGAACTGAGGCCACGCCTGGTGAGAGCGGGAATCTTGAGGGTAGAAGACATCCTGAGGGATTACTGACTTACAGGACCAATTCCAACCAATTTCAAACAATTCCAACTGCCAAATACCGAGCGGTACCACTTTATGCAATTGATTCACGCTCTGCGAACCCACATACCTCTGGAGGAGGTAGTCTCCGACTACACACCCATAGAACGTAATATACTCCCAGCCTACATCCCCGCCAAATGCACGTCCATCATTTATAATGCCATCACATCCTTTGCTACCCCCGAATTACTGCGACTAAAGGCCAAATGGGAAAGGGATGTGGGTGAAATAGCTCCAGAGGACTGGGTACAGGTTTTAATGCACCTGCGGGAGGTGGCCATCTCGTCCAGGTTGAGGCTTGTGCAGCTTAAGATCCTGCACAGGGTGTACTACCCTAGGAACACCCTGTATGGCTGGAGGAGGTCAACAAAACCGAACTTTCTCCAGTGTGGAGATGAAGAAGGAACTTTCTTTCATATCCTTTGGCCATGCCCCCAGATCCACGTCTTTTGGAACGCTTGCTGCACAGAACTGTCTAGGGTACTCACTCGCTCTATCAAACTGGACCCACGGGTCCTGGTCCTTGGGGTGCCTGATAAATTAGATTTCAATAAATGGGAGAAACTGCTTTTGAATACCGCGTCAGCCCTAATTAAACGTAACATTGCACAAAAGTGAGGAGTCCCGGACCCCCCCAACCCTGGAACAGTGGGTACTGGATATGGACGTGTGTGCCATGATGGAACAACAGATCTAAAGTATGAGAGGATGCCCAACTAAAGCATCCAAAATATGGGGGAAATGGGAAGAATATGGGCCCTGAGGGCCGGAAGCTGGTAGTCACCGTATGACTGGCTTGAGAGCAGGGAAGGAACGATGGTGGCCGGTGACATTAATACTTGGCAGAGCTTTGACGGGGGTGATGCGGCTCTGTAATGCTTATGCTGCCCTTTTCTTTTTGTTTTTGTTTTCTTGTTTTGTGGTTGTTTCGACCTTGTTATGAAAAACAATAAAACGTTTTATTAAAAAAAAAGAAAGATCTACTACTGGCCACTTATAATGGCCTATTATTATCTCCTGAAAATCCCCTAAATACACAGTGTCAGCCATTCTATACTCTACTGCGTGCATCCCCCCACAAAACTCTCGAATCACTATCTTGTACTGTGCAACAAGTTTGCTGCTCCGCCTTTCATCCAACAACACGCCTTCCATTAACATGTGTCTTTGCATCGCTTAACTGAAATGATAGCTACAATGATGGATACAAAATGGCAATTACCTTCTCAAAATCACTCTGCACTCCTGACTAATAGTATGTGCACAGTCTAAACCTCTTCCTACGGTTGGGACGTTGGACATGCATCCCAACACTTTCATCCTTCCGAGGTGGATAAATGAGTACCAACTTGGGTTGGGATGATAAATGTATGTAAATATGTTCTATGTACAGCGCTTAGGCGTAAGCGCTAAACAAAAACAAAGAAAATAGATTTCTTAAGATCATTACACCATATTTTTAATGATTGTCATTGCACTTTTGGTGTAGCTGCTTTATGTGGTGGTGGGAGATTTTAATTGTCCTATCCCTGACTTTCACATCAAAGACTTTACGAACAGCATTGCAATGAATTCTACCAATTATTGCAGGAGGGGATACCTATGGGTCAAAGTTGGGCATAAACTGCATGCCAATATAAAGGATGATATGTTAGGTAGTTTTACATGGCGGAGTAAATCGACTATTGATTCTGTGTTTGCTTCTGAACAGCTGCTGAACAGCTCTTGCCTTGCATCCTCTTTCTACAGTTAATATAAACCCCAGCTAGTGATCATTCCGGCCTCATATTACAATTTAGTTGCATCTGGATCCCTGCTTGGACACAAATGGCCCAAAAGATATCTCTACCACAAATTCGAAAAATCATTTAATTAAGCTTGAAGATTGGCAGTGGTATAACTATACATATCATAAGCTCATTATGGTAATGACAAATGGCATATCTCAAAGCCTATTAGCTGTCTTGTCCAGTCATTTTGGTAGGCCCCATGTCTTCGATTACACTGTTCAGGCCAAGAAGGTGGCCCTGAGAAGATTGCTAAGGAGGATGAAATATGATGCGTCTACCAGATCATGTTAAATATTCAAAGCTTCAATTATGTAAGCCACAATATAGAAACTGGTATAGCAAATAAGTTTAATTTGCAAATGTTTTAGAGATGCATAAATATCTTTGGTCCAAATTATAGTCATATTACTACTGCGTTGGTTAACGTAATTCCTGAGGCAAATTGGGATGCATTTTTAATGTCCAAATTTTGATCTCCCAGTACAACCCCTCTTCACTTTGACCCCAGCCTGCTTGGTCCTTGGATTGGTTCTTTAACATGGGAAGACATTGAGATAGAAATTTGCAAATGTAAGTCATCCAGAGTAATGGGCCTTGATGGCTTGCCCAAGTTAGTTTTGAAGGGTGTCTCTTTTCTGTGGGCTAACATCTTTCATAAATTATTTTGTAGCATTGCTCTTCATGGAAATCTCTCTACATCCTTGCAAACTTGTTCCTTTTTCCCTATTTTTAGAAAGGGAAATCGTAATGCCCCCTCAAATTATCGTCCATTTGCACTTGTGGATGCCAGTTTTAAAATCTTTGCATCTCTTTCATTGGACGATTTACAAAATTGGTCAACATCCATAGGGCACCCATCGTTATTGCAGGTAGACTTTAGTTAACACGGAGGAACAACTTTGAATGAGTTAGTAATACATTTGCTTGAGGAGCAAACTCATACAAGACATAAACCTTGCTTCTTCTTGACCTGTGTTGTTCTGTCCTGTGCTTTCAATTTTGTGAATCGCACTAAGTTATGGACTAAGTTGTATAAATTGGGCATCCCCAAATATTAGTGTTACTTCAATCCAAATAAGAAACACCTGGGCGCAGGGATTCAAACCTTTGTCGGAGTTTGTCAGGGCTGTGCCATTGCACCCTGATTGTTCAATTTATATCTATTTGAACTGGTCAAAGAGTTATCAAGTTTGAATCTCTTTTTGCCTCAGATGGATAATATAGACATCCCTGCATTATTATTTGTAGACAACCGCATTCTTTCAGACAGAACTGCAATTGGCTTGTAACATGGCCTAGAATGTTTAAATTATTATCTAGGTACCAACAGACCGAGGTTAAATACACTAAGATCCTCAGTATTGATAAAATCTAGTTCCAAGATCAAGCAACATCTTAGGTGGTCTAGAGATGCTTCCAACCTGAATTTAGCAACACGGTTGTTACACTTGCGCTTCCCAATTCTTGATACGATGAGATTGGATGACATTGCAAATAGATTGAAAGTGAAGCTGGGCCCTTTCTTTACCCAGATGAGATAGACTATTTTTAAATATTGCACATTCACTTGTATTCATTTAAGGACATTTTACTTTGGCATGGTATTGTCATTAATTATATATGGTTTAGAAATTTCTTTCTGTCGCCTGAGACAGATTACATCCTATAGACGGGTCTTTTTGGAAGCGATTACTAGGTATTCCCATGCCACTACCATTTGTTCTAATTTAACACGAATTGGGATTACAATCTTGGAAGTCTTACATAACCTTGAGGATGAAATTATTTATGAAGATTTTGAATCCTCCACGAAACTCTCTATTCATAGAATGACATGCCGCTTTGGAGAACAATCCGATTTTCACCTTTCACTACTTTTGTGAATGATTGTGAAAAGATATTATTGGACCTGAGCCAAGACAGAAATACTCTTTTAAGTAATCGCAATAGGATTAAAAAGAACATTAAAATGACAGGATGGGCTAGGGATAACGATCACATCTGTTAATTTCAACTTTTTTTCTGAATATAGAAAAATGCACAGATTGTATAATTCTTTGCTAAAATATTTCCTAAAATATTTCCTGATCCATTCTTCTGCCATATACATATGGGACTCAGCTTATTTATTTATCCATTTATTTCAATTTCTATAATGTGCCACTTGCCCGCAGGCCTCGGGGGGCACAGGGCCCTTATAGATGGGTCTCATAGGAAAATTTCTTTGGCTAATAGATTCTGTAGGTTGTTTAAAGAATTAAACTTTGGAGACATTGAATCATTTGTTCATTTCTTACCACCCAAATGTTGCGCTGTATTCCTCCTCGTTGTTTGTCCACAGTACAACAGACAACCACATGTCAAACGTGGGAGGGCTTTTCTGCTTCCATCTTAACAGAATTTGAGAAATCTGCGCTTCGTAAAGTGCATTTTACCATCCACCCCGAACAAACATGCTCGAGGAAATACCTCAAATTGTAACTGCGATATTTTGGACTGCACCCGGCAGACCTTCTCCCAGTACGGTGACAATGCAGTACATAACCATAGCATGTGTAATAATGTGCATCGGTACTGTCGCACCTCGGGCACCTGCCCATAGAGTCTGAATTCAACAGCTTTATTTTAGCCTAGGTGTAATGCAGCCTATTAGGACTTTTAAAATATATTTGCCTGAATTTGAAGTTGAAAGAAACGTCTTTAGTCAACTTACATATTGCCTCATTGAACATCTGTGAACTCCATCTATAAGTCCGTGCCACGTTTGATTCTGGCCCTCGATATCCCAGCGGGCATTGTGTGCAGCACTAGCCAATATGATGTAGCGATGTCCTTCCTACATCCTGATAATAATGGGACGTATCGGACAGGCAAATCTTGGGTGAACGCTCTGCTAGAAATCATGGCCAGTGAATCCTAAACACAGCTCTCATGCACCTATGATCAGGGGAGTTGCTAGGTCTGGAAAAGACCCGGGGCTACACTGATGTCGGAAATGTTGGGACTCGGGGCTAGCTAGTCTTTTGGCTGTAGCTCCTGAGATTCTATCCGGGGCTACAACCAAAAGATCAGGGGCTATAGCCCCCTTAGCCCCCCCTAGCAACGCCCCTGCCTATAATACAGCAGTCGCAGTGCGGTGTCCCCAACTCTCACCTTTATATTATCCCAATCAATGAATTGCCACTCCATAAACATATCTACCAATACTTCGAATCTGGCAGTCTGCCAGGTTCTCCTAATCTCCCCGTCCATGGTTGGAGCTAGTAAATGTATACCTCACAGCAGCAGGCACCTCTTGTAAGGGGCAACAATGCCCATCGTATAAAAGAGCTTCTGCCACGAGGATAATGTGGATTCACCCGGGGCTAACAGGCTGGCCAGGCTACAATGGCCCCCCCAGCACCATTGATCTCAGAGTGGTCCTGTCTACTGCCCCTTGCTCCAGGTCAACATCAGGAGTGGGATTCCTCCATTCCATACCAATGTGCTGCAAATTGGGTGTAAGCCAATACAGTTGAACGATCGGGGCTGCGAAGCCCCCTGCCTCATATTGCAGTTCCAACTCCGCCCACTTAATCCTCGCTCGGCCACCCCCAAACAAAATCCATACATAAACCTACAAGTTCCTTGAAGAAGGCTCGGCCACACCACAGTGGAATATTCAGGAACATATAAAATAGCTTCGGGAGAACCGCCATTTTAAGGAGTAAGAGCCTACCCAGCAGCTAAATGGGGAGTTTTCTCTCAAGTAAATATTTTGACCTGAGAAGTACCATGTACTTTCCATAGCTCTACTCTAAAGGGGGTGCACGGAAGCAGAATTTGGTAATGCTCAAATACCTGAGCGAGTTCATGGCCTAGTTTAAACCCTCCCCATTTACTGGTTCCGCCATCCTGTCAGTCAGAGGGAAAACATCTGATTTGGACCGATTAAATTTAAGCCTGCCATTTTTACCAAATTCAGCCTTTTCCCCTAATCACCTTCACTTTCTCCCCTGGGTTCTGAACAAATAGAAGTATATCATCCGCATAAAGAGATATTATGTATGGACCAGAGACCCCCCCCCCGAGTCGGATACTCAAGCTACAGTATCTGTCCATGATGAAATCCTCAAGCGACTTAATCACGAGTGTGAAGAGTAGCGTAGAAACGGGGCATCCTTGGTGAGTACCCCTCTTCAAATGAAATGCTGTAGATAGGACAGCATTCGTCTGCACTTTCGCAAGTAGTCGTGTGAATAGGAGCTTGGTCCCGGCTCTGAATTTTGGGCCAAACCCATAGTTATCCAAAAACCTAAATAGGCAAGCCCATGGCATTGTGTCAAAGGCCCTCTTTATATCTAGGGAAACCACAATCAACTGTCCCTCAGGCTTAATTCAAAAGAGTACATTATACATCCTGTGCTGGTTTAATGCTCTGGAGTGGCCCTGGTTGAACCCAGACTGATCAGAGTGCATCAAATGCGGTATTACGGGCAGCATTTAGGGGCTACCAATTTAGCAAAGATTTTCGCGTCCACATTTTTAAGGGAATGTGGGTGGTATAAGTCCTATGCCGGTTTATCACGTTTTAAAAAAAGGATTATTATGGCCTCTCTCACTGAGTCTGGTAGAATATGCCTTGCCAGCGATTCATCTCACAACTGCAGTAGCACTGGCAAAGTGTCTCATGGAATTCCCTGTAAAACTCATCTATTAATCATCCATCAGACCCTAGAGTTTTGCCCCTATGTAAGTCATGATATTTCTTCCAAGGACATCAGGGTCTCCACTATGGAGCTCACTTCCCTAGAAAGCAATGAAGTTGGGATCAGATGTAGATATTGTTCAATCTCTGAGAAAAAGACCCTATTTATGTCCATATTCATGTGTGCTAGTGACCCATCCCCCACTCTGACTTGTGTGACGTTATCATTCACCAACTCTGCCATGGCCAGCCTTGCCAGGAGCCTCACCTGCCTGTCCGCCTCCCCATATCTCCTGGCCAGCTCTGATTCCATTTGATGTCAATCATTGGCAACAGTGTGCCTGCACAATTACGCTGGAGCTCTTTCAGCCCCCCCTCAGCCTGATGGAGATCTCTCCTAATCACCCTCAGTACTCGAAACTCTTTGTCCATGGCTATCCCCATCACGTATATTTTAAATGCCTGACAGACTGAGTCTGCTGTCTCCACTGAACCTGTATTAGTCTCGAAGAACAGTGCAATGTGTTTGTGTAGAGTGACTGAGAATGCTGTGTCTAGCAGGGCCGCAGATTTAATCTCCTATGGAGGTCTGTCCTCCTTCTCGTGGGTAAGGTTCAAAACCAGCTTCAGGGGATAGTGGTCTAAAGGGTCCTGGGGTGTATACTGCAGCTAGTAACCGACATAAACAGCCAATTTGTCACCAGCCACATGTCAATCCTAGAGTAAATATCACGAACTGATGAATAGTATGTAAAGTCCCCATGGCTTTCAGCATTTACTACCCTCCAGACGTCCAGAGGCATGCCCACATTCATATGGGCAATAATCAGGCGGGCCGAGTTGGACAATGCACTGGGTACATTCCCTGTGCGACCATGTATCACATCTAATATCATATGTATGTCACCTTTCAGATCACTACAGCAGCGTGCCATGCATATATGGAATAGCCCCACATAATAGGTTGGGTCATCTATATTCGGCCCGCGCACATTCTCTAGTAAAACCTCCTTGCTATTGCGTATGCCATGTACAACAACATATATTATGATAGGTTATTTATAACACGTTTAATACCCAGAGGTTTCTAAGCACGGACCTGGGGATCAAACCTGTGCTGCTCCGTGTCGTCTTGCTTCCAAGGCAGTACGCTGCCCCTGAGCTATCCTCCCTAGACATAACGCCCTAGTGGGTCAAATTTTGTATCCAATCCTTTAAATTGAAGAGATCAATGAATTAGTGTTAACACACCCATAGTCTGTCTTGAGTAAGATGTATAATAACTGTGCTTCCCCAGTTCTTAGCAAACATCTTAGCCTGGTAGTACATTCCATCTTTCTCCTACAGGAATAGCATTTGGGCCCCATGCCCATTCACATACACCAGTATTTTGCAAGCCTTAATAGGGTTACACAGCCCTCTTATGTTACAGCTCATGAAAGTGATGCCCTTAATGCATTCAAGTCACAGCATCCCAACTTGTAAAGACATCAACCTGCCCATCATGTATCTGTATGGTTCACTCAGTGTCCTTACACCATGAATTTACTGAGTGTGTTTTCCAATTTTACCCCAGACATACATCCACCCTGCCACCGCCACCACCACCCGAACTTCAGCAGTGCACCAATCCCATCCCAACAACCCAAAACAGAGCATTTGCATGGGGGCTAACTGCTTCCATGCTTGCCAACGATAAATTGGATAGGCTTTGATGGATCTGGGCCCCAAAGTCAGCGCACCACTGCTGTGCATAATACATACCTAACTGGATAGGTTGACCAACATTCAATTCCTCGTAGCTGAGGCATCAGCTAACTGGATAGGTTGACCAACATTCAATTCCTCGTAGCTGAGGCATCAGGGACCGAGGACACAGGCACAAGGATTCTAGTTTAGATTAATGAGATTCCCTTATCTGGAATCATGAAAAATAAGTTTTATTATGATGCTGAAATCAAAGCCGTGTGGCGAATAGCATTGCATATTGGATCTTCCTTACTCTTATGAGTTTCTTGACCCCATCTATCGAGCAGCGTCTTAGCTGGCCTGTGGTGGAAAAATCCAGATAGAGTGGGATTCAAGCCTAAGCTCCTTCTGCTCCCTGGCGTATTTCAGGAGTGGCTCTCTAACTCTGTAGCTGAGCACCCACGCTATTATCATGCATGGATAGTGTAAGGAACTCATGGTGGCAGCGGTAAAGACAGACACAAGTGATCACAGTTCAAGGGTGTTTATTAAACTGAATAATCAGTGATAAAAACGCCTAATCTAAACCTAAAACTTGGATGGGAGCAAGCTACGACCATCAAATAATAATAAAGCAGTCCTAGTGGTGTCTTGTCAAATAAAAGGGCCTAAACTAAAAAAAAATCTATTGCCAATCCCTACAACTAAGTTACAAAATAGTGTGGGATAATGTTCTTAAGAAAAGGAAGAAGAGTTCACTAATGGCATGGCTGGCTCTCCCTTCCCCATGTTTTTAGCACAGGGCAAGGCAGGACCTTTGAGCACAGCACACTCCCGGGCCTCGCCAGAACAAGGTTACAGTTCTTTTCAATGATGCCAGGATCTTCCGTGGCCAAGTCTCTTGCCTGTAAAAATCTCTGGCTGTAGAAGGTCAGCTGTACCAAACCATAAACAAACAAGAGTTCCTTTGTCAAGCTTTTCACTTTGGGTGACTGCTCTTCACCTATTGGATCTCCCTGAACTGAGCTCGGATCCTTCTTGCAATGTTAGCCTCCCTCAATCGGGTTCCCTAGGGTCTTTCACTCAATTCTCAGCCATCCCTGGGCCGGGTTCACATTTGTCGTCACAATGTCTCTTCACTACTTGCTCTTAATTTACCGGAATCCCTCGTTCGGTTTCACACTTGCCACAGTTTCACTAGACCCCTCAGGTCTCTGCTTTCCTAAATCCGGGTCTGAGCACCCAGTCAGGCTTCTCATCACACAATGTTCTAGAGGTGTTGTTGGTCACCCTAATTCATCCCTCAGTCATCATGTGTCAAAGACTTTGGACTGTATGGGGGATTTTACTTGACGCTCGTATGACCACTTTGACACTACAGACAACCTCCCTTAAGGCCCCTTGTTCTTTGTGGTTTCATTCAGCAAGGAATACCATATAGAGTCCTTTGAATGAGCTCCCACGTGGCGCCGGACCACTCTGCCTGGTTCCACCTTCACTCACAAAAGACCTCTGTCTATTATCTTCTTTTCATATATACAATGTTGCTACTGCAACTTTGGGCTCAACACAGTCCGGTTCGCTATCACTTGCTCCTGACTCACCGGCTGGGTTGAACTCGTTGGCATTTCCTTTTGTTGTTGCAGTCAAGGACGGTACCACAATGAGAACTGTTTCTCCCCGCCCTGGCATTCAGTGTGGGAGGGTTCCAAATACTGCAGACATCCGATACCCCACTTGCCAGCAGCGACTCTTAGTCTGACTTTTGCTTTCCCGGAGGCTTCATGGGTTTGGGCTGAAAAGGGCAAGGTAATTTCCCTCCTGGTCACCCTTGTAGATCTCTCCACCTTTCTCCTCCTCTTGGACTGCTGGTCTGGAATAGCTGCTTCCTTGTGCGCTCAGCCTTGCTCGATGTGTGCTTTCGTGCTGCACCTCTTATCCCTGTGGGGAAGGGAAAGGGCCGCCAGGTGTGCCTTGTTATGGTTAATTGCCTGACTCTGCCTGACCCTTGCATTGGGACATGTCAGGTAAATGGCCTTGGTGTTGGTCCATTGTCTGTCTCGGTGCAGGAAAGTGCTTGCGTTGGAAAATGGGGAGGGGGTGTAGAACTTCTTTTCACCACTTTGGTATTGTGACGAGGAAGATGGCTACCAAGAGTTGTGAGGGTCAGGCATGTCCCTTTGATTGTGGTCAGGCAGGGTTAATTGGTCATTCCCACCTGCAGCCTGTCAAGGGCCTGTAGGTTTATAAATGGAGATTAGCCAGACAGAGATAGGGAGAAGGAGCCCAACACAGGGAGCAAAGTTAGAGGAGACAGCCATAGTGGGACTGGAGCTGAATGAGCCAGGACGCAGGCAACAATCCTAGTGGGCTTGTAGGTGAGCCGTGTGAGTTCCCCAAGACATGGAGCTTCCAGAACCCTGAGAGCACAGCAGGAGTTACCATGGCCCCAGAGCAGTGGGGATGCTGCTGCATGCCGACCAAGGTACTGAAGCTGCCGGTGTGTGCATACAGGCGCAAGGCAGGCGAGCTGGGCTTTTGCCGGTAAAGCACAGAAGACTGGTGAGTGTCGGGAGGGCAGAGAGGCTCTGGGGCGCTCCAACAAGACTGCAAGGGAACACCGGTCTGTAATATGGAAACAACACTGTGTTTATTGAAGATCGAACTACAGAGAAACTTAGCTTTGAACAATTAAATACTCACTGAATACCAAACAAAAAGGAAACTTAAACATTTAAACTAAAAGGTTCATATTAAATATCGAACTGAATGAATAAAAGTCACAACGATTTAAATCAAACATCAAAGTCAAGAGTATTAAAAGGGAAAAGAGTGAACCAGTGCACGCATTGTGACAAGGCCACATCCTGGCAGGAGGTGGGGCACACATGGTGGCAGGACCACAAGGCTAATAAGGAGATGCCAGAGAAGTGCAACAATACCCACAAAGCCAAGGAGCCAATACAAGGAGCCAAGTGAAGGTGACTTGGTCTACAGGAGCAAGTGCCAAGGAACCTGTGCGTGTGCTGAGGAGTCCCGGGGCCCTGGTTGTGTGACGTGTAAAGGGTGGACCATGTGGTCTAACAACTTCGCCTAGACCAGAAGGCCCTAAATGGTGAAATATAGGGACACGGAGCAGCAGCCGAAGGAAACCACTACACAGGAACTGGCAAAGTGGGCCAGAAAGAAGGCCGGGTTGTCCTGGTGTCTTGTTAAGACTCTTTTCTGTGGAAAGACTGTAACAAGTATAAGCAGCAGAACTGAAGTCCTGGGGAAGGGAACCCCGCGGCTTAAAGGAACCACACTTGTCTTGATAGCGGAGTCTCAAGACCCCTTTTTGCTTTTGGATTGTGTTTCTTGAAACTTGGGCAAGGGAACCCCAAGGATTGGTTCAGAGCTATATCCCCTTGAACTGGGAAAAGGTAAACTTTGAGACTTTTCATGGAACTTTCTTTTGCTTTGGGAAGGGGAGCTTGAACACTATTTCCTTTGACTTTGACATCCCTTCACATTGGTTAATTGTGATTGTGAGGGCAAGGAGAGGTTTCTGACATGGGCAGACTTTTAAAGTGAACTCTGACTCAGACTTTTCTTAGTTTCGTTCAGGTAGGGAAATCCCACCTTAGCATAGGCAAGTTAGGCCTTCAACCATCCTGACATTTAAGTTAATAAATATTTTTTATTTGAACTGTAATTCTCTTGTCTGTGTCGTACTTTATGATGCCTTCACAGGGGTCTGCCTCCGTGGGGGGATTCTTTTCAAAATTGTAATCCCACATTCACAGGATGTTTTTCTTAAAAACGTGTAGACACCATTTTGGACTGTTAATCAGATTGTGCAAGGGACTGTGGTGTGTTGTAATTGTTTCCCCAAGTTTAATTCGAAAATAAGGACTAGTATCGCACGATTGGCTCTTTTTATACTAACCCCAAAGCATTTTCTTTGCAGTTTTAGAACACGTTGACCATTTGTTGCACATTGTGTGCATTTTATGCACGTTAAGCATGTCGTGCACAATGCAATATTATTTGAATTGTTCATAATTAGTTTTTCGGTGCTAGATGAGGCTTTTGGTGCCTATAGCGGCTCTGGCATTCTAAATGATTCAAGATCTCCAATTAATTAAAATGGTTCAATTTACAGCACAATTCTTGAGAAAAATGGAGTAAACAGCCATATAATTTACACTCAGTTGAGTAGGGAACCATATGAAAGAAGGACTGGAAATGCCAACAGTTTGGGGCTTTTGTGTAGGCATCAGTAAGGCACTTGCAAGGCACAGTCATAGTGGTATTAACTAATCATTGTTGGTAGCAGGTGCAAAATGTTGAGTGTACCTGGGCATCTAATAGCAGTGCCTGACAAAAGCTTAACATTTATGTACAAGCCAAACATGTTGGCTTAGCCAATGCTTTTTTTAAACAGGCCTTCCATGGCTTTGCTAATGCTTGTTTTTAACAGGACCTAATTGAAGGACATGAAGATCGCTTATAAATCAAGTAGCTGAAGGCAGCCCAGGTAAGACAGCGTGTTCACACCTCAATTAAGTCATTAACTCTTAACAGACTGTTTTGAACAAACACTGGCAGGCACTTTGAATGTAAAGTCTGTTGGAAGGGCTTGATAAAAGAGAGCTCAAAGTGTTCCAATGAGGAGGTATTTTGGGCGGGCAGAGGCAGGAAAGGGTGGGAACGTCCATAGGGATTAGCATGGCCATGGGCAGACAATGGGTGGGGACATAACCTAACAATACCTAGAGACACTGTGTCCCTCCTCAGATGTCAATCCAGGCAGAGCCTCTTTTGGTTCCCAGGCCACCCCAGGTGTTGCACCAGACACTTAATAGACTAAACTAAAACTCTGCTAGATGCTGGTAACAGGAAATTCAAAGGAATTATTTACAACATGTTTTTGATGCTGTGCCCACAGTATATGCCATCATTACCACTATAAAACACCATATGAGATTGTTACCATAAAATATGCCATCATTCTCAATATCAGAATACTGTTATACAGTATATGCTGTTGTTCCCAATGTAAAGCATGTCGATGTTGCCTGTGCTCACATTATAATCCAGCATTTTTGAATGAGTGGGGAATTTAGTATTTCAAGGTGGGGGTGAGAGAGGCCACCTTGATGTGCTTTGAGATGGCAGCAAGGCGGGTGTCATCTATGCATGCTATTGATATACATGACACAAGGGTGCCAAGCAAGCATTGGTCACTGGTGAAGTATTTAAATGGAATGGCATAAATATTTCCAACGAAGACGCTGGAGTGTTCGAGCCTAGTGAGGGAGCCTGAAACAAGCAAAAGGGTTTGGGGGGTGTTCTCCTCATGAGAACATTTATGAAACATTAGGGTCAAATCCGGCATTTTCAGAAAACGTTCTCTGAAAAACTTGGCAAAAAGCCACAGTTTGCAATGGGTATTATAGGGCAACACATGAAGAAATGGGATAGATGCAAGTCACCAACATTGCAATGAAGCATTTCCAACTCATGTCCATGATGCCTTTGCACACAATATATGCGAGTATAAAACATTTTCATGTTGTCTGTGCCTATATGTTTCTATGCAGGATGCACCAATATATGCCAGTATTACCATATAAGAACATACTGCAGTTGGGTTTAACAGTACCAAATACCATACTGCAGTAAAGAAACATGTGTAGACTACACCCAATAATGCAGGCCAGTATACTACATCGGAACACTCAACTTGCTGCCTCCAACCTTGATGCCGGGTAAAAAGTGCCATAGCAGAGTAAAGAAGTATGAGAGCATACCACATAGAAACACTGATTATTCTGCCATTACACTTGATGCCCAGTAAAAAAGTTAAAAATCACATATGTTAAACCCCAGCTGAGAGTGAAAGCGCTCAAGGTCCCTGCGCCACATTCTTGGTGCTTGCAGTGGTGGTTCAGGCCCTCCAAGGAAAACTGCAGCTCCCAGCAGATTGTGCGGGCTGCACGGCTATGGCGTCATCACGTCTGTGGCATCCCCGTCAAATGACTGTGTAGAACTCTTCCTGGTGCTTTTCAACTGGCCCTCAGAAGAGTGAGGAGCACTCTTTGTTTTTGTCTTTCCTGGTTTGTCTGGCCTGCTTCTGACCTAGGCTTTGTTTCATGGATTGTATTTTGGATTTTCCTGGTCTAACTCATTGCCTTTGGACTCTGCGGATTCCTGGATCTGGTTCTGTTTTCCTGACTGCTTTTTGGATGTTCCCTGTGCATACATTATTAGGAACTTTATAGGAACTTTATAGAGGAATTGGTGCCTTTTTGTTTAGGTGCATAATTGGAATTAGTGACTGTTCTCTGGACTGTATCACTAATATAGGATGGGAGAAGATTGGAACATTGGACAGTATCCCTAATATTGTTGGGAGAAGATTGTCTTGTCTTGGGAACTCTGTTTTGGAACGTATCAATTCCAGGTCCCTGTGACGAACGATTTTTCCTGTCGTTTAGACTTCTCGGGTTGGAATTCATCTGTTGTTTATTGTGTTTTCTCCTGCCTTCAGGTTTAGGTGGGAATTGTAAGTAGGGAGGATGGGTGAATCTCTAGAGGAAAGGTATTGTAGTAATACATGTCTAATTTATTGTATTTATGCATTTAATAGTTTTTTATAACGTGCCTAATTCCATACCTGAGTTCGGTTTCTAAGTGCGGACCCAGGATTCGTACCTCTGTTGACCACGGGCTATCTATCCTGTGCCCATCCGTTGTTTTTCCCAATAACTCCACACAGCCGTTCTTTCACATCAGCTCATGTGGTGTGGTCGGAAGGAAGGTATACCATCCTCTAGAGGCATCCCTGAACTCCACATCCTAACACCATGCCACAGTAAAGAAACTTGTCCAGACTGAAGCCACCAATGTATACCAGTACCACATATGAACCCTCATTATATTGCCTTCACCCTTGACGCCCAGTAAAAAATGCCATGCCACAGTCAAATATGTCCAGACTGGACTCACCAATGTGGACCAGTACTATGCCGGACAGTCATCCTGCTGCCTTGATGCCAGGTAAAAAAGAAATATGTCAAGACTGGCCTCACCAATATGGGCCAGAAGCACATAGGAACACTCCCACTGTCTTCACCCTGAATTCCCAGTAAAAGATGTCATGCCACAGTGAAGATTTGTCCAGACTGGACTCACCAATGTGGGCCAGTACCACATAATAACACTAATCTTTATGAGTTCATGCTGATGCCCAGTAAAAAGCACCCTACGTCAGTAAAGAAATATGTCTAGACTGGATCCTCCAATGTGGGATAATACAACATAGGAAAACTCATTATGCTGCCTTCACCATTGGCACCTATTAATGAAAGCCATGCCACAGAGAAGAAACTTATGCAGGCAGGACCCACCAATGCTGGCAAGTATGAAGTCGGAAAACCCATACAGCTGCTTTCACCGTTGATGCTCAGTAAAAAATTACCTTCACACAGTAAAGAAACATGTCCAGACTGGACCCATAAATGGCAATCTGTGCTATGTAGTACCTCATTGTGATGCCTTCAACCTCTTTGACCAGTAATAAAAAAAACATGTTCAGACTGGACACATAGGAACACCAATCATTCTGCTTTCACTCGTGATGCCCAGTAAAAAAATGCCATGCCACAGTAAAGATTTATCCAGAGTAGACCCACCAATGTGGGTCAGTACCAGTAGGAACCTTCATTATGCTCCTTTCACTCTTGATGTCCAGTGAAAAATGGCATGATTAAAGAGACATGCCCAAACTGGACCCACCAATGCAGGCCAGTACCATTCATTATGCTGCCTTCACATTTGATGCTTGAAACCATATAACATTAAATAAAACATGTGCAGACCAGCACCACAAATACACATTCATCATACTGCCTTCAGCCTTGATGTCCAGTAAAAGATGCACTGCCAAAGAAAGTATATTGTCCAGACTGGACCCACCAATGCGGGCCAGTACCACGTAGGGACTCGCATAATTCTGCCTTCCCCCTAGATGCCCTGCAAATACAACGCCCGGCCATGGTGGAGGTTTGTCCAAAATGAACACAACAATTGAAAAAAGTTCATATTGATGCTCCTCGGACAGAGGATATGTGGGGATTAACTAGAGCGCCATGGGCCAGGCTATACTGGGGAAGGCAAACGCCCCCGGCCTTCCCTGGCTCGATGGGCATACATGCTGGCGTACTAATGAAATGTCAAAGGGAAGCCATGTTCAGTTGAAGCCAGCCCAGGAACGCTGCCTCAGCTGCAGCTGGGAGCACTCAGTGTTTTCACTGGCTGACTTGGCTCATCCATAATGTGGGAGGTGGGCCGAGGCGCCATCACCCATTATGGACGAGCTGCCCCTGCAAGCAAGCTCCTTTCGGATCAGGGGAGTATATGCAGTCCAACTCTGTTTTATGAGCCGTCTTTATGAAGAAAGGGCTAGAGGCCAATTTTGCAGTATTTATTTATTTGTTCTGTGTCACCTACCTTGTTGATGAAAAAGTCGTTAATAATATTGCATTCTTCTGTTTACAGTCTAATTAAGAAATATACCCTGGGGCAGGGATCCTGTCACCTTATATACCGCAAGGGACCGAGCTAGATGCCCAAGCATGCCATAACAAGATGCAGAGAAAGGTACAAGGAGGTGAAGACACCTTTAAGGAGATTTATAGCAGCTAGTACCCCTGCACAGAGACATTGTGGTCTTGGGGTACTAATTTATTGTGACGTGGAGTTTGGGTGTGGCTGAGGTTCACAGCACCCGCAAATGGTATGTCACCAGCAGAGTGACAGAGGAGGTGGGCCACGTCTGTTGCCAGGGAAGTGTGTGCTGGAGAGTGGCGACCCACGCCTGTGGTGCTCCACGGCTGCTCCAGTCAGCCAACCTGGAAGGAGCTGGGCAGTTAACAGATGGGTATATGTGCTTAGGGGGTCTCGGGAGTCCAGTGATGTCACGAAACTCTGAGCATTCAGAGTTTCACCAATAAAGAATTTATAAGTCACTCCCCACACTCTACTAATCCACAGTGTAATGTGAGTAATGGCAGAGTTAGGGTAGAGTACAGGGAAAAACAAACTCTTTAGATGTGTGCCAGGAAAAAGCTCAGCAAATAACAAGAAGGATCATTACACATCACCCCAATGTCTGCGTAATTATTGGTGGCAAACATTGCAGACACTGATGTACAAAATATTTGGTTTGACCTCCCGTCTTTGCCACCTTTACTATACATTAAAAATATAGGATAAGCGTACAGTTCTTTTTCTCTCGGCGGGAGAGTTGGTGGAGTAAGTTTTGATGTATGAATGGTGTCACATGACTATTCAAGTATTCACCCAATCAGGCAAAAAACCTGATTGGGTGAATGCTCTAGAGGAAGGAAAAAGCAAACAGAACTACTTCTGCATCCTTACACAAATCTGAAAGCCTACACTAAAGAGAAATATTTTATCCAGTTGGCATGGCCAACTTTCATCCAAAACTAAACATGATTTTGTATGTTGTTGCTTCTGTTGTGCTTTTGAAAAAAAAAAACATTCATTTGTTTTTGAGTTCTTCATTTCTAGGGACAAGTATCTTTTCCAAAAGGTGTCAAAACTTTGTTCTAATTTTAATTCTGTAGGTGAAATGAGGAGTGGATCAGCGTAAAGGTGGCAATTTAACTTTGTGTTATCCGACAATAGACTCGAAGCAGAAGAGGCCTCCAAGGTGATAGGTGAGTTATTTATGTACATATAAAACCGGGTGAGTCCAATCTAGCACCCCAGTTGCCCTTTTCAGGGTGAATAAAGTGTATTATCATGTTCCTCATTTCGATACAGAATTCCATCTGGGGGTGCAAGGTTTAAATTAAGACATTATAGTATTCCATCTTATACCATTTTTGGGTAGATTGATAAATAGCTATTTTTATTTATTGATTGTGCGTTTGTAAGGTGCTTGTACATCAAGTAAATTGTGTTTCAAAGAGCCCACAGGGCAACGGGGCGGGAACATGGGAATGAAAAGCAAATATAACAATGAAAGAGACAACTGCAAAATAGCCTCTGCCTCAACGGCAGTAAGACTGAGATCATTCGCATTGGGACCCCTGCTCCCGCTTTCCCCCTTCACTCTGGCCGGCCTCCCTTGGCCCTGCGCCCTCACCCTCCTGCCAGGCTAAGAGCCTTGGGGTCATCTTCAACTCTACTCTCTCCTTCTCCTCTCACATTTCGGCCCTGGTTCTCTGTAGGCTGGACTACTGCAACATCCTCTTCCTCATCCTCCCTGCTTCTGGCCTACGCCCACCGGAACTCACCGAGAACGGAATCGAAAGACTTATCCTTGGCCTCAAGCCCAGGGGCTGCATCTCTCTGGCACTGAAATCCCTTCACTGGCTCCCGGTGGCTGCAAGGGTCAAATTCAATATCCTCTGCATTGCCACAAGGCTTTCTTGGGCCTGGGACCCACTTATCTGCAACATTACCGCCCCAAATACTGTCCTTCATGAGCCCTCCGCTGTTAGGGAGAATTCTCATTTCTGTGCTAATCCCCTTCACCCTTAGAGACTCCCAGCTCTTTTGCTGGACTTTAAGACTTTTAATTTTTATACTGGAGTGAGTGAGTCCTTTTTCTCACCCTCTCATACATTTTTGATCTGATTTGGAGTCTGTATTTCCTTTGTTTTTAGAGTCTCATAAACTCCATAGGCATCTGCTTTTTGTATGGTGACCCACAGCACCTTCAGTGCAGTGTCACAGAGAAATCCTTTAGATTTCTCATAAGGTTTAAATACCTTCTCTTGGGTGAACTACTGTTCCCAAGAGTAGTAAAGTGAAATTGACTTTACTTACCTTTTCGTCTCTGTAGATTCAGCACAGCCCATCTTATGTGGAGCGCTGGGGGTTTACTTAGTAGCCCCCTTTTCTACTTACTCATGCAAAATTTTCTAGGTTAACCTCACTACTTTTAATGGCTGGTGGCAGTGGTTTATTTTTCCTACCATTGCACTTTTTCTCAGCTGTAGTATAGCACCCATGGGTGAGATTGTGTCAAAATAGCCACTGTCTTCTTGTTTTGCCATTTCTTGTTAGTGAGAACTTTCTTTGGTTTCACTCTGCGTGCCAAACCAGTTTTGACCCGTTTGTTCACAGGCTTCACTGCTGAAACCTTCCTCTGGCTCCAATGTGTCTGGCCGATCAGGAAGCGAGGCAGGTGCCCAAAACTCCCTGTCCTTAGTCTCCTTGGTTACTCAAATTCATCCAGTGCTGATTGGCTGACACCCACCCTCCTGTGTGAGTGACAGCTAGGCTGTGCATGAATGGGAAAAACCTGCATAAACGGCGAGGATTCTTTGAACTGAAGACAGAGTTCACCACTGGACGAAACATCCGATGAAATACTCGTGAAGAGAAGTTTGCTGCATCTGCCAGGACCGTTGAACTGTGCGGTGAAGCCCTGCTGATGTGCTGACACTGCTTTTCTGAATCTACTAGAGATGCTCCGGAGAGGGCTACTTCATCATTTGGGTTGGTGGGACCAACTAACCCCAAGATGTACTTTGCCGCAAGACCTTCACCAACTGGCTGTACTTTTTTGCTGCTGCTGGAGCGCCAGGGGTCGAGAAATCCATAGTCAAGTGCATCGTCTTTAAACTGGACCAAAGCTCCAGGAAGATCCTGAGGACCCTCCCAAAGCAGAATGGCCCACGCTCGAGTCACCACACCAGAGTGCTGGACTCAGGGAATGAAGGAAGCCCATCAAGTGTCCAAGATACGCAGTGGTGCTATTTGCCGGTAGCTGAAACGGCAAAGTGCTGCTGAACTGAAAAGAGCCCTAGCTGCCGCCGACCTTCCAACGACAGTGCAGGAGTCCTCCAGATGTCTTCCCTCTTGTCCCCACGACTGAGGCACATGAACCCAGGATTTGCAACTCTGCAACCAGGACAGAAGCCAGCTGGATCCTCTTCTTCTAACCTAAGCTACTGTTCTGACTAAGGAGTACATACCTCTTTGTCTGTAACTTGCATTATCTCACTTGGGACTTTCAGTAGCTTCTTTTTCTAGAGTTGATCTCAGCTCTAACTTTCACAAGCCTAACAGCTTGTGGCAAACAGTGATTTTCTACAAACACTTTGTGGAAGACTTTATGCTATCTACGAAGTGCCTCAGCTCCATAGACATTGTTCACATTTCTTTGGCTGTCCTGGCTCCCTGTAGACTCTTCTGACCCATTGACTTTGATTCTAACTGTCCCTCATAGGTGCTAAATTGGTTTAACTAAGTATTGCTGGGAAAGGTTTTATCTAGACTTCATTGTGGGATTGTAAAGTGCTCACATGCTAAGAGGACCTGTTAACCTTTTTCCTCCCGTAACCTTACCCTTTCCACAACCTCAGAATTCTAACAAGTACAAAAGTGATATATAAATGCCAATACTGTCCTAGCAATTGAAGTCACCTTACGGTGTAGGAAGTGTGTATGAAGCATCTCTAAAGAGTATCTGCTTGCTTAACTTGATTCTGAGAACGTATTATGAAGTGTATCTTTATTGTTGCACGTTGCCCTTTTTAAAGAATGCTTATTTAAAACTGACAGTTAAATAAATACATCATTATTTTACTAGAATACCCTGAGTATAAGTGTTATTTGGAAACGTGTAATTGTGGATCTCAGGGTTACATCTCTACAGCTCACATTTATCCTTCTTGAGATAGGTCTGGCTGCTCAGTCACTCTACCAACTTGTGTAGTGCAGACCTATCAAATAGGTGGGTTACCTATTACCAAGAGGACAAGGCTGGTGTAGTCTCCCACAGGGTTACCACGTACAGTCTTGCCCAACATCCGCTCATCTACCTCCAACCTTCTGTGAGTGAGCCAGTTCTACACGCAGAGATTTGGCGGGAGGTGTTTATTCTCAGCAGGTGCCTCCCTCTGGAATAGCCTCCCTGCCGCCCTCCGTCTTGAGCCTGATCGTCTTCAATTCCGGAAACACCTCAAGACCTTCCTCTTCTCCTCTCCCTTCTCTCTCCCTCTTCCCTGCTAACCTAGCCATCTGCTATTTTTCACTCTCCCTCCTCTTCCCTACAGCTTTGCTGACTGGCAGCCTGGTGTACCCCACAGTCTCACAGGTCCATGGCACTCCCGCCAGTCCCCTCTCTCAGTTTCCTCAGGGCCCTACACACCACCCACCCTTACTGCACTTGGGAAATTACTCTAGAGAGTGGCTCTCTCTGCACCTATCCCAGTCTCCACCAGCTGGGTGCACTTGTATCTCCCCCTCGATGACCATCTGTGCACTTGCACAATCCGAATGCACTGCGCCTGAAGATTGTCTGTCTGTTATCCCCTATCTTCTCCCCTTAATTGCACTTGGTAAAAACTTAGAATCGCCGTTCAGGCCTATTTGCTGTGTCTCAACTGTTAAATGTATTATTTGCACGTACTCTGCTTGTGCAGACTTTTATTGTCTCAGTATTTCAAGGGCTCTGAGTGACCGTTTTTCCCCCTATGTTCCCACTCTCCTTGAGCACTTTGAAACACTTGCCTCTGTATAGGCGCTTTATAAATAAACATTACTATTACCATTACCAGAGAGAGGCAGTCCTACTAGGCCTTGTGAGCATTCAGGACATGCAAGTGCAGAGAGAGAGAGGGATGGGGGGTAGGTGCTAGGAGTAACATGGATGGAAGTGCTAGAGAGTAAGTTGCAGCTGGCAGCTATGATATCCAGACCGAGTCAACAAATATTTAGAAGTCCACAAACGGTCAAATATTTGTTCTTCTGTGGGCCTTTTATACCAATTTGTCTACCTGTGTGGATACAGGGTTTATATGTGAGCCATTGTTGTATATGTAGGAAGAAATTCTTTCTTGTCCATGGCAAAATCTCTTTCTCCAGCTAAAAAGTAAGTAGTCTTTCATTTAGGATATCACAAAGAAGCATGTAAATTATGAGGCCTCAGTGGTTATCCCTTTTCATTTGGTAGGTGTATAATGCCTTTGGCACATCCTGGAGAAAGGTGCTCACTGTGTATGAGCTGGTTGAATGGTTTTATTCTGGCTTCTTGTACTTTTTCTCTGGTCAACATTAATATCTCATTTAGTATGGTGTCTACGCCATTGAATTCGTGAGATTTTACCTTTTATAGATGTTTTTTATAACCATTTCATAATATTTATGTGACCAGTGTGGTCTCTTGATTATTAAAAACCCACTCTGATGTCTTCATATATTTTAGATTTTTAGGCACGCAGTAAGATAATGTCAAATCTGCTGATGTAATATAAACATTAAGAAGGTGTGTGGTGTGCCTCCTAGCGCCTAAAAGCTTGGCAGCAAGGGGCTTCATATGCATATGCCAGAAAGATTTGCACTGGAGAAATCACTGTGAGAGGATGCAGTTATCTTGAACATACTTGAATAGACATACATACATGGGAACATGTATTTGGACAGTTGGGGTACATGGTGAATACACATATCTGTATGCTGCAAGTCCTCTGACAGCTAGGAATTGTGCAGGCCCAGAATCCTGGGTTGGTAACATAAACTCTGTGTGACTGGGAAAACTGGTTGAGCAAGGTTGAAGGTTAAGGAAAGGCAGGAGGCAGGTGCGATAATATCAGATGGTCAGCTATGGTGAGGCTCAGGCTTTTACAACATGGTACTATTGTGGAGAGGAGATGCAACCTTTTTAAGTTCATGGGAGCCTGTTATTCTTTGTCCAGGGAAGTCTGGTTATCTGGTAGAGTTGTTTTGGGTCCGAGTAATAAACCCAGTGCAAGGGATGCTTAAGGGCAGAATGAACAAGTGGTTTATGGGTTTTGATCAGTTTCTTGGAATGTGAGGCCATGCATGATGAATCAGTAGTCATATAGATTGTGTGAAATAAGGATGCTAGCAAGTTTGGGTGGATAAGATATGTATTGCCAGTTCAAGGGAACTTGTCTCTCCCCCTCATATTGTTGAAGTGTCCTTGCAAAAAGGACAGAGGTCCCTGACCAGTTGGAACTTGTAATGTATTATGTTTGTTTTGTGAATGTGTAACTATGGGGCAACATCATGACCTACCACTGAAATATCGCAAAAAGGGTGTGCTTTAATTATGACCTGATGTAAAGCTATGTTGATAGGGGATGATAGTTAAATAAATGTGTCCAATGAGAGTGTGGGAATTAAAGTAGATGACATTTCTTTGTATAGGTTTGACTAATCATGTGTGGGGGAATGATTTGTAATAAAATATGTCTGAGTGTTTTAACTGTTGCAACATGTATAAAATGTGTAGGCTTATGTGGTTCAAGGAGACTCTGGTTAGTTTGACTCCATGAGGCCATCTAGCTCCTCCCAGCAATTTGAACAATAAACTTGCTTTATGGACAAATGTGCACTTGCTTCTTGAGGGGTGTGCCTCATTTGGGGTGGGGTGATCAGAGGGCTATCCACACAGACAAAATAAAAAATGTGTTCACTATTAAGTTAATGAGTGACAAAATAAAATGTGCTGCATGTCCTGATCCCCTGCTCATGTTTAATATTTCTATACATTGATTTTCCACATACATTTTTTTGTAACTAATGCATAGTTTTCCAAATAGTCATTACATTATTTGCTCTTCCAATTTTCTTTTTTGTATCTCTTCTTTTGTCAACCTAGAAAATTACACAGAAATCAAGACTATGAAAAACCACACAACCGTGACAGAGTTCCTGATTATTGGCTTTCAGATCCTCCCTGAACTACGGGTTATGTGTTTCTATTCATCTATCTTATTGCATTACTTGGGAACATCCTCCTGGTTTTCCTAGTGTGTATGGATCACCGACTGCACAAGCCTATGTTCTTCCTACTGCTCAACCTATCAGCTATTGACATTTGTTACATGTCTGTCACAGTGCCAAAACTGCTATCGACACTTGTAACGCAGAATAAATCCATATCCTTTGTGGGGTGTGTATTGAAAATGTATTGTTTCATGGGCTGTCTCAGTACAGAGTTCTGCCTCCTCACCGCCATGTCGTATGATCGCTTCATTGCAATTTGCAATCCCTTGCGTTACAGCGTCATTGTGAATAACTGTGTTTGTATCCGGCTTGTTTTTGCTTCCTGGCTCATTGGCTTTTTGGACACAATGCCCCATGCTGTATTTGCATTCCTCTCCTCGTTCTGTGACTCCAATGAGATTAACCACTTCTTCTGTGATCTCACTGCCTTGATGAAACTCTCCTTCTCAAGAACCAACGTCATTGAGATGGTGACATATGAGGAAGGGGTCTTTTTGGGCATCGGCCCTTTCCTCTTAACCTTTTCCTCTTACGTGTGCATTATATCAACAATATTGCGCATCAATTCTGCTGAGGGGCGACGCAAAGCCTTCTCAACCTGCTCCTCACACCTCACAGTTGTTATGCTATTTTATGGGACCACTCTATTTATGTATATGCGACCTGCGTCTCTGTACTACATGCAGGAAAACAAACTGCTTGCAGTGGTGTATGTCACTGTCATCTCAGTGCTGAACCCACTCATTTATTGTGCCAGGAACAAAGATCTAAAGAGAGCATTTGAAAAATGTCTTATTGAAAAGAATGCCTTCTTCAATGAATGATCACACTTTTCCATTCAGGAACTTTTCCAGGCCAGCAAACTACTATATTAAATGCGCAGCTTTCAGGTATATCAAATGTCCAATGGATTAATGTATTTTTTGCACATTCAAGAATTCAAATGATCTAACATTGTTTTAGTGTATGTGCAAAATAACCAAGTTTGTGCAGATTTTCACAATTAAAATGTTTACCAACTCAGGCTTCTCTCAGATTCAATAGTCATTAACGTCAGATACACAGTCTTAGTAACATTTATTGAGAGTTTGGTGTTATCACACATCTTCATCATTACGACAACAATATGTAGTCTTTATTGAAAAACCTATACAATCCAGTTTCATTTCTATATCCACAGGCCCCCAACACCATTGAAAATAAGGCCATGGACAATTATGTTCTACTTTCTGCCAATTTTAAATAAAAAAGGTAACTTTAACAATATCACAGCGATTCTCCCTATATGCCACTCTCTTACCATTTTAGGGCGAGGTTCTCCAGTGGTGGCTCATGCCCATGTCTTCTGATCAAGGCTTCATCTATCCATCTAAGGAGGAGGTGGATCTTTTGCCTGGAGTAGAAGTCTGAGGGTGTCCTGCATGGGCTCATCAATTGTAGTCTTAGAATGGCATGTGATGATCCTCCAAATGAGTGTGCAAAAGAAAGAAGTACATTTACAAAACCAGACTCCTCCTTCTCTCTTAGACCATCTGTTTATCCTTGTCCTAACGCATAATTGATTCATCAGTTCTCTGGTTTCATTTTGCATGTTTATGTGAATTGGATATCATTTAGGCACCATACATTAACCAAAGAATTTATCAGCTGGACCAAAAGCTCCCGGCAGTGGGAAAATTGTCACAAGGGTATAATTGGACACACCACTTGTTTTGATGGCTTCACCTATGATTATTGTCTTTTCTGAGTGGAAGGATGTTGCAGACAGCGGTGGTAATAAGATCACATCTACCCCAGCAACGTACCATCCCTACTAGCTGGACATACTATGAGTACTTGAGCTGGACTTTACTGGAGTTCAAACAACTTGTTCCTGGACTTGATTCAACACTTGATGCAGATTACCCTCCTTCTCTGAAGATTATCAATATAGAAACAAAACAGGTTTCGTGAAATATGTATTACAGGACCCACAGTAGAGAGAATTTTGTTTTCTGTTCTTGGGGCCCCTGCTAGTATATGCTGAGGTACACCCAACACATTGTTTTGTAAGTTGCACCTTGCTGCAACTCTGGCTGCATTAGAGTCTGAGTCTCTGAGAGGGTGAAGATGTTCATACACTGGGGCAAACTGATGGAAACAATCAGAGCTGATAAAATATTGGTCCCAGATACAAATAATCCTTATGTATTTCAATGTGTTACCCTTCTACGCACCAATATGCCCCAAAAAGGAACAGGGGACAACACAAGGCTAGTATGTGAATGTTTTCCCCCGCAAATAGAGGAGAGTCTGGTCTGTAAATCTCAGCAGTTAAATCAAGGATTGACGAATGGTTGACGTAGAGCAAGGAATCGAAAATCCTACTGCTAAGTTTTGGGGTATCCCTAGAGACAAAGCTTACAGAGCACCAGTGCTAGGGACCGCAGTTGAAAAAAACCTCTATATATATTGAAATCCTGCCTTGTTCTCCCCTACGGTGATGTAGACCAGAGGTCCTTGGGGGCGATCCAAGAAAAATACAAAAGTAATCCTAAGGAAGTGTACATTGTGCGAGAAAAAAAAACAGCTTTATTGAACAGTAAAATGGAAGAACAAACAGCTCTATGAGTCTGAGCTGTAATATATTCTCAACTTCACCCAGAAAGACTACAATATTTTCAATACCACATATTAGCATTATTTGTCAATTGTTAAAATTTTGGGGATGTGCTAATACATAATAGGTAGGTCATCACAGGACCCCTATACAATCTTATACATTACATGTTCTGATTGGATAAACATTTCCTGAAACATCACCCTCAACACTCCTTCATGACGTCATGACCTTCAAGCGTCCCTCCCATCAATAACATCATTATCTACTGTTCTGCAGAAACTCTGATGTGCCATTGGTTGGCATCCACAATATACAACTTGATAAATATATCGATATGGATTGAATCTCTCCATTAGAGAAAGCGCAATCCACAGAATCACACCAAATCTGTCCAATGGAATTGTGAGGAAACAACTACAAGATCAGGCTTTTCACCCAACTAATAATGGCTTCTGTCTGGTCTGCCCTGAACATACTAAACTATGGTCATACTGTTGTTCATTAATATACCCAACCCTTAAACTTATTACACTTCTAAGTTTGTTTGTTTGTTTGTTTGTTTGTTTGTTTGTTTGATTGTTTGTTTGTTTGTTTGTTTGTTTGATTGTTTGTTTATTTGATAATGCGCGCA
Organism: Ambystoma mexicanum; assembly: GCF_040938575.1. NCBI lineage: Eukaryota > Metazoa > Chordata > Amphibia > Caudata > Ambystomatidae > Ambystoma > Ambystoma mexicanum. The sequence goes on along the minus strand of NC_090925.1, from coordinate 58,281,813 downwards.
AAACACATGGGTAGCCAGGCGCAACAATTTACATGAAAACTTCAGCTTGTTACAATTGGCATAAGTATGTACAGCACAGTGACAAGAAGAGCACATATATGAACGATTATATACAAACAGGTGTCTGTGAAACACCGGCGTCACAGAGGAATATATACAGGAATATATACAACAAATGCCCAAGAGTAGGGCATGTCACGGGTGTCTAGGCAGAGTGGTAGGTCATGGCTGGAGTAGGCTAGATGTGAGTCAGATTATGTGTCGTTGGCACGTAGCCAAGTTACTCATAAACCAAGCTCTACCTGCCTTATTATAATATTCTAACTGTTTTTGCCATTGTGTATTAAAACCTAACAACAACTCTGATCCACCTGTACTAATGAAATAAAAACAAATAAAATGACCTGTGTGTACATACACTAAAAGCGTGTATAAGTGTGCCCCCGAAAAATGTGAAAAAACAACGGAAAATATAAAAATATTATTGTTGCTGCAAGTGCACTTTTCATGATGGCAGTCATGCTTACCTATCCCTAGATACCTACTAGTTAAGAACACATATGCATTCTGAGTTTTTTGAACATGCACTTCCCTCTGCAGATCCCTTCTCCTTGATGTGTGGTGCACTAGGTGTAATATAAGTGTGATATACGTGCATTGTGCGTAGCACATCACCATGTATATTACCTTTAGCGTTACTTCTTTAGCTTGTGCTTGCACTCCCCCTTGTGAGCATTGGATCTGCATATTCACATTCGCCCCTTCAATCAATTTATTGATCAACCCTTCTTTGCCCTTCCCAACCAACTTTTCTTGTGCTGTCCAAATTCTAGACACCCCTGCAAGCTTCCACCTGCAGCAAAATATTCTTTCCTGAGTGCATCCCAGAAAGTAACTTCCTCCATCACCATAACAGTCGATCCAGCGGGGGATATCATGTTCTAAATCAGAAGGTGGCATGGAAAGTTTCCTCTGAAGCCATAAAGCCCCTCCCCCTGAACCAAATCACTTTCAGGAATTGTTTGTATTTGTATGTGTCTGGATGGGGGTATGGCTTCACTAACTTTGGCTGTTCCCTTCATCATCAAATATTTCCCCCGTTTGCTCCCCCTCTGCACCACCTCAATCCCAAATGACATGCACAAAAGGCACTGAGAGCCAATATGAGAATCGGAGCCATGTGGGTACCCAAGTAAAAAGTTTCACAAATCACTCTGTGTCACTCTGCTTGTTTCATGAACCACAGTCTCGTGAAGGGTGTGCAAGGTATTGATTGCTTCTGACAGTGTGCTATTTGAAGCTTCATTTGCAAGCACAAAACTGCTCCTATCTTGGCGCAGATGCCACCTTCCATGGCAGTAAACAAATCCAGTACCTAACGGTTCTTGAGGGTGCCCAACCTTAATGGCCTTAATTCCTCATTTACTGTGTTAAGCCCTTTCTCTGTCCCATTTTCCAATTGTAGCAGCTTGTACCTCATCTGCAGCCATTTGGCATTAGCTGCACTTTGAACACCAGGTGCGAGCAAATAATTGCTTTTTTACTGGACAGCCTAAACTCCATCGGGATAGCGTCTAGTCAGTCCGCACTCTGTTGGGACCAGTAATTATTGTTCTCTTCCTCCTTCACAAGTTCGACTGTCTGACACGTGGATGTCTCTCTTCTTCAATATTTGCTGTGTCCATGGACCTCAAATTTGCAGTGTTCATAGGGCCGAATGATCATTCAATGGCACATGGTCAGAGTGGGGCACTAGGAGGGCTGGGGAGTCTAGGGTGACCAGGGAACACTGGGCACTTCAGTTTGGTGGTAATTGAGCATATGTTTGGACCCACGGGCCCAGAAAACATCCATTAGCAGGATTTGTCAGTATTACCTCATACCCTGAAGCTCGTTGGGTGATCATGGTCAATTTTGATTTGTCCAATATGGCGAACAATGCGTGCTCTACATTGTGTGTCAGTGGACATCCCACTGTAATTGTGTCAGATTTTTGTATGGCGAATGCCGCTGCTGCATGTTATTGTTTGCATGGAGAGTGTCCCTGCATTACTGAATATAGGGGACTGCTCTGGTAGGTCAAAGGTTTGTAGCCTTATCATTTCCTGAGAGAGGACAGCCGTCATCACTGGGCCATGAGAGTGTGCAAAGAAGAAAAACATATTTTTATCATTTCGTTTTTGCCAAAATGGGGGCAGTGCTAAGTGCCTCTTTTAATTCCCTATATTAATCAATCATAACCGGAGTCCAGATCAAGGGGACCGTTGCTTTCTGTGCTTCCTTCAAACACTGGAGAAGGGGTTTAGCATACAAGGAATAGTTAAATATCCATGACCTACAATAGATGCACAATCCCAGGAATGGCTGCATTTCCTTTTCTGTGTTTGGTTGTGGGGTCTGCTGTATTGTTGCTGTTCTTTCTGCAGTGACCTTCCTACACTCTGCTGATATTATCTGTCCTAAATACACTACTTCCTTTTGACAATATTGCAATTTGTCAATATCTACTTTGTATCCTTTCTCTTCCGCTAATGTGAGTAGTGTAACCAAATCCAAACATTGGTCCTCTGTTGGGCTGCACATTAAATGAAATGATCATAAACATATAGAATTACTGTGCTATGCAGCTGTAGGTAACCCAAGTCCATTTTAAGCACCCTGATTGATGGTATCAAAGGTGGCAGAGAGGTCGAGCATTAATAGTGCGCAGATGCCGCCTCTGTCATGTATCCTTGTCAGATCGTCCATAACACAGACCTGCACACTCTCGGTCCCCCGACCTGCGTGAAAACCAGACCTGTGAGGCGTGAAAAAAAGAGGATTCCTCAAGAAAAGAACTGAGCAGTGGACAAACCAACGATTCCAAAAGCTTCATAAGAAAGGGGAAAAGAGAGATAGGATGGAAATTAGCTGGCAGAAGAGGGCACAAGGTGGGTTATTTCAGTAAAAGAATAACAGTATTTGCTTAAGGGGTGTAGGAATCAGCCCAGTGAAAAGGGAGTCATTCACTGCACTTGTCAGCAGATGACAATATGCACTAGGATATCCTTAATAGTACAGAGGGTAATTGGATACTGAGGCAATGCCAACTTTAGTTTAAAGACAGCAGCTGATACGTCGTCAGCTGAGAAGGTGGGAAACGCTGACCACAAGCTAGTGGGCAGTGACGTTATGGCTGAGGAATAAGGAACCGTCAACATGAGTCCTGATATACAGATGTCGGACCTGATTTTGCTAATTTTCTCCACAAAGTAAAGAGACCGGGAGTCACACAAATCCTGCGACAGAGAAAAAGGGTAGAGCATAGGCCCCACTTTGAACAATTCTTTGGAGCATTTACTTTATGCCTCTTTCCACTATGAATAGTAGGTCCATTGAGCATTATTAATAGCCAAGTGGTAACAGTGGAGGCTTGCACAAAAACTGATTTGGCAGCCGGATTATAACTAAGGCACCTTTGGACAATTGACGTTCGGCCTGTCTGCACTTCACACTAAGCGCACGTAGTGCGTCCGACAGCCAAGGATGGGTTTGCCGAGCATTAGGATTAGAGTTTTTGAGAGGGGCCAACAAATCTGCCACCACCTCCAGGGTACCAGATAAAGAGCCTAAATCCGTGGAACTGGAATTCAGGTGACGAGAATTCGTTTGAAGTACAATGTTGTCATTGGGTACCGTGCGCCTTCCCCGCCAAACGGTAATGTGGGGTTGTGGCAACGTTTTGGAAGGCCTAATATCCCAAAGAAAAGGAATGGTGAAGTGGTCAGACCAGGTGACTGGAAATGCTGGATAGATGGAGACCTCAGGCAACAAGGAGAATATAAGGTCCAATGTGTTTCCTAGCCCGGATTGTGAGGTAAACCCCACTCTAGTCATTTCATGCACTCATTTCCCATGATTGCGGTAGTGAGGTAAAACCCTCTCTTGTCCTTTCATGCACTAATGGCCCATGATGAGGATAGTGAGGTAAAACCCACTTTTATCATTTCATGCACTCATTCCCCATGATGGGAATAGTGAGGTAAAACGTACTGTAGTCATTTCATGCACTCATTTCCCACGATTGTGATTGTGAGATAAAACCCAATCTTGTCCGTTCATGCGGGAATTGCCCATGATCTGGATAGTGAGGTAAAACCCACTCTTGTCCGTTCATGCACTCATTTACCATGACCGGAATAGTGAAGTAAAACTCACACTTGTCCTTTCATGCACTCATTTTGCATGATTGAGATAGTAAGGTAAAACCTACTGTAGTTATTTCATATACTCATTTACCATGATAAGGATAGTGAGGTAAAATCCACTCTTGTCCTTTCATACTCTCATTTCCCATGATTGTGATAGTGAGGTAAACCCACTCTAGTCATTTCATGCACATATTTCCCATGATCAGGATACTGATGTAAAACCCACTCTTGTCATTTCATGCACTCAATTCCCATGACTGGGATAGTTAGCTAAAACCCACTCATGTTATTTCATGGACTCATTGCCCATGATCGGGAAAGTGAGGTAAAACCCACTCTAGTCATTTCATGCACTCATTCAGTATGATTGAGATTGCAAGGTAAAACCACTTGTGTCCTTTCATGCACTAATTGACCATGATATGAATAGTGAGGCAAAACCCACTCTTGTAATGTCATGTACTCATTTACCATGATCGGGATAGCGACGTAAAACCCACTCTTGTCAGGTGATGCACTCATTTACCATAGTGAGTAAAACCCGCTCTTGTCTTTTCATACACTCAGTTCCCATGATTGGGATAGTAAGGTAAAACCTACTCTAGTCATTTCATGCACCCATTTTGCATGATTGGGAGTGTGAGGTAAAACCCACTCTAGTTATTTCATGCACTCATTTCCCATGATTGGGATAGTGATGTAAAACCCACTCTTCTTCTCTCATGCACTCATTTCCCATGATTGGGATATTTAGGTAAAACCCACTGCAGCCATTTCAGGCACTCATTTACCATTATTGGAATTTTGAGGTAAAACCCACTCTAGTCATTTGATGCACTCATTTTGGATGATTGGGTTTGTAAGGTAAATCTCACTCATGTTATTTCATGGACTCATTGCCCATGATCCAGAAAGTGAGGTAAAACCCACTATTGTCCTTTTATGCACTCATTTTGCATGATTGAGATAGTTAGGTAAAACCCACTCTAGCCATTTCATGCACTCATTTACCATGATTGGGAAAGTGAGGTAAAACTGACTCTAGGCATTTTATGCACTCATTTCACATGATGGGGATATTGAGGTAAAACCCACTCTTGTCCTTTCATGCACTGATTTTGTATGAATGGGTTTGCAAGGTAAAACCCACTATTGTCTTTTCATGCACTAATTTCCCATGATTGTGATAGTGTGGTAAACCTTACTGTAAACATTTCATGCACTCATTTCCCATGATTGGGATTGTGAGATAAAATCCGCTCTAGTCATTTCATGAACTCGTTTTGTATGATTGGGATTGTGAGGTAAAACCCATTCTTGTCCGTTCATGCATTAATTGCTCATGATCTGCATAGTGAGGTGAACCACACTCTTGTCATGTCATGCATTCATTTACCATGATCGGGATAGTGAGGTAAAACCCACTCACTCTTGTCCTTTCATGCACTCATTGCCCATGATTCGGATAGTGAGGTAAAACACACTCTAGTTATTTCATGCACTCTGTTATCATGATCAGGATAATGAGGTATAACCCACTGCTGTTATTTCATGTACTCATTGCCCATGATCGGGAAAGTGAGGTAAAACCCACTCTAGTTATTTCATGCACTAATTGCCCATGATCTGGATAGTGAGGTAAAACCCACTCTTGTCATGTCATGCACTCATTTACAATGATCGGGATAGTGAGTTAAAATGCACTTTTCTCCTTTCATACACTCTATTCCCATGATTGGGATAGTGAGGTAAGACCCACTCTAGTCATTTCATGCAATCATTTCACATGATTGGGATTGTGAGATAAAACCCACTCTACTCCATTCATGCACTCATTTCCCATGATTGGGATAGTGAGGTAAAACCCACTCTTGCCCATTCATGCACTAATTTCCCATGATTGGGATGGTGAGGTGAAACCCACTCTAGTCATTTAATTTACTTTTTTTTTTGCATCATCGGAATAGTGAGGTAAAACCCACTCCTGTCATGTCATGCACTCATTTTGCATGATTGGGTTTGCAAGGTAAAACCCACTCTAGTAATTTCATGCACTCATTTCCCATGATTGGGAAAGTGATGTAAAACCCACTTGTGTCCTTTCATGCACTCCATTCCCATGATTGGGATAGTTAGGTAAACCTCACTCATGTTATTTCATGGACTCATTGCCCATGATCCAGAAAGTGAGGTAAAACCCACTCTTGTCATGTCATGCACTCATTTACCATGATCGAGATACTGATTTAAAACCCACTCTCGTTATGTCATGCACTCATTTAACATGATCTGATAGTGAGGTAAAACCCTGTCTTGTCATGTCATGCACTCATTTACCATGATCTGATAGTGAGGTAAACCCCACTCTTGTCATGTCATGCACTCGTTCACCATGATCTGGATAGTGAGGTAAACCCCACTCTTGTCATGTCATGCACTTATTGTTAGGCCGAATTGCATGCAGTACCCTCTGGGACCACCACATACAATTAGGACTACAGGTGTAAGCAAAACCAACCTTTGGTATAAGTCTGAACTACACTGTTTTTGGTAGTGAGCTGAGCAGCCAGGCTTATCTCAAGAGGGAATGTGAGCAGTAAAATATGTTACACAGAGGTCTTACAATCACAGTGGTTCAAGTAGACACTTACACTCATTATTCTTGGTAAAAAACTTATTAATTTATTACACAGTCATTTAGAAAACATTCACTAGAAGGAGGCCACGTAATATCATACAAAAACACACTTCAGTACCAAACCAATACTTTTCTGAGTAAATTAGACTCCCCTGAAATAGGAGCAACATGGCATTTCAGTCACTTTAAATAGGAGAACAAAGGCACAAGTTAATAAAATAGATCACAAATACTTTCTTAGGCAGTGCAAATAGTTTGAGTTCACTAGAGGACTCGATTCACTTCAATAGGCCTAGGCTAAAGTCAATGGGCTAGTGTCTTAGATAAGAAAGAGCAGTTCTTGTAGTAAACGGTAAAGTCTTTGCCAAAGTTCTCAGAAGTAGTTAGTACGAAAAAGAAACTTTCATGAACTTTCACTGCGAGAGGTAAGTTATCTCTATCGGGTTGGCACAGTACCTTAATATGAAGAAAAGATCCAGCTGAAGACGTGGGTTCCGGGCAGTTGCTGCAGATCTCGCTGTTCCTGAGCCTCAGTAGTGGGGACAAGAGGGAGGACGTCGGGGGACTCCTGCACTGCACGGAGATTGGTCAAACAAGCTGGCAAATGGAATATCTTTGTTTCGAGTAGCGGTTCTTCAAGCACACAAGCTGGTGTCCTTCCCCCTGGTTTATTCCTAGCCAGCTCCGAGAATGGTATCCAGGTGGCTTACGAGTTGGTTGGTCCCAATGGAATTAGCACATTTATGAGAATTTTCCCTAAAACTTATTTACCATGATCTGGATACTGAGGACAAACCCACTCTTGTCCTATCATGCACTCACTTCCCATGCTTGGGATTGTGAGGTAAAACCCACTCTATCATTTCATGCACTCATTCAGTATGTTTGAGATTGTGAGGTAAAACCACTTGCATCCTTTCATGCACTAATTGCCTATGATCTGAATATTGAGGCAAAACCCACTTTTGTGTTGTCATGCACTCATTTACCATGATTGGGATAGTGAGGTAAAACCCACTCTTGCCAGGTCATGCACTCATTACCATTATCAGGATAGCGATTAAAACCTGCTCTTGTCTTTTCATATACTCAGTTCCCATGATTGGGATAGTAAGGTACTCAGCTAATTTCATGTACTCATTTTGCATGATTGGGATTGTGAGGTAAAACCCACTCTAGTTATTTCATACACTCATTTCCCATGATTGGGATCGTGATGTTAAACCCACTCTTCTCTTCTCATGCACTCATTTCGCATGATTGCGATATTGAGGTAAAACCCACTCTTGTCCTTTCATGCACTGATTTTGCATGAATGGGTTTGCGAGGTAAAACCTGCTATTGTCCTTTCATGCACTAATTTCCAATGATTGTGATATTGTGGTAAACCTTACTGTAGATGTTTCATCCATTCCCACGATTGGGATTGTGAGGTAAAATCCACTCTAGTCATTTCATGAAATTGTTTTGTATGTTTGGGATTGTGAGGTAAAACCCATTCTTGTCCTTTCATGCATTAATTGTCCATGTTCTGGATAGTGAGGTAAACCCCACTCTTGTCATGTCATGCATTTGTTTACCATGATCGGGATAGTGAGGTAAATCCAATCTTTTCCTTTCATGCACTCATTGCCCATGATTTGGATAGTGAGGTAAAACCCACTGTAGTTATTTCATGCACTCCGTTATCATGATCAGGATAGTGAGGTAAAACCCACTCCTGTTATTTCATGCACTCATTGCCCTTGATCAGAAAAGTGAGGTAAAACCCACTCTAGTTATTTCATGCACTAATTGCCCATGATCTGGATAGTGAGGTAAAACCCACTCTTGTCATGTCATGCACTCATTAACAATGATCGGGATGGTGAGGTAAAACCCACTCTTGTCCTTTCATACTCTCTATTCCCATGATTCGGATAGTGAGCTAAAACCCATTCTAGTCATTTCATGCACTCATTTCCCATGATTGGGATGGTGAGGTAAAACCCACTGTGGTCATTTCATGCACTCATTTCCCATGATTGGGATGGTGAGGTAAAAACCACTCATGTTATTTCATGCACTCATTTACCATGATCAGGATAGTGAGGTAAAACCCACTCTTGTCCTATCATAAACTCATTTATCATGATTGGGATAGTTAGGTAAACCCGACTCTTGTCCTTTCATGCACTCATTTCCCATGATTGGGATAGTGAGGAAAAACCCACTCTTGTCATGTCAGGCACTCATTTTGCATGATAGGGATAGTGAGGTAAAACCGACTCTTGTCATGTCATGCACTCATTTCGCATCGTCGGAATAGTGAGGTAAAACCCACTCTTGTCATGTTATGAACTCATTTCGCTTCGTCGGAATAGTGAGGAAAAACCAACTCTTGTCATTTGTATTTTATTTGTATTTTATTGTATCTTGCATAGCACCTTAATCCAAAGCGCTGCACAAAGTTAAAATCAAACGTTACAAAAAATAATGATCAATGGTATAGGTCAAACGACAATTCTGGTAGTCAACAATCAGGGACAGTGGAGAGGTGAGTTTCAAAGAAGCATGAAAGAGAGAGTTAACAGTGATAGAAGAGAAAGGGGAAGAGTATTCCATAGAAGAGGAGCGAGAAGCAGAAAGGACTGAAAATGGGACTGGGCACAAGGAGGAACATTCAGATTGAAAAAACAGGAAGAGCGGAGAGAACGAGAGGGAGTGTAGAAGGACAGAAGTGCAGCAAGATTGTCAGGAGAGGGCCTGTAAAGAGATTTAAAGACTAAGCAGAGAAAATGAAATTTAAGTTGGGAAAGGTAAGGTTGCCAGCCTAGTGAGGCAAGTGATGCTGAAATAGAGTCATGGTAGGAGAGAAGACAGAGCAAACGAACAGAGGAATGGTAAATTGATTTTAAAGGAGCAAGGCAAGGGCATGGGAGGCCGAAGAGTGTGTCAGAGCATTAGAAAAGATGAGAGAAAACAAGAGAAGAGATAGGAAGTTTAGTAGCATGGAAAGTGAGAGAAGAACGAACTTTACGAATATTGTAAAGATGTCATGTCATGCACTCATTGCCCCGGATCAGGATAAAAGACAATCCTCATTACGAGTTTGGAGGTAGCCATGTCGTTTTTAGCGGCATGGCTACCCCCAAACTCGGGTCCGAGTCCCGAAAAAAGGAAATTACCGGGCCATGCCGAACTTTGCGGGCCCGGTAATTCCCATTTGCGGGACCCGTACCCGGTACGTCCCCATTCCCATTTGAGTCCCCATAGGGTGAAATGACGGGACCGTTGTTAGCATCCTGTTCTGCTAGCGGGTGCCGCTCTTCATTTCTGGTCTGACCAGGCGTACAGGGAGACCCTGCGAGCAGAACTCGTAATGAGGCGGTGAGGCAACAACGTCGCCGGTAGCACTACCGGTGCCATGGTTGCCTTACCGCCAGTGTCGTAATGAGGCTGAATGCCTCATTACGAGGTTGGAGGTAGCCATGTCCTTAACAAGGGCATGGCTACCAGCAAACTCGGGTACGGCTCCGGGTCCCGCGAAACGGAATTACCGGGCCATGCCGACCTTGGCGGGCCTGGTAATTCCCCTTACGTGTGACCCGGAGCCGGTGCATCCCCATTCCCATTTGAGCCTCCATAGGGCTCAATGGGAATCGGGAGGATGGTAGCAGCGGTACCGTTCATAACAGTCTGACCAGGCATGCAGAGCGACACCCGCGAGCAGAACTCGTAATGTGGCGGCATGTTAACAATGGCACCGTTAGCACTACCACCGCTGTTGCCTTACCGCCACTATTGTAATGAGGCCCAATAAATCTATAATGTGTGATTTCTTTTCCTTTTAATTCTCTCATTTTTCTGAACGCCTGTGTTCAGTTCGACAGATGCAAGTGTACATATTCATTTCCTCATGACTTTTATTTTGATATGAGCTGTTCTTTTTTGTCATACATTGAGTTTACGCCAAGCTTTCCTGAGCAGCTGCCAGCTGGAGCTCATTATTGCATGAACTTTTATCACCATGCCATCTCCATGCTTTTATCTTTTATGTGCTGATTCTAGTCATTTGTGTTCATCCGTTTGTAGCACCTGGCCTGGGAAGCCAGCCAACCAGCTTCCAGGAATGTCGCTGCTGGTGCGTGCCCATGTTTCCTAGATTCTCATTCTACTTCCTGCTGTGATGGCCAGCTTTCCTCTGCATGCTGCACAGCGCATCTTGCTCCCCAGCTACAGCCCCTAATTAGCAAATATTCCCCAGCTCTCAACCTATGCCTTTACGATGCCTCCTCCCGGCACCTCTGAAAGAGAGAAAGGACTCACTTTTGAGGCCTTTTCTTGCTATTGCATGGCAGCCACCTCACAATAGTCATTTTCCCTTTGATGTCTCATATCCGCCTGTGCCCTTTCATCAAGGGGAACCCATTTTTGTTAATAAAACACCAATGCATGGTTTTAGCACTCTAGGAACCCTACCGGATGATTAAAGAGTTAGGCCCGCAGTCAAGAGCGGATATATCTAGAAATGGCCCCGAGCCCTCACAGGGGCCCTTGTGATTGGGAACTGTTACAAGCAGAGGGGACCTGACCTGCCAGTTTGGGCTGGGCTGCTGCCATTGGTGGCAGTGCCTGACTAATTTGCTTATGCTGGATCCCTTTTGCAATGGCGCAGGCAGGCTAACAACGGTGCTGTGGAAGGTTGCCCAGATCAGTGCCAGTGGTTCAGATTCATTCAAAACCTTCCACCCATCACTTTCTTTTGTTAATAGTGTGAGTCCCATGCTCACTACACCACAGAAAACCAAGCTGCACCTCACTGAGGCGGCCAAACAAGGCAGAAACATGTCTGGGGTTGCTTGTGTTTCCATGCAGAGGAGTTGCTTGTGTTTCCATGCAGAGGGGACTGTGCTAGCTGTTTGGGGTAGGCTGCTCCCATTGGTGCCCGTACTTGACTGATTTGCATAGGGCTCAACCACTTTCACAATGGCACAGATGGGCAAAAAATACAGTACTGTGGAAGCCTGCCCAGAGCAGTCCCTTCAAAGGTGCCCTCCCCCCACCAAAGCCCCAACAATCAGCCCTCATAATTCTTTTCCTATGTAGAACAACATGGCCGATTGCAATTTCATCATAAAAATCTCAAATGGACTTGACTGCTAGCAACATTCTTCCCTCCCCCACAAACCCCTCCATTTGCCTGTATGGACAGCCTACATTGGCTTAGCATGCTTTAGAGATGCTTGCAAACTCATGGCTGGTTTAACATCTCTTGACTATCAAGTTTGAATATTTGAAGAGGACCCACGTGGCTATCCCACAGTGTCCTTATACCACTGCATTGTTGGTAGCATTGCAGATAGAAAATTTGTTTTTCCTTATTTCCTGAACAATGTTCCCAGGGGCAATGGCCTTGATGGAGAGCGCTATTTCACGCTGTGCGGCCGCTCACCAGTGACACCATCAATATTGGTATTGGTTTTACTCAGTAGACTCAACTATTTTTTCCAGGCTAGATATATATTCATTAGTGCAGCGACAAAGGCCAACAATGGTGCAACTACTTCCTGTTTTGCCCACTGGAGCACTGGAATCTTCATGTGGAAAGTAACATCTTCACTGTTGAATTGCATCTTGAGGTCACTTGGAGGTGGTAGAAAGTCGATTTAAGGATGGCAGCGCATGTCATTGCACATCCCTCTTAGTAAAGTGATGGTGAGATGTGGCAGCTTTTGTGGCAATTGTCTGTCTGTATTTCTCACCTCTTCTGATGGCCATATTTTCTGGTTTGGAGAAGTGACTTCTAGACCCGGGCGGCTATTCAAGGCAATGGGCATGGACAAATTAAAATACCTGCCCTAACAAACCTACATATTGTCAATGATGGTAACTGGCAGAAATGCTATCTCCCTCAATGCATGTGTTGTACACATGTACGGTGGTTTGGGCTGTCTGAGCTGCGAGATTTGTCTACCAGCTGCAATGGCTTATGGTCGCTTCGTCGCCATTTGCAACCCCTTGGCTACAGTAGCAATATGAGCATCCGGGCCTGTGATTTGCTGGGAGTCGGTTCCTGGCTCCTTGGTTTCCTGTAAAAAACACAATATCCCACAGACCAGCTTTCTTCCTTTCTGTTATTAGTGAGTTCTCAGCAGGAGAAAGTACGAGGAAAGTACTGTTTACTGTTTTTGCTATCAACTTGGATGCATGTGAACTTCTCTGTGACTTGTTCTCTTTGGAAAGCTTATGGCTACGTGAAGATTCGGCGCCCGGAGGACGTCTTGAGCGGCAACACCATGTTTTTGCCTGACCTGGTCATTCAGGAAGAAGGTACTTCCGGATTGGAAGCTCCGCCTTGCTGTTGGGCGACGCCCTCTGTTGGGGCTATTTCTACCCATTCACCAGCACACCGCGCGCGCACCGAGAAAGTACGAGGAAAGTACTGTTTGCTGTTTTTGCTATCACCTTGGACACGTGTGAACTCCTTTGTGACTTGTTCTCTTTGGAAAGCTTACGGCGACATGAAGGTTCGGCGCCTGGAGGACGTCTCGAGCGGCAACACCGTTTTTTTGCATGACCTGGTCATTCAGGAAGAAGGTGACTCTGACTAATTACTATTGCGTGATAGTGACGGTGCGAGCATTAGAACTCATGACCGGGCTGCCCTAAACCTGCGTGTGCCCTTATTATTAGTGTGCCCATACTTTTGGTGTGCCCAATATCCCTTGTATGCTGGAGGAGGTGTTCAATAGTGTGGGCTGTATTTCTCTGGTTCTAGTTTTAATTGCACGCTGAATTAAAAATGATATTATTTGTTTCTCTGCATTAGGTACTTCCGGATTGGAAGCTCTGCCTTGCTGTTGGGTGACACCCTCTGTTGGGGCTATTTCTACCCATTCACCAGCGCCCGCACCGAGAAAGTACGAGGAAAGTACTGTTTGTTGTTCGCGGTGCGCGTGGGGCGTTTGGACTGTTCTTGACCTCGGAAGTTTTCGTTTTGTATTTTGGGCCAATGCTTCCTTGGGGCCCTGTTTGTGTTTAGGTACGAAGCTAGGGAACAAAATTGAACAGTGATACAGTTGTTCCTTGAAGCTAAAGGCGTGTTTTTACAACTGGCTTTTGAAATTCTGTTATTTGGGGAAGGTTAACTGTCAGGACAATCATTGACTGTGTTTTTTTTTAACTTATTCTTGCTTTTGTGGAAAACCTTGTGGCGGAGTGTGGTTTAAATACTCCCATTATGGGCAAAGCTAAATTAGCTGTTTTTCGTAAAGATCACAGGGCTGATTTCTTTACTGCAGTCAGTACTCGCAGGGCTAGCCTGGCACGTGCGGCGGCGCTTCCTCTTCCTGCTCCCTGTGTGGACGAAGAGGAACTGCTCCAATGCGCACAGGATTGTTCAGTTGAAATCAGGAATATAGATGGGAACATATGTTGCGCGACTATGAGAACAAAGTCACTCATAATGAATTACAAAAGGGGGACAAAGCTGTTGAATTGGATGCTCTTGAATTAGACAATCCGGCTATTTTTATCCCAGATGACACTCTTTCTGACCCCATTTATGACATCCTCTCGGGGGGTGTAAATGAATTTCCATCAGGGGATGACATGTCAATGATGCTAGGCATCTTCAACCGTGCTATTCTGGGGGAACTTGGAAAACAAAATGATCTGTTGGCTACAATGGTAAAATCTATTGATAACATTCCGAAAGCTCTATCTGTTTCATTTATGCCAATTGTTAAATGTATAGAGGTACTGCCCAATGGTTTATCTGATATACTAGTGCCCATAGCCAAGGAGGCTACGGAAGCTTGGGTTGTTGAATTGAAATCTGTACTCAATTTGGAAGGGTATGGAGCAGGGATGAGTCAGGTTGGTGTACCTAATCCGCCTAATGATAAAACAGCTAAGGAAAAAAAAGGCAGTCCAAAATTTTTCAGAAATTGTGGCCAATTCTGTGAAAAAGGGTCTACCTAAACCAAAGGAGACTAGGTCTAACATTCTACCAAAGGGTAAGGGTAACGGTGCAATTGAAGGACCCTTGATGGACATCCCGCAATCCAGAGCCGCAAAAAAAACAAGCCAAGAAAAACAACAACAAAGCAAAAAAAGCTGACCTAAAAAACAAATCTTCTAGAAAATTCATGAGAGATCTTCACATGAAACACATGATTGATGAGGATGCTTCGGATGCAGTTGTTTATGTGGCGTCTCAAAAAGTCGCCATAGAGACAAAGGCAGCCGAAAACGAGAAAGCATCTGTTGATCATACTACCCAGAGTGAATATGAAGAATGGAATGTATGAAGCTATGACAAAAAGGGTTTCTGTTGTGGATAATACAAACAGACTTGAAAATGGTTTGAGTGACATTTTCAAGATCTTTAAGGGCTCAATGAGCAATTCTGTAAAGGATCCCGATCCCCTAGGTATGAATGAGCCTATTACATCAGCCAGTAAGAACATCTGTATAGATCAGGTTAAAATTAATCATTCACTTAATGATTCTGGGGGTTTAGTTAAGCCTCGGACAAGACCGATTGTGCAATCGGTAAACACAGCCTTATACCATAAAGACCCTACAATTGGTAATAGCTTGCCTTTTATAAATCATACAGTAGTTAAAGATTTCTGTAGAAAAACAGATGCAATGGTTTTGTCGCAGGGAGTTAAAGATGGAGTTCATAATCCTAACCCCAGTTCAACCGAGATTCAGACGAATGTGGAGGATGTTCTTAGAAATGTGCAGGATTTTATAAATGAAAATAAAAAGCTGAAAGAAAAGGGTAGAGTGATTGATCAAACGAACAAGAGTTGGTGTACAAACGCTGTCGGAACTGTAGCATTTACTGAGAAGCCCAATGATGTGGTAATTGACGATGTAATCATACAAAATGATTCTATTGTTGTAAGCAAAGACTTGAAGGCTAAAGAACAGGGTCAAATGGGTGAATTGCTGAGAAATGTGCATGATATTTTGAAAGAAAACAAAAGGATGAGGAATAAAGATTCTATGGGTAATTGTCGAAAAAAAGATGATGGACTAGCTGATGAAGAAAGGTATGAACGCGACTATCGCTCCTACGTAAGGGGGGAGGAGAGGTTGTGTAATGAAAAAGCATTGTATGACACAAAATATGTACAGGAGCTCAGACTTCCAGCGTTTGAAAATCTACCGGGTCTGATTTTATGCTCCTTATTTAAGGATGAGAGAAATCAACCGTTAAACAGACCCTATATTCTATCCCTATTTGCGGTGATATCTGAATTGAAACTTATTATGTCTGCAGACATCCACCTTGTGGATTTTATACACAAAGAAAGATTGGATTTTGTAAGATTGGTTATCCCATCTCCCTTGGTTCGATCAATGTTATTGAAGGAGGCGGAAGCCCTCCAACGTATGGGTTTCGACCTCTTTCCTTTCAAAGATCAAACGTTTCCTGTGCAAGCCCCTGACAGAGGTGGGTTGATAGTTCAGGGCAGTCATGAAAAGGCTGACTATCCTACTAATTACAGAGTGGAAGAGGTGACAGAGAAACAGGATTGGAGATGGTTGGCCCTATCCTTACGTGACGCAATCAGTAATTTAAGAGTATTGGGTAAACCGGCATAGCAAGAAGTCACAAGTTGAAATTGATTTCCTAGAACTCTCGCGGCAATTTCAATCTTTTTAATAATGAGTCACTTATGAAAGACTTACACTCTTTTGATTTAATTATGCTGCAGGAAACTTGGTTGACCTCACATGTGGGCTGGGAAGGTTTTGTAGTGGAGGATCTATGTGCTACAAAAGGACCGAGGGGCAGACAAAAGGGTGGCATGCTTACGGCCTCAAAAGAGTCCTCAGGTTTGTTAAACAAAAGTACTTGGAAACAAGGTCAATCGTTTCTCTTAACCGCTTATTTGGTTGGAGAAGGTGAGAATGCCTTCCCTCTATTGGTGATCAATGTTTATTGGAACGCAAATGAATTATCTGGCCAATAGTTGGAAATTGATTTAATTGACTTAGGCAAACAAATAGATCTGTGGTCCATGGATAACAAATGTGGTCAAATAATCAAAGCGGGCGATTTAAATGCAGATTGCAGCGTAGATAGCTTGTTGGGAGAAGTTCTGTATCTTAAGATGGCGACCTGTAGAAATGGCAGCCAGAAACTTAGAGGATTTCTATGGTTAAGCTTTTCTGAATTGTGGGGGCTTAAGTTGATCGTAAATGATCACCACACATGGAATGCTAGGGGTTGTTTGTCTACTATTGATTATATTTTCTTAACTGCAAAATTAAGCTTAGCTCTGTCTAATTTCAAAGTAAAGACTGTCTTGACAAGTGATCATTGTATGTTGATGGTTGATTTTGAATCTATTATCTGTGTGAGGGCCCAAAGGAGCTATAACACAGATCTTTTGCTCAACACCGCAAAGAATAGAAGAAAATGGTCCTTTAATTCTACTAATAAATTTACCTCTACATTGATCGCCCAATACGAAAATACTAAGCTGGAACAACGATTGCTTATGTTCTCTGTAAAAGAGTTTGATAGCACCATACGATCGAAAATCAAGGGTTTCTTTGAACATAGGCCTTGTAGACTATCCCAAATGACTCATCATAAACACTCAATGGACCTTGAGGTCTACGAGAGAAAAAGAGAACTCAATAGGGAGCTCCGCAAATTGCAGAAACTGAGCATGTTAGATCCTGGTATTGGGGGCGTAATTAAACAATTAAAGCAATCATATAAAAACTGGTTGATTAGCCACCGATGCATCACTGCTCAACGTGACGGGGAACAGATGTTGAGGGCGATGAGGGGGTTACATCCTCTAATTTCTGGCAACTGATTAACAATGTGGACTCGACCCAAGACCTAACAATGGTAAACCCCATTCCCGAAGCTATATGGGCAGGTCATTTTGCTAAGGTATATAAGACAAATGATCAATGTTACTCA
This sequence comes from Ambystoma mexicanum, assembly GCF_040938575.1. Classification (NCBI taxonomy): domain Eukaryota; kingdom Metazoa; phylum Chordata; class Amphibia; order Caudata; family Ambystomatidae; genus Ambystoma; species Ambystoma mexicanum. The sequence continues at coordinate 58,264,043 of NC_090925.1, read as the reverse complement.
CCTCGGGGTGTGACCTCCACCTTTTGGACCCTGTCATGCGAGGTAGAAGTAATAAAAAGCCTGATAATCAAATCTAAAAACACAGGGGCCCCTGGTTTAAATAATCTCACTAATAAGGTATTAAAATCTAATCCTCTTTTATGGGCAAGAATGTTATGTATTCTTTTCAGAGACGTGTGTTTATTTAAAACTATTCTGCAATCCTGGAGGCTCTCTGTAGTCATTCCGGTGTTTACAAAGGGTTCCAGACTGCAGCTTTGTAATTACCGCCCTATAGCTATTGCGGACACTGATTCCAAAATATTCGCATCCTTGGTATTGATAGATGTTCAGAGATGGATTGACGATAACCATATTCTTAGCATGAACCAATTGGGTTTTTAAAAAAAATGTGGCACGGACTGTGGTGGTCTAGTCCTGCGATGCTTACAAAGTAAAACTTGGGTCAAGGGGATGAGACCCACCTTTGTTGCATCAATGGACCTTAGTAAGGTATTTGATTTAGTCGATAGGCCAACATTGTGGTATAAATTAAAATCCTTAAAAATGCCAAACCATTTGCTGGACATCATCTTTGAGCTATACACTGATACCAGGTTAGTGGTACGAATGAACTCTGCCGGGGACCTTTCCTCCCAGATAATAACTAACAATGGTTTACGACAAGGCTGCATGCTGGCCCCTACAATCTTCAATCTTTATGTTAGTGGAGCACAAATTGCCTTTCATAATGGGGGTTTGGTGTCACCCAAACCTAACGGGAGGGCCATTTCATGGTTGGCTTATGCAGATGATTTTTTGCTTATGGACAATACAAAAGTGGGTCTTCAGCGCCCAATTAAGATCTTCGAAGTGTTTATACGCAACCTATATCTAAAAATCAATCCTTCCAAAATGATCATAATTCGAATGGGATGTGCCAATAAGAAGCAGGAGTCTTTTTCATGGTTTTGTGAGGGAAAATACATCAAGCCCCAGAAAGCTTTTAAATACTTGGGATACTGCTTTACCGGTACAGAATCTGCTATCCTGTTTAAAAACCAACTCAGGGCTAAAGCCGAAGTGGCATTAAGGCTGATGCGAATGCTGGAAAGGAAGTTTGGAGGTTTTACGATGAAACCCATTAGGGAGTTTTATTTAAGGAAAGTGGTCCCAAGGATCACCTATGGTCTAGAAATTTTTCTAACAGATATTGCTGATTTTCTGAAAACCTTACAAGGAATCATATGGGGGGGGCTACTATTCTTTTTGTCTAACTGTATCCCGATGGAAGTACTGAGGTACGAATTGGGTTTGCAGTCTCTTCATTCGGTGGTTGCAACTAAGAGGCTTATGTTATGGAGAAAATGTAAGTTATCTGGGATTAGTATTTTCAATGCGGAAGCAGGTTCGGATCTTACATGTTCCTTCATGATTTCTTTAAATAATGAAATTGAAAAGATGGTGGCAGAAATAGAGATTGCTAAGTGTACTGTAATGAATAAGCCTAACAAATGTAAACGGATTATAAGCGGAATGGATTGGTCTTTGACGAAGAGCAAAGTCCTAGCGTCATAATGGTATAATCAGGCCCACTCTTTCTGGAAATTTCTGCCGGTTATGGAGATGTACTTGATAAAATATCCATCAAGGATTTTTAGAAACTCTTACATGAGATTTAGATTGAATGTCATGCATACTTATTGTATACTAAACACAAGAAATCCTTTGGAGGAAAATAAATGGTGTAGATTCTGCAATGAGTTTGAAATGGATGAGACCTTAGAACATATTAGGTTAAGATGTCCTTTACTGTTCAAACAACAAACAGAGTATTTTGCAGATCTATTTGATAATAGCTTATGTATGGATCCTAAATATATTTGGTATAGAATGAGAAATGGGTATTCACATATCTTGATTATTCGTGTAATTTCCTTTTTAAAAACAATATGTGAATTAAGCTAGATATGCCTTGGTTTTGGTATTCTGTTTATTTCTTGTTTTTCATTTTCTTATGTATTTTAAAGTAATTTTTACATCTTGAATGTGAAATTTTCGGTTGTTTTTATAGTCGGTTTTTTCGTGAATATTTTGTAAAGGTTTGTGATAAACCATGAACAAATAAACAAATAAAAATTAGTGAGTTCTCAAATGCCCTTTGAGATAGTCATGTCATACCCTTTTATCATAAATGAGGGCAAGTAACCATGGGTTATCACAAAATATACTCATATTTTAATATTTATCAAAATTACAAAAATCAACAATACATATATTTAAAAACACAATGACATGGTCATAATTCGTTTTCGCATGAACATACACACATACATATAACACATATGTGACTCATATGGCAAAGAAGCACCTCTAATTAAGCCCCTTTTGTATCTTAGCTGTGAGCTACTTAATGGCTCTACTGGAATCCTACCTAATGAAATCCACTTGAATGAGAGGGCAAAAAACAATGTGCCTACTCTTCAAACAATGTGTTTCTAGAACCAATACTAGTTTCTGGAGAATGTACACTAGTTAATTTAAATTGCATTCCTTATTGGCGCTGTCCTCAGGGCACTTATTCTGATTTTCATGGGTTCACATTCATCGTGAGGCATCACAAGATGCTGCCATTTTTCCAACATTTCTACAAAAACAAATCTTAATGCCATGGTTGCTATGATTTTTGACATGTCACAAAAAACTCTTTAGGCATTTTTCACGTCTTCACCTTTGAATAATTTTAAACAGAAGGAATCATTTATTTTTATCGTCATTGATACTCGTAGGGGACCATTTCCCTCAGTTTACTCAATTGCCAAATGTTCATTATATAAGGAACACACTTAAATTTCTTCTATGTGCCCCTTCTGAGGGTTGTGAGTGTTCTAATTCCACCCCTACTTTGGCAGATACTATCATGGATCCTTACCCTTTTCCGTCCCACCATGTCCTGATGTTTACCTTCTTTACGTGTATCAATTCAGAGTGGCTTGATGTATTCTGTCACCTCGTTTGCAGATACTGGGGAAACAGGACCGCTAATTATCTTATGTTAAAAATACAGTTACTACCCCAACTTGAAAACCACAGTTGGGTCACCAAAAAGTGCTCACCTAATGTGGTCGCTATTCCGGGGACTGTTTTTATGTGACGTGGGGTGCGGTACGCGTATCCACGTCTTGTCTCCAAAACATCTATGTAGCGTTCATCTTCTAGGAACCTAATCCTCCCGAGTCCTGAAAACACATCCGTGGGATGGTGTAAGAACGTTGTAATCTAGATACACAACAGCCAAAGAGTACTGTTTGTTTGTATCTTACCTTGTAACGGCTGACGACTTAGCCCGCAGTTGGCTTCCGATGGCAGTGTGTTACCTGACTGGAAAGATCACGTGATACGCTGACTGTCTGTCATGCGGTTTCAAATAGCGTGTCCGCGATGACGTGAGAACGGGCTACGCCTATACTACGGGTGCCTGTCTTATGACGAAGCATCTGCGTCTGCCATTTTGAAAAGGGGAATGTCTGTGCATTCCCAAACATTTCGCTTGTCCATTGAACTTTGTATAACGAAACAAAGAAACAAACTTGTATTTCAAAAATGTCAATTTTGTGTAAAAATGCCGGAACGAAACTGTAACCTTTAATACTGCCAGGACACCGGCACACCTGTAATGAGACCCTTAGACTCAAAACAAAAGGTAATGTGTGAAAAGGTTACCTGTTTGTGTTTCAATGTTGGACAAATACAGGCATTATATACGGTGTTCTGAAAATATTACATTGTACCAAAAAGAAATACTTTTTGTTGTGTTACATATGAACATCTGGAAATAATGCAGTTAGTTTAAAACGGCTTTGTAAGCTATGTTTTAAAGGCCTGGAGAAGGGTGTAGCTCTAGGCAGCAAACTGGTGGTTTGTGTGTGCTTTTAGAATAAAACAAATGACCCTATGCATGTCTTAACACAGAAAAGTAACGTTACAAAACAAACAATGATCTCTTAAATGGGCCATCACTTGTAAATCGCTTCCACTTGCTTTAAGAAAGAAAGTAATGAGCTGTAATTTTGGGTCCTGCAGCTATTGCGGTGTTGCTGGGTAGGGAGTATGTTTGTTTTAAGAGCATCAGGGGCTTTGGAGGTGACACCATAGCCACACTCAGACATACAGAAAAGCGTGAATTGTCCAAGGAAGCAGCACAACCCGCTTTAAAATAATATGACTTGTATATAGCAGGTCCGGCTCCAGAATGTATCATCTAGGTGGGCCAGAGGTGTTATTGGTGGGGCCCAATTTCCATTTGGTTTGAGAGTAGCCTAACCCACCCAGGAGAAACATTATATAGCCTTCCAAACCTCTGGCACAAACAATACACGGGTTAGATTCTGTTTCCATACAGACACTATGGACAGTTACCCAAATTGCATGAGCTAATAAAGATCAGTACTTTATAAACAGTCCCAGCCATGACATCCTCTGGCCGGGCAGTCTTCCACACTTGGGGCCTCATTACGACCCTGTCGCTAAGGGATTACCGGTACGGGTACCCTTACCGGTACCGGTAATCCCTTAGCACCTGATTACGAGGTCCCTTTGCGGGTTGGAGACTTTAACGCCTGCTTTTTGCAGGCGTTAAAAACCAACCTGCAAAGGGACCTTGGTGCTAAGTACGGTGCCACAATTTGCGGCACCGTACTTAACGCCTTCACCATTCCCATTGAGCCCTATGGGGCAAAAATGGGAATGGGGAAGGGCCATGGCGGCATGGGGATTTACCGCCCCGCCAACCTCGGAATGGGGTGGTAATTCCCCATTCCACCATGGCGGAGTCGGTAAGTTACCAGCATGGACCATGGTGCTATTAGCACCATGGTCCAACGCCAGGGTCGTAATGAGGCCCTTGGTCAGAAACCCCCAGTAAGTATGTATGACAGAAAGCACTGAAACACTGCCCATACTCACCATCTTGCCCTAGTCCCTGTCAGGCAGGGCAAGCGGCTAAACCTGCCCAAGTACAAAGAATACATTCTGATTAGGTAGGAATCATTATGAGAGGTACCCTTAGAGTGAAGAGCAACAAAGTCATCATTCTTGCCGTGACACATTTTCAGGCAGGGTAGGCTGCCTGACACCCAAAAGTATAGGAGAGACATTGTGAAAGTCACATTCTTGGCATCTTCAATTAGGGCAGTCATCAAGCATTGTTATTAGGTTGGCACTCTGCATGCAGTTTGTGTAAAAATTAAGAGCTTTACAAAGTCCATACCTGCACATCTTAGCAATTGTATTTTTAGTTTGGGCTATTAGGTGGTGCTTCAGTGACACCTTTAATCCGAAACTATTGTATTAGAGTACAGCACAGTGGGAGTTGGCAAGTGAGAAAGGACACATAGCTTGCAGCTGTTTGGTTATTTACACACCCATGGACTGCCAGGGCCACACCCACTACCTGCCCTTATCCACCCAAAACACACCCCCCTGAGATCTCTTTGAGATCACTCTAGCAATCTGAAATATCACACTTTTGTCTGCCAGAGTTATTTCTAAGAAGTCTGCTGAGCATTTATTGCAGAAGTAAATGGCTAATGGTGGAATAAACATGTCTTAACCAAGTGTGCAATTAGCCAAGCCACTTGATTATTATCTGTTCCTTGCACTGAAATCCTCTTAAAAAAAAGCATTGACAAAGCCAGTTGGCTTATGTATAGGTATTACATAGGAATTTGCCAGGCACTCCTATCAAATGTCTAAGTAATCACATCATTTTCCTGGCACTGTTGCAAACCTATGGCCAGGTAGTACCACCATAATATCAGTGCATATCAAATGCCTACCACATACCCAACCAAAAGCTCAAACCGTTGGTTTTATCCTTGCCTTTTTAACCAAGCAGCCTATCTGTGTTCTTTCAATTTTTTTCATTTGTAGAATTCAAACTGCATACATATTTATGATTCATTCGGTTAGACTTAAGGTGTAATCATCAAAAACAAAAATACTTTGAAAAATAAATAGAGGAAAAAATGAGCAAGACTTTAATTTTTTTCTCCAAAAAACTGTATTCTCGACAAATGAGAATAGTCCTTTGACAACTGGTTTAAACTAAAGGGGTAATTTTCTCTTTAACTTTTGAAACTCCCTTACAAAGACATCCATGCAAAAAACTGTATTCTTGACAAATGAGAATAGTCCTTTGACAACTGATTTAAAGGGGTAATTTTCTCTTTATCTTTAAAAACTCCCCTACAAAGTCAGCCATGCAAAGATTTTCCGTCAGTTCTTTCCCGTGTGCTAATGTGGTCAGATTTTCTTTACGATCATGAAGCATTGTGCGCCGAAAGGCTGTGACTACACGGGACATAGTAGAAAATGAGTTCTCACAGGACGCAGTTGAAATGCCTATGACAAGTGCAGATACATATATTTCATGCAGTCCTGGAAAAGCGTCTGCATAAATGTTTACCACTTCACAAATTGTGGCAATATTTGAACCTGCTGTGATTTTTTTTTTTTTTTTTTGCAGCAATGGTTTTGCCACTTCCAGTTCTACGTCCAGAGTGGATTTGCTGATCTGTTTTAGGTCTAAAAGAGGTGAACATACACTGACATCCAGAAAATGCTGTGATGAGGGAACGAGAGCAGCAATCGCTTCTATTATCATAGTGTTTTTCTGTGAGAATCTAGTTTCCATTTCAGCAATTGCTCTGTCAAGAATGTGCAGCAGTGGTTTCCTTAGCATTTGGTGTTCTGTAATTGATGAATCATTATCATTTTCAGATTGTCCAACTGTGGCACATACCACAGAATCTGCAAATTGGCAATTTAGGGTTCTTCGTCTTTTTGGACCATTGTCTAAATGTGTGACGTCACCTGAAATATTTTCAGCAGTAGAAGGAGAGCAATATTTAATATAAACCATTGGATCAGCGCACATACTTTTTAGAGTCTCAAGTGTAGATTGCACAATCTCTACAGCAACTGAAAGATGCATTTGCACTGTTTGGAATGCAGGGTTGGCTGGTTTCAGGATTATCAGCAAGTTTAATAAAAATGTACCAACAATATATACATTTTCTCTTTGTATGGGAGATAATATGCCACGTGACTCAGCACGCAATTCAGATGAAGCACTGGCATCATTATATATTTATGATAAAAGATCAGAAATGTTATCTATGTTTTCAACTACACATTTGGTTACCTCATAATGGTTAGTCCACCTGATTTCAAGCATTCTCTTAAGAGCTGGCCCATTATATCGTTGGCTTACGCAATGGCGACGAAAGAAAGTATGCAAAAGATTACATAAATCAAAGAAACGTTTTGCACTTGGTTCACTCTGAATTGCATGTATAACAACAAGATGGAGCTGATGATTATAGCAGTGAATATAGGGTATACATCGATTTAACCGCCTTTGTATGACAGCCTGAACTCCTCCATTCAAGCCAGTCATCACTGACGCTCCATCACAGCATTGAACTATAATGTGCTCTGGTTTAAAATTACATTTTGTCAGGTGGCTTAATATCTGTTCGGCAATCTGTTCTGCTTCCAGATTTTCTAACTGTATAAGGCCAATTAAATGCACTTCTGGCTTGGCTTTACTTACAAAACGTACTATAAGTGACACATTTTCAATGTTGCATTTGTCACGAGTATCATCACTTTTGATACAAAATCTCTTTGAATCACAATTGTCATACCGTTGCTCAATTTTAGAGAGAACCATGCTTTTTAAAGTATCTATTACTTCATTTTGAATATCTGTTGAGGTATATCTGGCATTTTTGGGAACGGATTGAGCAATATCAGCCAGCTTTTTATCTTTTTTCAAAGTGTACTGAAACAGCTTTAAAAACAAGCCACCCGAGAAATCCAGCACATCTTCTCTGTCACCAGGAAGAGGAAGTTCATTAACAACAAGAAACTGCATCAATTCTCCAATGCTCTTTAAATAATACCTATTGTTTTCAATTACTTTTGTATCTAATAAAAAGGAAATTGTGTCTTCTTTTTGCATTCTTTTTGCACTTTCTGCCAAAGCAAGAGCAGCATAGGAGTGTGTTTGGCTTAAAACATGTTTCGCAAAACTTTTGCCAGATTCCAAGGCATGTTTCCAATTGAGAAAACCAGTTACAGTAAAGACAATGTCCTTGTCATTCTGCCCAGTGGTAAACACATGACAAGAAAACAAAGGCAAGCATCCTTGCGTACAGAATACTCCAGCCATTTTTCGGGTTTTGTCCCATTCTGAACTGAATGCTCTTTCACGAGTACCAAATTTACTTTTTGGATAGGACTGCAGTAAAGGCTGGGATGGGTTTCCCTATTCAAATTAATAATATTATCTGTGTTAGCACATGATTGATGCTGTGCTTGATCAATAGTGCTTAGCTGATCAGGCCGTTTCATTTCTTCTGCACAAAAAGTGGGTGGTATGGACAGAGAACTTGATGGAAACTGTGATGCACTGTGGGTGGCTTCTACAGAACCTCTTCTAATGATGAATTTGTCCATGATGCTCGGCTCGAGCTAGAGTAAAAAACTGCAATACATAACAAAACAAAAAAGATGATTGGTTATGAAATAAGCACAGTAAAATGGACTCCA